>NC_055968.1:18289550-18614550 GCF_018492685.1 Alosa sapidissima | reverse complement strand
AGGACACCCAAATTGCCCCCTTCACACCAGGAGAACTCACAGGCAAGGCAGAGCAGCCCGACTGACTGTCGGCATGAGAAGGAAAAGTGGACGACAGGACAGGAGTGTGTGGAATGTGTTGTGGCCCATCTAGTTTACTAGTCAATTTCGACTTTCACCGTCAACAACAACATGCCCCATATTTGAAACAGGAACACTGAAAGGAGACGCTTGACTGCCATTTCAAAATGATGAGCAAACAAATTTCAGAGAATAGGTAAAATATTTTTGTATCCAACTTGAATATTTTGTTTGTATATTGGTACAATGTAGCATTTTGTAGACATGTTAAACCAGTGAATAGTTTATAAACAAATATCAAGACTCATTGGGCCAGATGTACTAACTGCGCCCACTTCAGGCGTATTTGTTTTGCAACAGGCAGGTAAAAAAATGGCGAGGTATGTACAAACAGGCCACACTGAGGTAAAATCGCAGATTGCCTTGTGGGAGCTGAGAATGTCAAATTGCGCTCAAATGCGTCCATATGAGAAACTTTCAAAGACAACAGAATAACTATTTAGAGCACCAGTTTTGCGTCTTTGTACTATATGAAAAGCAACCTTAACTTTAGTTGGCCTTTCAAATGTCTTACTTTCACTTTCATGTCAGCCACTTAAACCTTCCTACTTGCTAGATTTGACCAATCTTCCATAGCCTATGTGCACAAGTAGTTTGAGTAGAACTACTGCTCTTCATTATCTTTCTGCTTGTTGACATTATGTATTGTATTATTTCATGATCACTTAACGTTTGACTCCTTTTTATTTTGTCCGTCAACTTAATTCAACTGCACTTGTGATTGAAGTATGTTGTTCAGTAATGTTGTTAACGTTTGCAAATTGCGGTAGGGCGCAGAGATTCTCCGGAGAAAGGCGCTGATTACCCGATGAACTGCTGGTTTGATAAAGACCACGTTAACTGAAGTGTCATAGTCTGTGGTTTCTGCGGGTTGGCCATGGCACTGATAACGCTACGTTCGCAAATGTACGTACATTTGTACATTTGTGTCGTGTTACTATGCATAACCATTCTGAACCCATCCCATTTTCTTTATACTTTATTGCCAGGCAGTATAAATATATGGAACATCATTTCTCACAGGATCCAATTGATGCCAACATTCTTATTACTTATTAACGTTGAATTGAATACAAATTTGATTTTTCCATGCCTTAAATTAATACTATTATCTATCTGTTGCAGTTATATAATACAGTATGGAACAATCATGTATTTTGCAGCTCTCTGGGCAGAGCTGGTTTTATTTATCCATGTGAGCCTTGCCCTTGTGTCCATACACAGAAAAGCATGCTTGAACAGATGCACTCTTAAAACGATTGTGTTAAAAAACAATGCAAGTTTCGTTGTTTTCAACGCAAGTTGTGTTATTTTCAACACATATTGTGTAATAAATAAAAAAGGAAACAACACAAACTGTGTTGTCCCTATCTAGACACAGAGATGTGTTAAAAACAACGCAAGTTGTGTTGTTTTCAACACATTCCTTTTAAGAGTGTGGCGGATTATTCTGCAACCAACATGTTTGTTTTATCTGCACAAGATACATATGTGTTTTCATACAGTATGTATCCACACCGTATCCACACACAGCCCCAAATGTTAAATGCAGATCATTTCCTGCTAATAAGGCATTGTATTGTCTCTCATGTTCAGGGTCAGCTGTAGGAGTAAGCCCATGAAGCAAGCTCGGAGAGGCTGGACCATATGGGCAACAGCAGGCCCTGATTAATGCAGGTGGAAGCCAAAACTACTGTAAATATTAAAAGAGTGATGTTGGAGGATTGGAGAAATGCAAGCCCTAAGCTTAGTATGTATGTGTATGTGTGTAACCTGTACTGAAAGTGAAAAATAATGTGAATTAAACAATAGGCCAAGCAGAGAGTACAACACACTCTAGGACTGGAGGTGTCCATTTATGTTTTCAAATGCTTCAAGTTGGTTACCATCAGTCTTTGTGTAATGTAAATGTCTTTGAGGCATGAAAAACACAGACTTGGCCTCACTGCTGTGAAATAGAAGCATATACCAAATTATCTTCCCATTACAATTTCCTTTTACAATTCACAAAGCTGAGCCTCACTGGTTGCATTGATTTCAAAGTAACGTAACAGGGGAGATAGATTTATGGTGATTTTAATGTGATCTAAATCACCACATTTTCATATACTGATTCCTGCGAGGCATAAAAAAATGCAAGGCTCTGCTGCTGACTGCAGGGAAAGCCGGGTGAGAGTGATCCGTGGAGGTGGTATCGATGAGGAATATGGCACAACAAGAGGGCGTTTTGGCAGATATACAGATCATCATGTATTATACATGGCCAGTCGTTCAGATATGCACAAAAGCCAGATGTTCTTTTTATCAGTCAGTCTCTCCACTGTAAACATGCTGGAATGAGATGTTGTGAAGGGGTGGGGAAAGGGGGAGAGAAGGGGAAAAAAAGAAAAGGGAAAAAAAGCTAAACAACAACAAAAGAACGTTTTCTGTTATCAACACCAGCCGTTTTGGAACCGACAACAAAAGGACTTTTTGAGTTTCCGTTGCCACTCGTGCCGAGAGAGACGATGTTTCCGACTAGGGGGTTTCTATCTCTTGGCTCAGGCACACAGGACTGTGTGAGCGCCTCTGTGTGCATACGTATGTTTGTATATCTGCATATGTGTGTGTGTGTGTGTGTGTGTGTGTGTGTATGTGTATGTACACCTGTATTTCAGTGCATCACACATGCACATCACACCCTCTCCCACACATACAGTACATGCATGTGTACGCACACATACACACGCACGCACACACAAACTCTACCTCATAAAAACCCACCAGACCTGTCACTGGGGGTCAATGAGGGAATTTAAATGTGCCTGTCTGTGCGTGAAAGCAGCTTTTCATGGCGTCTCTTCCCATATTGCCTTGGCGAGGTGACAGAGTGCTCTCCCAGGGCCCCACCAGCAGCTGTGGACATATGGATAGGAGGTACTGCTGAGCCCCTTAGTCCTGGCACACTGCTGGAGAAGAGGAGGAAGAAGAAAAAGAAGAAGAGATGGAGCAAAGACGCAACTCCCCCACAACTCCCCCTTCTCCATCACCCCAACTGCCATCCCTAACTCTGCTCATGTAAAGTCTGTGGGTCCCCCCCTCATCTCCACACCCAGAGTGCGAGTGTGTAAAGGACCGTGGCCGCTCCGGAGTGCGACTGGGCCTGGGTTTGGGGCGAGAGCGAGGTCCTGATGAGCCACCGCCTCTGGATTGGGGCTTTGATGCCAGTAAGAGAGAGAGAGAGAGAGAGAGAGAGAGAGAGAGAGAGAGAGAGAGAGAGAGAGAGGGAGAGAGAAAGAAAGAGAGAGAGAGAGAGAGAGAGAGAGAGAGAGAGAGAGAGAGAGAGAGAGAGAGAGACCGCTTCAGGAGGGGGCTCTGTACAGAATCACCCCTGGGCATCCTTCACACAGCAAGAGAGAGGGAGAGAAAGAGGGAGACCTGTTAAATAAATCAACTTAAAGACTTGCTATGGGCTTGAGGCCCTGTTTTATTTCATGAACTCTACTTTTCAGAGGGCCAAAGAGATACAGAGGGAGAGAGAGAGAGAGGGAAAGGAGAGGGAGAGAACTGACTGTCTCACATCTCGGTCCCCACAGACATCAAGGGCCAAAGCCAGCGAGTCTGTGATTCTTTCAAAAAATTAAACATATTCACTTATCTGGAAGGGTCCATGGCTCTCCGTGTTCATCATTTTCTAGCACTGCGGAGATGAAAGACTGAGGAGTCTCCAATTGGCTTTCAATGGAGCAGCCCTTTGAAAGCGCACCCTTAATGATTTGGAGGTCTTTTAAAACTTACTCTGAGACAACAAATTGTGAACTGTCCTTTTTATGTGGAGATGACTTGAAAAAGGGGGACCTTCTGAAAACATCAGGAGTGCTTTGAATCTGCCTCCAACCCCTGGCTAAGTACAGTGGTTAGGACTTAATGGAGTTTGATGATGGTCTGTCTTTTTGCTCTGCCTGTTAAATTCACACTGAAAAGTTTTTATTAAAGCGTTTATTTCTTTATTTGTATCTAACAGGACTCAGTTTTTAGTTTCTGTTGGTCTAAGTGGAGAGCTTGTTGGTTGAGTTGAGTATAGACGTGATACAATTAAGTGACATAAGTTCATCTTGCTGATAGATGTCAAAGACCACAACGGTGCACTCAATGAGACTTTGGGCTCTTATCTTGGCAATCTAAAACGCAGCACTAAGCGTATTCTTATCACAACGCAAAGCTTATTCCTATTACACTTGAATTTTTCGCCATGCGCTTCACTTCGCCATGCGCTTTATTGAACAATGTGATTAACGACATAAGGTGTGGTCTGGCGCATGATCTAGAAGTCGCTATCTTACACTATCTAAAAAGCATTACGCCACTGACCAAGAAAAACCTGGTCTATAGCGAAAGGCACATATGAAGCACCGCTGAAGACGCACTGCCACGAGTGTAAGCAGCAACTCATCTGCAGGATAAATGTCCTTAGGTTTTTTATTCAGTCATTCGAACATTATTGGGGTAAGTGTTGCTTGGTAACCTATTGTCAGTCAATAGTGAAATGAATTAACTGTGTATAACTATTTTGTCATTGACTATGACACCACGATGATGTTAGTTTCACTTTGCCTATGAGTTCAAATAATAGACGAGTGCAGATGTGTGTAGCCTACAGTATACTCTGCTAGTCATAAACAGGTTTTAGTTAAACGTGGTTTAGTGAAATACCTGTTCCATATGGTTCGCGTGCAAGCAGATTCCTTCTAATGCGCCACTGACTATCAAAATACCGATGCGCTGTTTGAAGTTGTGCTGCTTGCTGTTAAAGGGAATGACAGATGTCATTTTCATTGGTTTAAAGGATGTTACGCCCAAAACACATCCATGACTGATTAAGAAACATAAGAACCGCCTTTTTGCGCCAAGCGCTCGACATTTGATAACAAAACCACCCCGAATGTGGACTGGACAAACCCCTAAATGTATTTAAGCTATTCGCCAATGACCATGCATTTTAGATCGCCAAGATAGGACCCTTTGTCTTTTTTCTTCAAGATGTGATAACATCTATGGGAAAGAAATATTTTTCACTGACAGCCATGATCAAAGAGTGAATGGAGCTGGAGGAGAGGAAGCCATGATGCCCTGACAAAAAGCCAGAATCTTTCTCCACTCCCTACTACTTCAGACACTCGGCTAATGGCTGCGTTGCATCGCTCCCCTCACCCTAAATGAGCCCTCTCTCCAGGCCTTCTGCTTAAACATGTTTGACTTAAGTAAACATTTCCCCCCTTATTTTGATTTATCTATTTATCTATCCATTTCTTACCCCTCTTTCTCTATTTTCTTAGCACTTACCCATTCTGTTTGTTCTCGGTTGGCTGCTGAGACTTTCGTAGCATGTGTTTTTTTGGCAAGTGTTACACTACATGGCCCTGGATGCGAGACGTGTCTTCAGGCACGAGACAGTCTGACAAGGCCCACGACACGCTGGCAGTGACAGCAGCCAAAACAACACACAAAAAAAACCCCATCGTGCCACCCTCTTCCTTTTTCTTCCTTTTGTGACGCGACGGAGGTAAGTGCGCCCAGTAACACTCTTGTGATTAAAAAATCACCTTCTGATATTTCTATCAAGGCTTCCATTACGAGACAGACGAGCAGACACGGCTGCCAGGAGCTGTGCACAGACAAGACAGGTAAACGAAAGGTGTGAAAAGCCTGCCTGCAATTCCGTCCAACAAAAACGGTGGAAGGGTATTTAAATATTAACGCTCTGCTGTTTGGATCTTTTATTTTCCTATTGTTGTGCTGATTTTTTTCCCCCTTTATTGTCTTGGACAATGGCGGCAAACGAATGCATCGGGTTTTGTGCAACCGACGACATAGATTTTGAAAAATGGACCACCACCTGTCATTATTGGAGATGGCGAGCAAATAATAAGAGAAATTTTGAGTATGGAAAAAAAGAAGGGGGAAGGGAAAAAAAGCCAGAAATGGGCTGTGCCACCCGCCAGCACTCGTCTGGATGATGGTTGACGTTGGAGTGATCGCTTTGCGATTTTTGTCTGCATCGCTAAAGAAGCAGCCACAACAAAAGCTGGGCAATACCCTGTCAGTCCCCGCGTCTGCGCTAATTGCATTTTTCCGTGGTGAAAAATACTCCCCAGCGCAGGCGAGAGACGGCATGGGCCTCTCCCCTCTCCTCACAATGATTTTTATATTTTCACTTGCATCTGCAACAAAAAGCAATTTACATTTCCCTGGGTGGGGAGCAAGAAAGAAGAACCCTTTCCCCCATTCCCTCTCTCTCCCTCACACACTGCAGTCCACACACTCACACAGTTCCTCACATGCACAAAGGCTTATTTAACCCCAGGTTAGTTTTCACCACTGGCCCCGGCTCCCTGGCCTTCTTCCAAGGCCCCATTATCAGAGGGGCCGGCACCTAATCCACAGGAGCAGCTCTTCATCAATGTATTAATAAGCAGCTATGCACAATGTAATGCAGGCAAATGGCCCACCGCTGGGGACCTGCCTAATGGGAGAGGGAGCGAGAGAGAGAGAGAGAGAGAGAGAGAGGTGGGGGACAGACAGGCCAAGAGGGAAGAGAGGTAGATATGAAAGAAATAAAAATATGGAGATGGGCAGAGCACAAAAGAAAGGAGATGCAGGGAGAGAGGGAGGGGGCAAAGGAAGAATAGGCGATAATAAGGAGAAGAGAGGAGACAGGGATATAAGCGAGAGGATGAAAGGAGGGGTGGCAAGTGGTGTCTGCTAGACACTGGGCACAAGGAGGTGAGCAATGATCTGCGTGTGTTTCTCCATGCAGCCTTTAGAGACCAGAGGGAGGGGACAAGTGGGTAAGGGGGGGATAAGGGGTGTGTGTTGGGGTGGTGGTGGTGGGGGGAGGTGGAAATAAGGCTAATCTCTCCTTATTATCGTTAAAATGATGGGCAGAGAGGCCTCTTAACAATTAGCTGTATTGCATAGGTTGCATGTTAAATGGAATAATTATGACAGGTCTCAACACCCCACCAATAACAGGCCATTGGTGCCTTCCCTAGTGCGGTTGAGTGAATGGTCCACTGAGACCACCATACATACATAAATGCTGCTCTGTGAAACATAAGATGTTGAAGAGCTACTTTAGCCAGTAGCTCTAATTAGCATTATGTAGACTGATAAACCAGCTTAGACACTATATACAAACACTCAGTGAACCCATATATAACCTATTAATTACCTGTCAACTAGCACTAGCACTAGCACATACCAACCTGTCAACTATATATGACCATAACCTGATTGTAATGGTAATCATTGCCTCCTACTAAACTATGAATTGGTCCTGCTCTATGACTATAGCCTAGTCTGTAAACCAAACCTTATTAATAATCATTAGATAATTTAGCAAATAAGAAGGTGATGGGATGCTTTACTACTGAGATCATAAAAGAGAAGAGACCATGTAGTAAGGTGTCAACAGATTTACCCATTTTAAATTACTCACTCAGTATATGAATAAGAAAGCTAATAATGTATTGCTAACACTTATCATGTATTGCTAATCAAGTATTGTAGTATGATAGAACACAATCAGTAGCCTTGTTTGTAGTGAAATGCCGTATGAAAGATGGCCAGGCTGTGAAATTTGTGACTGAACACTACCTGGTCTGTTTGTTCATTTAGTATATGTTGGTTAAATTGTAAGAAAATGGAGGAGAATAGAGCTCTGAATATGTCCTCTGTCTGCATCTTCCCTCCGAATTAAAGTGAGCACATCTAAGAGAAGGCAACATCTTGTCTAAGTCATCCACACTCACTCACCTCTCCTGCCCCTTGTTCACGTTTCCATTTGCAGCAGGGACACCATTAGGCTGGACTTGTTTGGGCTGTCCTATCTGGCCTCCATTTGAGCCTGGCCTGGCCTCTCAGCCCAGCTCTCTTCCTGGCCTAAGACACACACATACACGGGTACAAAATAAGTTGTAGAAATACACACACACACAGGAAAAAAACAAGCCCACAGACACACACGCACATACAGTATACACACATACATACATACATACACACACACACGCACACACACACACACACATTCATTAACACACACACACACATTTACACAAACACAGAGCACATGCACACCTCATGCCTCTCTCCACTCTATATTCCTTTCCTCACACATCTAATTGACTTCATGCCTGATCATGTAAAAGATGCTGCTCTCCACCTGCGCCTCACACACACCCCCAGTCCCACCCCTCCACAAACACACACACACACACACCCTTCACACACTAACACCAAACTCTCCTGTGCTCTCGCTCTATTAACGGAACACGTCACCAAAGTTCTGCTCCCCGTCACTCGCGTGGGGTACCGCTAAAATCTCATTTTCAACTCAATTTAACCTGCGACGCCTCAAGGGGAGTGTGATTACATCTGTTTCTGAGCCCTACACCCAAATTAAGAGCACAGAGAACAAGCCATATTTTCCAAAACTGAACTGAATGCAATCAATGCAGTACTTTTCTTTGACATTGCTCTAGTTCAGTGATAGAATAGAAATATCTATTTATTGTTGTTGTACTGTAATTATAGTTGGCTGCTTTGTATGATTTAAGATATAAAAGACAACTATTTTAAATAGGTAGGTAATTAGTGTTGAATTGATATACTATATTTTACTAAGCACACTATGATATAAGAATAATAATTATCAAAACATTGCATATTTGGTCTCGAACTATGGATTTCAAGATTATTAATAATCTACATTTTCTGTATCATATTGGATGATTTTAACAGTTATCTTTTCTTTTGGTTTCCATGGACCCAACATCTTGCATCTCTTTCATGTTCAACTTAAAGTGGAGCCAGGCAAGGTGTGTGTATCCAGGATTTAGATTTTTCACTCATTAACAGAGACTTTTAGGTCATTGATTCAGGCCTTTCAAGTAGGTATCCCAATTATGTTTAATAATTCAGTAACCTTTATGCAATTACTTCAAGTGACCTAGATAACTATGGCTGCAATTCAGTTTTCGTAATGAACCTGTTTTTTTCTTCTTTCCTCTCTCATATTCCACTTGAGGAAATTCTTTTTTTTTTCTAAAAAAAAAAAAGAAACATCTTTCAGGCTCAGAGTTGACCTTCCCCCGTTTCCCCAACCGATGCCGACTTGCCGAGTCCCATACCCACTCAGGGCTGAGCGCCAGTCCTGGACCAAATCAAGTGCAAGATATACAAGAATCAATTTTTCATTGGGAAATCCTGACTTTACACTTGCAGGAGTGCCATAGACCGCAGAGCGTGACGGCTCGACATCGGCTCCCCCCGTGTCGTACACGACCACGCTCACCACTAATGTGAGCTGGTGTCATGTTAACAGCCCGAGTGCATGATGAAGAGACTCCACAGAACAACTGGAAAAAAAGAGAGAAAGCTTCCGTTTCTAAATGTTTCACCTCACTTCTGTTTGAAATCTGAGAATTAAACCTCAGTTCTCCACATCAGACATACACATAGACAGACACATGCACAGGTACACACAAACGTGGGCCACACACAGCATTGGACAGAGCGCTGTCCTTGGGTGCCACTTGGCCTCTGTGTGTGCATTCCTGTCAGTGCGGTGTCTTTGAGGAGGTGTGTGTCTCCCCTTCATCCACAGCCGAGCACAGCAGACTTTGCTGAGAGCCCCCCTGGAGCAGGTACACAGATCCTTGGCGAGGAGCACTCAGACTGTGTGTGATCGCAAACACAGATACCAGAGTTCACTACAACCATGGCGCACAGATACAAACACTCACACACACACACGCGCACACACACACACACACACACACACACACACACACACACACACGCGCGCACACACACACACACACACACACACACACACACACACACACACACACACACACACACACACACGGATACACACATTACGGCAGCACTTACAGCTTACCTCTTGGCCCAAGATGACTGTTTGGGGAAGTCGTCTGTAGCTTAAGTGCTTGGTGTCCTCTGTAGCCTCAGCAAGCTTAAGGCCAGGCAGACGCTATCAGGAGAGATCTCCATGCGCATCTGATAGCCAATGAATAATTCACACTTCACTATTGCTGCTCTCTCCCAGTCTGTTTATATTTTCAAATGCTATTAGAAAGATTACACATGTTCAAGTCTATATGTATTTTCAAATATTGGAACATGTGTTGTTTGCATTAGCTTACATATTCCCCCCTCGAAAACAGAAATTATCACTGATAAAAAAAATCATAGAATTTTTTTGAAATCTCAGTATTTTCCAATTACCATATATTTCCAATGTCATATTTTTTAAAAATGTCTTATTGGCTTTAGAGTGTACAGATATTATATATATATATATATATATATATATATATATATATATATATATATATATATATATATATAATACTGTTTTGTTAGTAATAGATGATATAATGGGTGAAGGTTATATCAAGAACATGCTGACAGTATTATACAGCAAGTGTAATAGTTCATTAATAAAGCTCTTACTATGATATTACCACCATTATTGGTATGTACAGGCTATAATAAGGTTATAGTGCACTTGTTTTAGATAAATCTCCTTGTAAAAAAAGCAGTCAGGCTTACCCTGCTCACACATAGACACACACACACACACACACGCACAGAGGAGGGAGAGTCCAGCAGAGGCCACAGGCTGTGCCGAGGCTGGCAGGGTTGAGGGGTCTCAGCAGTTGTGAGGGTTTCCTCATTCTCAGCTCATTCACACCTACAAGTGCATCTGGCTCCCATTAACACCAGGGTCCACACACACACACACAATCACACATGCACATGTGCACACACATATGCACAGAAGCACACACACACAGACACACACACACACTCAAGCATAATATGCACAGAAACACACACAAAGATACAAATTTGTACACACAGAGATACATACACAATAGTGCATGCACACACACAAACAATACAATATTTAATTCTAAAGAAAATCGTAAACTGTACAGTACAGTTCATTACCTGGAGGCCTGTGCCTTACTCACATAGAAAGGGTATAAATAAAAGCAAAAGATGAGAAATAACAAACTACATGATATTGGTACAGCTCAGGATTATATTGAAGTAAATCTGTGATTTCTTTGTCTATCGAAGCTCAAGGCGCGGTTATTTCTTTCCAGCAGGTCACATGGCACTTTGCAGGGGGGTCTATTGTGTGTGAATTGTGTGTGAAGTGAAATTAATTGATTGCTGACTCTAGTAAAGCTGGCAATTGCTGAGTGTGGCCTCTTCTTTAGACCATTATAGTGGTAGCTGTCAGTATACTGTCAAAAATAAGGTTAATATTATACAGTATTGTGTATTTATTAGAATATTATTATATATTACTGACCTCCTCTTTGGACAAGGTGAAAGTTTACTTCATATTGTTGGTTAGTTGATTTTTACTCACAACAAGACTAATAATGCAATACAAAATGGTACAGAAGAGGGTTCGCTTGCCGTTCTTAAGAGGGTTTGCTTGCAGAGGTTTTACTTGCCGTTCTTCAGGTGTATTGACGAACACTCAAGGCAGATGGTCCTCACAGGTGGCGCCCGCAGACCTGTGAATGTTAAGACTTTAAATACACCTTACAGACCCAGAAGAGCTGGAGAGCATGTGAGTGTGATTAGATTAGGAGGATGTTCCTCTGAGAGATATCTGAGATCTCGTCTGCTCTCTGTAGCCTTGAGGGTATTCCAAAGTACTCCACATAAAACCTGTCAAAGGCAATGAAGAATCCATGTCTACCTCTACCTACAGCATACAGAGTCCACTGGCATGCCAACATACATCAAATAAACCTGAAAAGGGAAAAATGGACACAATACCATGCTCAGAGATAGTCAGATGGTTAAAGAGCAGTGCACAGCCCAATGCAAGTACAAAGTACATATTTTCATGACTCACCCCTACACACTGATATTTACACATCAGAAACAGTTCTGGGTTAAAAGAACCATTTGGAAAGCTGGAGACAGACCATTTTCCTGCAGTTTAACTTGTAATGATGAGAGAAACCTCTGAAGAGTTGAGAGGTTAAGCAGAAAAATCTCCATTTTTTTCTGCCTCAAGCTTTTCTCTTGGTCTCTATTATGGTATTTCATTGTCTTGGTCTCTCTCTCTAACCCTCCCTCCCTCTCCCTCTGTCATTTCGCCCCTATTTCTCTCTTTTTCTGTCATCCTCTGCAATCCCCACCGGTGGCTCTGTGTCCCAGGGATCCGTTTGCTTTCCTTATCGCTCGTCTCCTAACATGAGAGTCCTCTTCCTCGGCTCCAGCTCCTCTTTGTGGCATCACCATTGAGTCACTAGCAGTATGTAAACACAGGAGAGAGAGAGAGAGACAGAGAGAGAGAGAGAGAGAGAGAGAGAGAGAACGATGAGAGAGAGAGAGAGAAAGATGACAAGAAAGGCCCTGCAAGCAAGACTGAGGGAGAAGACATGCAGGTTCATTCATTATAGATGAACCATCGAGGAGAGCTGAGAACGTTTTCCAGTTAGCAGAGCGAGGAAGACGCCGTTGGGTATCTCTCAGAGTCCCTGAGTCCAGCGCTGCCTCAGAGGCTCTCCATTGGCCTTCTCGCTGGCCCTCTGAGCTGCATGGCCCTCTGAGCCTCATCTGAGGCCTTGACATGAATGTAGTCTACTGAAAGGATGGCAGGACATGTGTCATCGGTTGATCAAGTGTCACATGTGTCTCTCGCCTCGGAGTCAGGAAATGGGATTAGATGTTTGAATGCTAAATGTGCTCATTTCCATAAGCAACATGCTATGACTCAGACTCAGACTATAGGGGAACATGGTCTGGCCACAATTCTATTCAATCCGCATATATATATACATAATCATTGGAGGAATAAACCTTCACCTCATTTTTAAGCTTGACGTTATCTGTACTAATTCAGTAAGAAAAATTGATGCTTTTAACAAAGCTTGGATAAAATTAACAGCAAACGCCATCTCTAAATCACAGACAATTCAAACTTCCTCATTTGACAACAAAAGGTAACATCCTGACACAGCATTTGCAGACCAATGTCGGTAAACAACATTGAACAACTACAGAACTGATCGAATGAATAGGTATATAACCAACCTATTAAAATCTGATGAAAGTATTTGAAAACTTGGGAAAATTAATTCTATTCCGATCTTCACCAAATCCCTATGGTACATTTACACTAAAAATACAGGCTATTTTTTATTGTTTTCACTTTTGAAGACAGCCTATGTTCCTACATGACGTGCTTTAAAAGACGTGTCACTAGGGAGTGGCTCTATTTGAAAAACGAGGGGGGGGAGGCATCGCACCTCAGTTCAATTACAGCACATCAACAATACATCACATGATCAAAGAAACCCTTGGCAATTGTTTCATTACATTCAGTGTCAAGTAGATTAAATCGAAATATCGCTGTTACCCTAAAGATAATTGAGACCTAAGTATTTTATGTCTCTACAATGTGGGACAAGAATCCTAAGCTGTCCTTGCTGCTATGATTATCAAAGGTTCTCATCAAGTAATTGTGGAACTGTCCAAACGCTTTAGAACATTAATTCTGACAGTTCAATTACCTACAGAAGATGACTGCAGGTGCCTTTAATTATCCACGCATTCCACAACATGCTCATTAGAATGTGACAGCTCGATCCTTGAGTTGAATATGCAGAGATGTATTAAAATGGACCAACATGTCGGAGCTGTTTTGGACAAAATGATTTTCAGCACATGCTTTACACTTTAAGTGATTTCTTGAGTTGTTCTCAATCACAATCATATTGAATCTGTATATCTGTCTGTTGTATGTAACCTACCTCTGTAATCTTAACCTCCATAAATAAAAACAGCCTTAAATTCATCTATTCATACTCAATAAACATTCACACATTTCACTCATTAAATAATGTATTGTTTACCTTAGGTCGTTTTTCTAAAGATATTTATGTCAGTGTTCTATAGGAAGCAATAGCAATTGAGCATGAGCACATTTACCACTTTGTGCAGGTCAGCGGGGTAATATTTAAGATTGCATACTGTCTCTGAAAAAGCCTATAATCACTCATGCAAAAGCTATATTTACACCTCTGGTTTTCACCCAAGTCCATGTCTGTTTATTCAAGACAACTGTCAAGGCCAATATTTTCACTTAAGTGTCCATACACAGAACTACACTCATAAACACATATCAAAATAAGGGCACATTAGTGTGCATAACGAGAGCCATGAGGCAGATAGGCAGGAACATTCCTGGCAACATTTAGCTTTTAAAAAATGGTTTGTTAAAAATGGTTTGTTAAAAAATCATGTTTGCACAGACTCAGTGTTTGCATATTTAACATGTTTCATACACTCCTTGCAACACTGCTTTTCGGTCGTTGCTTTTACCTTACCGAAAGAGATACGCATGCCTGCAGCCTACTTCCAAAACTCCAAATCTGCCATCAGATTATGTTCCGAAGACACAATTTGCCTATTGTGTATCAACAACACTCAATAACAGTTATAATGTGATGTGTTAATCACAACATTTCTTCTCTAAAAAAATTGACAAAAGTAGGCTATTCAACTAGGCCGCTTTCTTGCGAGACTCAGTGACTGCGCAGTGTGCACCCGCTTCCTTATTTGGGTTTTGGGTTGGCAGGTTTTATTACAAAGGGTTGAAATTGAAAGTAAGTCATTGTGTGTAGGCTATGTGTAGGGTGTATTTCATACACAATTTGGCAACCTGGGAAATGTCAGACTAACAGAAAAAATGAATGGATCTGTAATTTTCAAATTAATTTTGATGGTCATGCAAATTCCGTGAGTTTTCCGGGAGAATTAACAAAATGAGAGGGCAACGGGAGATTACCTTGAAATACGGGAGAAACCCGGGAAAAACGGGAGTGTGGGCAGGTATGGGCAGGAAGTCCCTCTGTCCACCCTCTTCTCTCTCTTCTAGCACACCTCCCCCATCCCCCCTCTCTCTCTCCCTCTTAATGAGATGGCCAGCACATCACATAAGGCATGGCCAGTCGCGGGGGGTGTGGTTGACAGCCGCATTTGAATGGCAAGGTCACACCCTTTTCCCATTGTCCAATTAAGAGAGGATCGTGGCGAGCTGCACGTTATATTAAAATGACAATTTGCATATGGTCCCCGATATTAAAAGAGATCAGTTTTAGCCACCAAGACAACAACAAACAGCGAGGAGGAGAGCGGCGAGGCACGGGGGGGGTTTAATATCACCAAATCACTCGCGGGGACTGACCTCTTCCTGCTCCGAGCGTGATTAGAGCTTCTTAATTAGGAAAGCCTCCGCACACACGTTCCCTTGCTCAGCCTACATGCAGCCAGGAGTTAAGTCGCTGATTCAATATTTACCTGACGCTGTTGCAGGCAGAAGTTGGGGGGTGGGGGGATGGGGGGAGGCTAGCAAGGGTGCATGTGGTGGTGGGAAGTGGGGAGAAATACCATAAAATTTTTCATAAAATTTGCTCTTCTCATGCAGGTGCAAACCAATTAACAAGCTGGCATTTAAATGGACTTTTAATTAACATTTTGTCACAGATGAAATCAGATGTCTGAGGGCTTTATGCAAACAACCACCCACCCCCAGCATGAGTGATGAGTTATTAAGGTGTTTCTCCAGCGGCGGGGTGTCCAGGCCTCCCTCCCCTCCCCCAGGCGCTCGCGTCTCGGTGGGATACGGAGACTCCGCAAGGGAGGATCAACAGGATCCGGCAGCTGGGTGGGAGGCAAACAGAGCAAACACAAACAGATATTGAGATTTATTCTGCAACAGAAACAAGACGATTTCCAGCTGGGGATTGCGGTGATCAGGAAACCTTTGAGATGAACAACACAAGCGACTTCCCGTACTTAGAAATGTTGCGTTTTTGAAGTTTTTGTAATTACAGCGTTGCTCAGTCTGATGGGGGACAGGCTCTTGTGCATTTCACCACCATGCTTGTATCATTAATGAGACGCCATGCAGATCTTATGTTAATTTTGAACAATAATATCTGACAATAGCACCAGTTAGACAGTTCCATCGGTTTAGTCTAACAGTGTTTCTTCACCCTTTCAATGAGTTTAACACTGTTACCCAATCATTTGCTCAACAACTGTCCATTAGCAAATCCTTTCCCCAGTAATGATCCAGGCAGTCTACTCTCTCCTCTCCATCGGGAGCTTCTGTCTGGGCTCTTGATTGACCTCAGCTGACAGGAGAGGTCAGTTTCCCTAGCTGCCCCTGATCCTTCCCAAGTGGACCTCTTAGTGCCCCCCCCCCCCCCCCCATATGCTTTAGAAGAACTCTGAACACAGATGGAAAAATCGCACCTGAGAGTGTTACTCGGCAGGAGAGGACCCTGAGTGGATGTTTGCTTTCTTTCTCCCACTCTTTCTCTCTCTCTGTTTTTTCATTTTATTTTCTCTAGCATTTCCCTTGCTATCGGTATCCTCGGGGTGAGAGGTCAACTGTCACAGGAGCAGAGAGGGTGAGGGTCGCCCCCAGGAGCCCGCTGCCTGCAAAAGTTGCTCTTGAAGGCGGGAGCTTCTCCTCGGATCCCCAGCACTGCCCCAAACCGCCCTGGGGCATGAATGCATTTCACTGTTTATGCTGGGGTGCTATCCCTGGTCCACTATATAAATGACATCCTCTCTCTCTTTCTTTCTTCACCTATCTATCCCTTTTTCACCACTGCACTCTTTTTCTCTCTCCTCTTTTAGCAATGAGGAAAACCTTTTCAGTAGCGGTGCAGTAAAGAGAACTGGCTCAGCCACCAAGGTAAACCTGATTGTAGCCTGTTTGGTTGCAGTTGTGTGTGCATGTTTCTTGTTCATGTTGCTTTTGTCCTATAGGGCAAAATGAACAACAAATCCCTTGAGGTGATGAAATAACACAGCAACCTGTGTGTAGCACAAATATTCACTAAAAAAACAGCGGGGGGTGGGGTGGGGGTAACATTCTTAACCACCAGTCCTTCAAAAAACTCTCTTTCTCCTCCCCCTTCACTGAAACCCATAACAGCAGACCATCTCATCTCCACATTAAGCTAAAGTACAGGAGCTCCACCGAGGCCCAGCGTTAAATCAAGAGTGTGGGTTAGGCTGCGGGTGGCGGTACAGGGGCTGCTGTTGTGCTCTCTGTTTGCTCAAAGCAGCCCACCCCTCGCGTTTATAAAGCGACGGATGGTGGAGAGAAAACATATTAGCAAAATTAAATGTCGATGGCTTCCAGGAGAGGCTGATTATGAGTGTCTCGGGCAAATTGGTGGTAATGAGCTGGGCGAGCGCGGCGGCCTGGGCCGGCGCATTAAAGCAGCGATCATGGCAGGGATTATCGGCCCTGATTAATCCTGTTAATGACATGCCGGCGCCGCTGGGAATAAGAGCAGGACCCAGATGTCGCAGAGGCTGCTGCGCCTCCACACACACACACACACTTTCTCTCTGTCACACACACACACACACACACACACACACATTCTCCTCACTACAACGCACACACACACACACACACACACACAGGATCACACTTATGCTCATATGCCACAATAACTGGGGTCTCATCCTCTTCTCACTCTCTCTCTCTCTCTCTCTCCCCAAAGTTCCCCTCTCCTCTTTCCCATGTGGTCTTTCTTCTTCTCCCCTTTCCCCTCACTCACTCACTCACTCCCTGGGCACTTGTTCATCTATTCCTCTCTCTCTCTTTCACACACACTCTCTCATGCAAGGACACTACCTCAGTAGCCCTGCCACTTCAAATGCAAACGAGGACATTGTCGCCGCAGCAGACTACTAATGAGAACAGAGACAGAGAATGAGAGAAGTGACCGACCGAGAGAGAGAGAGAGAGAGAGAAGAGGGGGGGAGTGAAAAGAAAGAGAGGATGAATAAATTACAAAAAAGGAAAAGAAAGAGCAGATCTGAACTGGATATAAGACATGGCAGCAGGGACCCTGATGTCCCCAATTAGAAGGGATGTCACCCGTGGTCTGCCAAGCTGTAATAAAGCCCTCACTCGGTATTCGCCATCACACGGTTCCAGCACTGTTAACATTCTAATGTCTCAGGCGTGCATGGTAACATTAATTACCTCGGCATTTGGACGACTCCCTGAATCTCCTTAACGCCTGCCACCGAATGGAAATCTGATCCCATGGGAGGCGAAGGCATCGTTACATTAAAAAATAATAAGTCATATTTACAGAACTAGCGAGCAGTCGTGCCCGTGATTCCGAGAGAGATTCACTTGTCTTTATTGACCATTAGGGTATGGCATTATGGAGTAGGAATCATTGGGTGAATTTTAACAAGGATAAGATCCATGGGATTGGTACTTTCATTCCCTGGATTTTTTTCTTTCTGTGTTTTCTTGATTCTTTATTCCTCTTTATCAGCTCTCTGTCCCTCGGTTTTTTCTTCTGGTCTCTCACACAAGTAACACTGTTTGAGAGAGACCATGGTACATTTAGGTTTCATTACAGGTGGTTCAAATCTATGCAAATCCCTCCATTTGGATCTTAACAGGCACATCCAAAAATATAAGGCAATCTCCAAAAACCATTTTAGCCAGCATTAAAATTTATGGTCACTTGTAGAAAATTTAGCTGCCTTGAGAGGCATATCTGTGTCTGATCAAATCGTATCCACCATGGCTCCCCACTCTTGTCCAAGTTGGTATCGGAAAGTCTCTCTCTCTCTCTTTCTTCCTCTCTTTTCATTACCCTGTCTTTCTCTGAGAAGATATCCTTTGGCCACAGTGGACAAGATATTGCACAGAAATTTTTAGAAACAAAAGCAGTCTATACTTTCACCACTCTGAAATAATAACTTTCATCTCACGGCCTGTGTGTTGTCTTTCAGGACAACTGAACCAAAACAAAAGGGCAAAAACATTTTTTTACGTATACCCATGGACGTGAATGGATTGCTCCTCATGTAAACAACACCAAGTATGCATATGTATCTTATGTCCAGGTGTGTGTACTGTATGTGTTTCTGCACAGTGTCAGTGTACCATATGATTGGAAGCCAGTGATGAAGGAGAAAGATGATTTTCTTCTCCCTTTTTGCCGGAGAGAGGGAGACTGAGGCGGTGCGGTGCACGGGGGCCAGAAGACCACGAGGCGCGAATCGTCACGGCCCCCTTGCATTACAGCACTCAGCCATGCATTATTAACACCATCCGTGATCAAGGCAGGTGGACTGGCCCAGGAGAGAGATGCCTGCCTAATGAATAGCCCTCTCTCTCCCTCCACACCATCCCTCTCTCTCTCTCTTTCTCTCTCTCTCTATCTCTCTTTCCATGCGCACACATGCACCGGGCGCAAAGGGGCCTGGCAGCTGTTACCGCTCCAGCACAAGGTGTTAGCTCCTGAGCCTTGGCGGGCCGGCACTAGCCACCCTATTTAATTTACAAAATCATCCGCACCGGCCTCTGTAATTGACACTGTTCATACAGTGTTGCCAGCCGGGCCTCAGTGGGTCACGCTTGCCTGCATTTTAAATTAAGAAATAAGGGGGCCCGTGTTTGGAGGGTGCTCCCTGGATAATTGGTATGTGTGTGCAGGGGAGAGGGAGGGGTGTGTTCTTTGTTTTTTTTTTTTTTTTTTTTTTTAAAAATCCCCAGGAGCATTGTAAATGGCTTGAGTAAATAACGTACAAGGGATTGGAGTCTATTCTGCCATTCAGTTTTTTTTTGGTCAGGATGCAGAATTGAATGCAGTGAGATTAACGTTGACAGAAGTGGAAGCCCAGCCGTTTGCCTGGTGGAGTATTGTCGCCCAGACACAAGAGGAGGAAAAGAAAAAGTACAAAAAATAACAAAACAGAAGAGAAGACAGAAAAAATGTCACCTTCGGGCCTCCACACATTACGTCTGCAACGGCACCAGGATCGTCTCAAAATAGAGGCCCCCTTCTCCTCTCGTCTTGTCTCAGCAGACATATGTTTGGCTGCTGGAGTGACTCCTGCTCCTTCTGCTGCTCCTGCTACCGCTACTGCTGCTGAGCTGCTCCGGGATAAGTTGCCCATGCCGGTTGCAGAACCCATGGTCTAGTCAAGCAGTGTCAAACACACCGCTACTGGCGGTCATGGGAGCTCTTTCAGTCTATTAGGGCTGTTCCAGCAGCAGGCGGCAGGAGGGAGAGATATGCATTTTAGATGGCGCCACCGCTAAAAGGTTGTTCCTCGCATTCTGCAAGGCCTGTAAACACGGGCTTGGGAGTTTACTGGGTGCTGGTAAGAGCCGTCGGATGCGGGGACTTTGAGGAGCTCAATAATTGATGCACAGATGGTGCACTATTCATAAGGCATAAAGGGGAGGGGGGGGTGGGTTGAGAGAGAACAGTACGCGTGTAGGAGAGAGCTGCGGCTAAGGAGGCTGTGAAGGCAACGTCCGTCGCCTTTCTGTCTCGGCGCCTCGCAGAAGGCTTTAGCGGCGATGGCAACTAGCGCTCCCCTGCACCACGGCTGCCCTGTTCGGCCTCATCTTACAGGGGCTTACATCATTGTTTTGAGGGGGAAAACGTGAACTCACAGACACATACACTGCCCACACACACACACACACACACACACAAACACACACAGAGACACACACACACAAATGCACTGAGTTACATAGGTATCGTTTCCAGCACACGCAGGCATTCCTCAATCCTCAACTGTGTATCCACAATGTAAGTAAACTGATTGAAGGAAGAGAGATGGAGGAAGAGAGTGAGCAAGGGAAGGAGGGAGAGAGAGAGAGAGCGAGAGCAGAGGGGAACTTACAAATGAGTGCTTTTAAATGGTGCTCTTTTAGTGCACACATATCAGGCCTGTCTCCTCCGCTTCCCCTTCTTTTGATTGAAGCAGCGAGCAGATGGCTGGCAGCACTGCCATTACTCAGGTCACATACTGCCCCCTAGTGCACAGATGGGTCATGACAGGCATAAATCTCAGCTTTTCTCTCTCTCGCTCTCTCTCTCTCTGTCTGTCTGAGAGCGGCGTAGTCTGACCCTCTGGGAAATTCAGCAGGAAATAGAGGGCCATTGTAACTCTGAGAAAGCTCTAAGCCAAGAGAGACTCTCTTTCAGCAATCAAAAAGCAATTTTAAAAGCCTATGCCAAGACAGGGATGCGCTCTGCCAACACAGATATTTTTCCTGGATGTAAACGGTTCATCTGTGCCCCGTTTGGTGTTTGTATATGTGCAGAGGGAATCTTTATCCAACAGAAAAAAAACACTGCTTTCTAGAAGTATGTTTGTTTTAATATATAGTTAATTAATCAATTACAATTGTTTTTATTGTGTAATATAAATAAGAAATGTTCTGTGATATTATTTATATGTGCTGACGAAAAGTGGGGAGAAAAATAGCTATGCATATAGAAAGAACCCCCAACCCCCAAACATGGAGCCGATAAATAAAGCAAGCGCATACTGCGATGATGAATTATTAGAGAGGTGCACATGCTGGTGCTGCTAGCGAAGTCTCTCGCCTGTGCGCTACAAAATGAACAGAACATGGCCTTTACGCATGTCTCGCCCACAGATCGCCCGCCAGCCAGCCAACCAGCACCATGCAGCCGATGATCAAAATACCCATGAAAAGTCTTACAACAGCCCAGCACACCTGGAAAGATGCTGAGTCTTTTTCTTTCCTTCCTCGTGCTCTCATGTGATCCTCTACTTCTTCCTCTGCCTGGCTCTAGCTGTTGGAGAAGAGGCAATAGTGCTTTAAGTGCTGATTCTAGAGGTGTGTTTGAGCGTGTGTGTGTGTGTGTGTGTGTAAAGTGTGCTCATGTGAGTTAGTGTCTGTGTGATCTGTTCCTCTGAGTGTCTGAGTGTCTGTGTGTGTGTGTAAGTGCATGTGAGGGTGAGTGTGTGTGTGTGTGTGTGTGTGTGTGTGTGTGTGTGTGTGTGTGAGTGTGTGTGCTGGATTTGCAGGGTGAGGGAAGGCCGTGGTTGCGGCTTGGCGCGGCAGGAGCGCTTTAATAGGCAGCTCAGGCCTTGTTTACCAGCAGGATCTCCATGCTGATGAGCCGGCCAGCAGAAATAATGCATGAGCCAGGAGGGAGAGCGCCAAGCAGTGGAGGGCTATGTGGAGACAGAGGGAGGGAAAGGGAGAGGGAGGGGGGGGAAGCAAAAAAAGGAGGGGGGGGGGGCAACTGACCCCTCTCTTCTTTATCACAGCCAATCCTGCATGTATGAACAAACACAGACACACTGAAAGATGATAAAAGCACTTACACTTACAGTACACACACACACACACACACACACACACACACACACTTTTTCATACAGACAGACGCACAAATGCGCAAACTCAGATGGACACACTGTCCTATTTACACATGTTGAGCTCTCCAGACAGGTACGACTGGGGTTAATGTAATGCTTAGAGCGCGTGTAATGTTTGGGGAGGCAGGGTCGGATTTGAGGCTGCCGCCACAGCAAATCCTGTGCTAACTGCCGGAGCGCGCTACGTCGTCGGGCTGGATTACCGGCGTGTCAGGCTGAAGGAGAGGCACCCAGACGGGGCTACGCGCGCTTTCATCTACCCCCTGTGCCTCTCTCCCTCTCATTGATGATATCACTCTCAGAGCAGCATCTGAGCCTACTGCTGGGATTGTAGTGTACATAAACAAAGGCTATATGAGATACAGCTCATACTATTTAAGGCAAATGCCAGGGTCTTTAAGGGGATAGTGATGCTATGAATTTAGATGATGGGGCTGGGACTGAAGTGGGAGCTGGCCCAGGTAAAGACAAAAGCAGACATGTTTTTTGGTGGGCTACATAGGGGATTTACTTCAGACGTCTGGGATTGGTTTCTCAGATGAGGCCTAAACCCAGTGCAACAATGGAACCGTATTCTAGTGGCATGCTATTTTGTCTGAATTCGGTGTCTCGTCTAGTCGAGTTACTAGCCTGTGGGTCTGTCAAGCCTCTGGTCGGATGGATGATTTGAGGGCAAATTTAAAAGATGGATACACCTGGCCGGAAGTAAAAATGCTGTTCAAACATAGACAAAAATTAAATCAGTGTTTTGAGGGTGGTCTTTTGCTGTGGTTTCAAGCTTTGCAACTGGCTGTGTTAACGCTCAGGAAAGCCTCGAAATGGTACGATGCACAGCAGTAGAAATACAATCAAAAGTCTGTAGGCCACAAGAATAAGAATGTCATTTTTAAAAACACACACATGGCGCATGCACACACAGACATCACACAGACACTTGAGAGCTGCACAGGCCCCATCTATCATCCCCCATATATCGAGCCCATTCTTAAAAAAATCTGCGTTCCATCTCTCCCTATTCCTCTCAGGCGTACGCATCTGACAGGAATTAAGATCATTCGCAGCTGACGTGCCGACGTGACGGAGAAATCAAACAAGCGCCCTCTCAGCGCACCAGCGCAAGAGGAGGAGGCTTATTATCCGCGTGAGGGAACAAATGGATTGTTGGCAGATCGGTGTCATTATCTCACTGTGATACAAGCCATGCGGATGTAGCGGTGAGGCAGGGTCTTCCGCATACACAGACGCCACATCCAGACGGCAGAAGCAGGGAAACAAACGGGTGACACAAATGTAACCGCTAATGGTCTCAACATTTCTCACAGCCACAGACATGTGTGCGATAGGGAGTAGTAGAAGCGTGTCCATTCAACTGATGATGAGTTGGGTGAGCTCTTTCTATGCTAACTCAACAATGATGGACAAACAGGGTTATATCTCTTTTTTACCTATGATGAAAGTATCTATAAGAAAAAAGGAAAAAAGAAAGCATTCTAGTAAATTATATTTTTGTCAAGTGAACTCAAGACCAGTAGTAAACTGACATCTGACATCAAGCTTGACTCCAAAACAAGCTGTAACGGTGGTGCTAAGCTGGTCTGGCCTTAGGTCCCACAATTTCCCATGATCATTAAACTCAGAACCATATTTTAGAGAAAACAATCCATAAAAAAATATAAATATACAGTTATATAAATATATAAATATATCAGTTGAGAAACTCTGGTCTATAATATGGGACCAGCCACATTCCACAAAGAAATATTCACCCTAAACCTAGTGGAGAAGGGTCTACTGTCATAGGGTAACGGCAATGTTGCAATGTTATTTAAAAGAAACCGACAAAGACAGAGAAAATTGTGTGGCACCTCCTGCTCCTCTATAGGATGATGGATTTGGATTAGGGATTAGCCAGCCGAGCGTGTGTGATTTTAACAGTAAGACACACAGCTCATCACAGGAGCTGAGACTACAACCAATCTCACAAATCTCCTGCACCAATGCATACCAGTGAGGCAGACCATGATGGGAATAATTCAACCAGAGCAGACAAGAGGAGGAAGCCAGACCCATACACCAGTGCAGTAGGCCACCTCAACTTATGGATGAGGTGGCCTACATTCACTGTCTAAACAGTGTTAATAATAAGTACTCATTTGTCCTAAATATATAACTTTAAGAAAAATAGGAGAAAAGAAAGTGTTCTAAATGACACTTTCGTCATTCTAGAAAATGATACACGAGGAGGAGGCCAGACCTAGTAGGCCTACACCTTTATCTTATGGATACACATATTTGGATTTGGATGGATACACTAAACAGTGTTAATAATACCTATTTGTCCCAAAAAGTGGCCCTAGTCTCAAAAATACCCAATAGTACTTGTTTGTTGTAAACATAATGTAATGTATGTGCATATTGTGTTTGGTGTGTATGCCACATCCATGTGTGTGTGTGTGTGTGTGTGTGTGTGTGTGTGTGTGTGTGTGCGTGTGTGTGTGTGGTGTGTGTGTTGAGCCATGTACACTCACATAAGTATGTAAAAATACACAGGCCTGTCTATAACAGTTCTCGTGCAGACTGCAAAGGTTCTTGTCAGACATAATATACGTGTGTTCTCTTAACAGTCAGAACATGAGACAGAAGAGGAAGGAAAGAGAGAAAGGAAGAAAGAAAGAGAAAGACTTCGAATGAAAGAAAAAACATTGAATGCCACCAGCCTGGTTTGCAATAGAGAGCAAGACAGAAAAAGAAAGGTATGTGTGTGTGAATTGGTGAATTTTTCATGGCCTCTGGAGTATGAGCTGGCTGCAAAGGGCCACAGCACACAGGGTAGGGGTTGGCGCGTAGGGAGCCAATACGAGATGAACAGAGAAAGGGGCCTCATCACAACAGTGTCGATGTGTGTGTGTGTGTGTGTGTGTGTGTGTGTGTGTGTCCACACACATACATTCACAAAAACATATACCGTACGCACACACATGCACACCGATTTTCACCTTTAGATTTTCAGTGACATACTCTGGTTGTACATCCTTTGTTATTGCACTTTTTTCTAGGTCAATTCAAGAAAAACGTATGCATTACCAACAGAAAGTCAGATAGTCAGAATATCTGCCATTTATGAATACCACATGAAACTGAGAAAATGTATTCAGATCACTGACTGGTGTAACCTCACCAGTCACCTAAATGTTCGGGAAGAATGTAACATCCTTAGTCATCTTAGCAAAATAAATAAATAAATTAATAAATACCTATAGAAACAGTACACTTGTAGTTTAATAGGGGCATTTCATGTGATTGTAGATATTGTATGGATTGCACGGTACTGTATATATGTACTGTATGTATACCTAATAGCATGCAGATGAATAGTATAGATGCCTGGGAAAGAGTCTGTAAATGCGTAGAGACCTCCCAATCGTGCCACAGCTCCTCTCACTGTGGTGTAATCGCTCCTCTCACCTCCACACAAAACAGTTTAGGAGCACCAGTCAGCCCCTCAAGGCACTGAAATCGAGGTGTTTAGCTCGGCATGACTTTCTTCTCTCCCTCTCCCTCTATCTCTTTCTCTGTGTGTTACTGTGTGTGTGTGTGTGTGTGTCTACGTGTGTGTGTGAAAAACAACAACCAGTGCAGGGAGGTGCGAACACCGCACACGTACAAGCAAGACGGCGCAGACAAAAGCCTGGCGTGCTACGCTACGCTACGCGAGCGGGACAGCAGGCGCAGCGCGGCGTCTGGCAGAATTCCCCCATTACTCCTCGTCTATTCCCTCCTAATCAGATATCAAGAGCAGCAACACAAAAGAGGAGGGCGGGTGTGTGGTACGCGGGGTGGTGGAGGGAGAGAGAGCGAGAGAAAGAGGGAGAGCAAGAGAGAGAGAGAGAGAGAGAGAAAGAGAGAGAAGGGGGGGAGAGAGACAGATAGGAAGGGAAAGCAAACAAACGCGTGGTTCAGTGGGGGGGAGAAAATTAGAGCGCGGCGCGGGCTCCCTCTTCTCACCTGTCGTTATCTGCTTTAGCTCCTAATGAGAGTGCCTCTATTCTTGGTCACATCGCATTTGTTTTAGCGCAGTCCCTTTGAACAGCTGGGAGATATTGAGCCTTCTTTGATCACGGAAGGCTTTCTGAATTTAAAATCAGTATATAAAAAATGCTCCCCTCCCTCCTCTCTCTCTCTCTCTCTCTCTCTCTCGAGTTCCCCTCCTTCTCCTCGCTCCCTCTTTCTCTCTCTCGAGCTCCCTTCCCGCTCTCACTCCTTTTCTCTCTTTCTGTTGCTTAGGCTTGGTAGTCTCTTCAAATTCTGTGACTACTTTGTTTGTTTACTACATATGAACTGATGCCAGAATTTTGCTGAAGAGAGGGACTAAAGGAGGGTGGGGGGGGGGGGGGGGGTGGGGGGGGGAGGGAGAGAGAAGAAAGAGAAGATAAAAAGGAGGTAAAGAAAAAACGATAAAAGAAGGAGGGGGACTCAGGAGTCCTGCAGAAGCAGCAGTGTGGGCTGTGTACATTTTCTTCATTAATGTTTATAAATTTAACAAAGAGCCAGTACACTGGAGAGAGAGAGAGAAAGAGGGCTCTAAAAAGAACGAAGGAGGGAGAGAAAAAAATAATAAAGTGAAACATTGCCAAAAGATGCAAGTGTGGTGGGGGCCTGGCCAGTTTTCGCTCCTCCTTCTCCCCCTCCATTCCCTCTGTCTTTCATTCTTTCTTTCTCTTTTTTGTTGTTTTTGAAGGCAGACGTTTTCTAATGATGACCCTTGGCATGCAGTGGCACCTGGGACTCCCCCAGTGAGAAGGCGCCTGATGAAAATTAGTCCATTCTCATTTCAAACAGAATTTCGCCCGGACTCTGATCACAGCCGCAAAAGCCCCCTCGTGGTCCACTGAGAGAACAGGGGGGCCCCCATCCCTAACTTCAACTCCTTACTGACTGGGCTTGGGCCATAACTTACCCCCTCTTCCCTTCCCACAACCCTCTCCACACACACACACACACACACACACACACACACACACTTCGGCCGCAGCAGTAGCAGCAGGAACAGGCGGTGACAAGACTGTGGGACGCGGGGGGCTCTGGATGTACTGTGGCTGTTACCCCCTGTTTAAAGATTTAAACCATCGGGGTATGATAGGTCCCTTTGATGTTTGCTAAGCATAAAGCTGGGGTATAGGAGAGAGCGAGGGAGACGGAGAGAGGCAAGAGGGAGAGATTGAGATGGAGAGAGAGAAAGAGAGGGAGAGAGGGATGGCGCGAGGAGGGAGTGGCATTACTGGGAGGCAATCATCTTGTTCGGAGGCACAGCTGAGGAGGTGGGTGTTGGGGTGGGATGATGTGGACTGGTGGTGGGAGGTGGGGTGAGGAGCCCTCCCATGCCTCGTTGCAGCCACTTCAACAAAGGCAAGATGAAAGCGCAAGAGGTTGAGGCAGGGGCCACGGCTGGCTGTGAGACAGAGATTACTCTCTTGCGCGCTGGAGAAGTTGTGCCAGTTCTGCCACTTTTTCTTCACTTGCTCCCCCCACTAACACACACCTCTCTCCCTCCTTCTTCGTCTCCATCTGGTTTAATCCAGCTTTGACTCGCACTCTCTCAGGTGGCTGCTTTTCGGCGTCAGATTACCTCAGGCCCTTTGGTAGGGTGACACGAACGAAGCCTCCATCTTTCTTGTTTACAGCACTCTTACTATTACCTTACCTGTGCATGAGAGAGAGGAGGGAAAGAGGGAGGCAGAGAGAGAGAGAGAGAGAGAGAGAGAGAGAGAGAGAGCGGGGGGTGGAAGGAGTGCTGTTTGAATGGTGCCTGGGCCTAAGGGATAAACCCGAGGCTTTAAGAGGCAATACAGCTTTTAGGACTGAGGATTCCGCCGAAGCAGTAGAAACATCAGAGAAGAGGGCCTGCTTCGCACTCTCAAACATCACTCCCACAGCCAGGCTTGAGATGGTTTAGGCGGCGGATTCGTTTTTCAGAGTTTGACTGCACACTTCTCGCCCAACTTGCACCAGATCATTCCATCTCTCTCTCTCTCTCTCTCTCTCTCTCTCTCTCTCTCTCTCTCTTACTCACTCTGTCTGTCTTTTTCTCTGCGTTGTGCGTTTGGGAGACTGCAGGGAGAACCAGTCTCAGCAAAGGGAATATGGTGGATCTGAAAGCGTTTTAGCAACAATTAAAATCTTTGATGGTTTAATCTGTTCACATCAAACACAACAATCCCTCTGTTTGATTTTCTTTTGATGACACCGAGTATAAAAACTGATCCCACCGATTGTCAGCAAACAGAGAGCGGGCCGGGCAAGCAAGTGCGTACGCCTGGTGAAGAGCATCATGGGAAGAGCTGAGGGAAAGCAAAGAGAGAGCAGAGCGAATATGGAGGAGGGAAACAAAGCTTTAATTTTATCTGGCCCAGGGAACCAGCGGGAATAGACTGAAATGAATTTCACATCTACAAGTTATGCAGACACCCTGTTTTATCACCTATTTGTTTGTTAAAAACTAGTTACAGATCGGGCGCCCACCATCATGAATTTTCTCTCCGCCCTAGCTGCTTGCTCATTAGTGATTCAGCGCGTTGTCTGTTTCAGCGCTGTGCACCCTCTCTGATGTCCCGTTGCGATGTGATAATCTGCAAATTACCAATTTTAAAGAGCTGCGGAGTGTTCAAAGGCTGGTAAGACAGACGCAAAGACAACTCGTTTGAGTAATTAAACGGGCCGGAGAAACGAAGGGGCTTGTTTTTCCCTGACCCACTCTCGACAGTAAAATGTTTGTCTTGCGGGAGTTGCCAGAGAATATTTAATCCGACATTACAGAGGACAAAAGTATATCAAACTGCTTAACGAGCGTTTTTTTTGTAACCCATTTCTTTTTTTTTTTTAAAAAGCAGTGGTCTTTGTGCATGTTCATCAAGAAGTTAATCACAAGAGGGACTCCTTGGCTGTCCCTGGGATTAGTAGAGTAGAGTTGGGAAGGCTTTTTGACATTCTGACAGGACTCCATGGGGATCGATCCCCATCAAGAGCGAGCCCCAAGTTCTCTCTACACTCCCCCCCCCCCCCCCCCCCCCCCCCCAACACACACCCCTTCCAAAAGCCTCGCCCTCATTTCTCCAAAGACACACTGTGATTTCCTTCACTTCACTGGCCCTTTAATTAAAACACACACAGTCATTCACAGTGAAGATAGCGAGGGTGGGTGGAATCACTCTCAGCCCCCTTCAAACGCACATATCCATATTTTTTTGTTCAAAGAGAAAGATGAATGTTCATTTTTCTTCTTTTCCATGTTTTCCTCTGTGCTGTATCTGCATAATTAGGTTCATTTTTTTATGGAGAGGCACGATTTGACAGATTTTTTTTTTATTTTTCTTTATCGAGACTGATTTGAACTTTAAAGAGAACAAAGCAGGTATCGCCGCAGCTCCCACTAGAAGGAGATTAGCAATTTTGTGAGTGCTCACATTTTTTTCTCTTTTTTCTTTCTCTCTCTCTTCTCTGAAACTAATTTGCACTTCTTTGGGAGATCAAATCAGGTTTTAGACGCCTCCAGTTTTCAGTTTTTGCCACTCAGGAGGGTCGTCCCTTGTCTTCCATGGCATATGCGCATGTAGAATGTTTACATCGATCGACAAGTGGTGTAAATTGAATTCTCATGTACTCTGTTGTCCTCGGCCTGGGGTGTAAAGTGGTGTGTAGGAAGCCTTGCATACACACCCACTGGGGTTAAGGCACCTCGCCTTGGAGCCTCTCAGCGTTAGTTAAGACTGATGTCTGTGAGGCGAGTGGGGACCAAAATAATCAATAAGTTACATGAAGCTCCACAGTGAGGTAAACACCATTAAATTCAACAAACACAAGAGCGGGAACAGGAAGAATATAGAGAGAAAAGGCACACATATGCGCACACAAGTGAAAGGGTGAGAGGTAAGGAGTGAGAGCGCACTTCCTGGAGGGAGCGTTTGTCTGCCATTAGTGTTAAAATGCAAAAAGGAAATTCTGTCAGACAGTAAGAAGTGTGTTTGATAGAATGCAGAAGTGCTTTACACAGGACAGGGTGTCAGATGGCCCCCAAATCTCTAGAGGCAACACCAGTCATGAGTCTGGTACAAACCCCAAGGTGATGAAGGGAGCACAATGTCATTTGTCACTCACTCACTTGCCATATTTATGTGAACTGTGTGTGTGTGTGTGTGTGTGTGTGTGTGTGTGTGTGTGTGTGTGCATGTGTGAAGTTACCCATAATAGGAGCCGTGTGATTCAGAAATTAAATTTGTTGGCATCAAAGCACTGCACTTGATTGGCAGGGCACATGTGACACATCTCCAGCATGAACTGATGAGATGATGTTCCTCTTCCTCTTTCCCCGTGTTCTTTGCTTTTCTTCAGGTGACAAATCCTTAAAACTGAAGAGACAAATGGGCCAATTCATCTGTAGGAATTCAGATGCAGTGCCCTCAAAGATCATTTCTGGGACTGACACTGACCAAATCTAAATCTGAGCTGATGTCTTTAGTTTGGCTTTTTAAAAACAAAATTGATGTTCAGATGGATCAATTTGTCAATTTAGTATTTCCTGTGGTCTTGGCCTATGACATTATTGCCATCTCATTCATCCTGCTCACCTTTAGCGAATTCCTGTAATCTGTAACCTTTTTCTTTCTTTTTTCCCCTCTAGTATGATCCTAGATGGACAGTGCTTGTGTTGGTCACTTTCCATCTAGGCAACAAAGAGCCGCAGCTCTCTTCAGTGTAATGGAAAGTCTAAAGAGTAAGGCAATTAAAAAAAGGCTTCTAAAATGGAACTCTCTGCCATGGTCAAAGGGCCTCCATCAAAAGCGTGTGGAGAAAAGGTCAAGGAGTGATGTGGCACACGTGTTGGGGGTGGGGGGGGTTAACTGCCTTGGTGTGGAACTGCAATGCCAGGGCCTTTGGGGTAGGATGGTGCCGACACGTGTCACCAAGCCTGAGAGGGTGTGCGAAAGATCAAAGGCCAGTACCCAATGTGCAATCTGAAACAAACAGCTTCCTCAGCTTGGCACCCTGTTCCCGTTTTTAGGACCAGCGGAGCAGAAAGTTAGGCTTTTAATATGGAGGGGTCGGTGAGAAAAGAGACACAAAGAGGTCAGGAGGCAATCAGCACTTCCGCACTCACTTGTCAGCAGCTAACACCTCAGAGAGGTGTCCATCTAAAAGCTCAGGTGAAGTGGGAGATACAGGACTGGCGACCAACTTGCCACTGACTTTACTGTATAGGAAATGTGGTCCTTTTACGTGCTGAAAAGTCTTTCTTTTTCATTTTACTTCACAGGTGACAGAAAGAAAAGCTCTATAGTGCTGACAGAGCTTGAAAGGACTGTTAAGGGTTCAGTTTCAATGGCAGTACAGCTCTATTTCATAATCTAATTTCTTATTGATTCAATTGGATTTTTGTCCTTAGGTCTGAAGAGACCCATTTATCTTTTAAGGAGCTAGTTGAGTAGGCCTTTCACATACTTGTGAACAAATGTGAGAACATCTGCACGCATCACAGCCATTTGCAACACATCTCAGTATGTGAAGCCCCTGTTGTTCCCCTCACCACTGCTTACACAATGACATGCAGGCTCTTTAAACTGTTAGCCAGAGACACCGCAAGCATCTGGCCTCGGAGGTGTTCACCTGTGGCACGCACAACATCTGAACATCCTTCCCTGAAGAGAGGCCCCTGCATTTAGCTGGGCTAATGATGAACAGAGGCCGTCAACCACCCTGCAGACTGCACAAGCCTCTTACATTACCCTCATTGGCAGGGCAGGTAGGAGGAGACACACCGACACACACACACACACACACACACACATCCATTGTACACCATCATTAACCCATCTCCTGAAACCCAAGCCCCTCCCCCCCATCACATCTGGCCCAGAGCTGGACTGACACCAGATCACACTGGGCATTGCCACTGTGCACCAGACCACATGCTGGGGAGGGTGTGAAATAAATGTGAACATGTGCCAAATTGGCACAGTGGACAGCACAGGATGACATATGAAGAGTTCTCTAGCATACATTGGCATATAAACAAGGTCTGCATCCTCTGTAACAATATAGATTTCCTGCTCCATCACTTCATTTTGTAAGACTACAGTATGAGAGAATACATTAGAGTAGAGATCCTATAAAAATGCTGCATTAGTTTTTACATAGATACAGAAAACAGAACAGAATTCATTGAGCACGATTATACATATTAATTATAATAACTGATATTATTATAGAGCAAAACTGAGCTCTTAATTTTCTCTTTCAGTTGATAAATATGAACATATATAAAGAGATAGAGGGATGGACATAATCACATTAAATGCAATATAAGGCCTAATCAATGTAACTACAAGCCATCTGGGCATAAATAATGGCAAAATGTACAACAACAGTGGCCTATCCCATCTCCCACGCCCCGAGAAAAATAATGAAACAAACTGTCGTGCTTCCATCATAATGTTACAAATAATACAATCTAATCAATTAAACATGATTCACTCTCACAGTTGCTCTTCATCTGAATTTGCATGATTCAATTGCATGAATCCTCATCCCAAATGTATGCAGCCCATCACACCCCATCAAACCTCGGTCTTTACGCAGCGCATGTGCTGCAGTCGTCTCGCAGCACTTAATGAGGGCACTAACTGGCAGCGCTGGCACTCGGCACATGGTGCGCCAGTCAACAGGGCCTCGTGGCGATGTCTTGTCAAAAGCTCGAGCCAGATCGGGTTATGGCTGGGGGGACCTCTAATCCCTGTAACATGCCACACACTGTAAAACCAGCACCTGTAGGCGTTCACCCAGCCCTGCCAAACGAGCCATCGCTTCCCTAGCTTGCTGTAAAATGGCATAAAGATGCATGGGGTAGCGGTGTAAAGCATGGAGGAATTCAAATGTGCCGTGAAAAAGGCTGCCTTCAGGCTGAAAGCCTGGGTCCCAGAGGAAAGTTATAGCTCCCTCTGCACAGGGAAAATAGGGGAAGGAAAGCAACATGCTGCTATAGACATGGTTTCTCAGCTACTAAAACATACAGGCATATTTGATCAATCCGAGGATAAGAGGGTGGAAGTGGAGAGTCAAAAGGGAAAGAATAATAAAAAATAATAAACCAGAGAGGCAGATAAATATTGTATAAATGAGTTTATTGTATAATGAGAGCAATCAAATTAATTAAGAGGCTCCCGTTTGGCAACTGTTTGGAGGCCAACACGCCCATGAATTTTTCAGTGGCCCTGCTTCTCTCTCTAAGTTTCGCCTATAAATATTTCTGGAGGTCTAGGATGAATTTTTCATGGGCAAGAGGGAGATGAAAGCTGTGTGTTGGGATCCACGCGACAAGAGTGATCGGCCGCTGACACATGGTGGCTGTGTGGGCACCTCCACTCCAATCTTTATCAATGACATCCAGTCCACATTATTGGTTTAATTAGCTGCTGCTTTGTGAGAGACCAGCACCAACGTTTACACGGAAAGGGAGAAAGTGGGAAGGAGGGGAGCAGAAGAGGAAGGAGTGAAGAGGAGGAGAGGCCCAGAATGGCTGGGAGGGCTTTACAAAGATCATCTCTGTTTGTCTTCCCAGCTAATGTTGAACCATTGCTACTTTTTTTTTTTATTCCTACCAAACAACACACATTGAAAGGAGCCCAATGGGCAAGATGGGTAAGAGTGGGCATGCCTATAGCCTATGTTGTACACAGTAGGCTACACACATTGTAACTACAGAGTCAACTTGCACAGCTGAGATTTAAAACTCACTTAATTGTTTGGGGGATGTGGTCATCTAAACCAGTGGTTCTTAAACTTTTTGTCTGGCGAACCCCCGGAAAGTCTTCTCACTGATCTACTGTAAACAACTGAAGTTTTAAATCTCAGTTGTGCAAGTAGGCCTGGCTACTGTGTACAACATTGGAATGTAGCCTACTATCTACCAGATATTATTACTTGTCATTCATATAAAATTCACTCCTGCTTATTGCCCATTGAACCAAGAAAAATACTAGTTAATAGCTAGCACACTAACTAAACACCAACTAAACATTTAAAAGTTAGAAAACTATTACACACCGTGAGCAAACTTTCCTAACTTCCGAATTAACATGACATTTAGAATGCAGGAAGGTTAGTAGTTGTAGCCTACTAATGCTGGCTTGATAGCTAACAAAGCTAGTTGTTTTAAGCCAGCTTTAGTGCAAGGTCAGCAAATGTCAGCTGTAAATGATATACTGTAGCCTACATTTCCATTCAAAATAAAAACAGCAGTAAATGTGTTAACATAGGCCTACCGTTTTTGCCCCATTTTCTTCTCTGCTATTTAGCATGGGTGAGTAGCTCCTCTCCTCATTAGGCTAAGTATGTCCTGCCATTGTCATTGTGTGTCCTTCCTTCCTGTAGTTGTAGATCCAACTGAAATTCACCTCTTTTCCATGAAAGCAACTGCAAGGACTGGGAGGCACGAGGAGCAAGGTGAGTCAGCCCATGTTGCTGTGGACACAACACAGACAGAAGGAAATGGTCCTGTGGGCTTGCTCCTTTGAAAATGTGTTGAGTGATTATGGATCTTGTTTTTCAAGTAACGCTTATCCAGTAGCCTACAGGAGATTTCCTCTCAGGACATCTATAGTATTGGTCAAGACTAGCTAGCTTGTATTCTAAAATGTATTGCATACTGCAGCTGTAATATATAACTGGGACCATATGGTTTGTGCACATTGGCACAGTAATGACATGTGTTCAAGCCTATACACTGAGAATATAAAAAAAGAATAACAACACAACACAATTATATGAGCACTCTGGTTTGAACTGTAAAAAAACAAAACTGCATGCTATCAATACTTCAGACTAACATGCACATGTGGACCCTATAGAACAAAAAGCATGAATCCTTAATATGTTATGGTAATACATCTTAATTAGCTGTTCAACATGGTAGTGTGTAGTGGAACTCAAAGGTCCTTGTCTCTTATCATACTCTTGAGCACAAAAGGTTAGGAGTTTACACTCAATATTTTATGTGTGCACAGCTTTTGTCCTTGTGTGCTGTGGAAGAAAATCTTTCTCCTCCGTCCATTTTTCATCCTGGGTCGAAGCCAAAACAATTCAAGAGCAGAAAAAAACATCTGGCGCAAGGGCGATGCAGCAACAATATCCCACCTGGGAGCATCCTCCTCCATCCATTAACTGGTTTCCCTGCGCCCCCAAACCTCCAGTTTCCAGCAACCAGCCGCATGTCGCAGCCTGCAGACAGTAACACCAATAATTAGCTCCCCGCTAACGGCACACATTCCTCTCACCGCCACGCGTTACATGACAACAAACATTTGTTGTGGCAGTATGGTATTGATGACAAAACACATTTTCTTTCCCCTCTCTCTATAACTAAGCAGAGTAAAACTAGTCCGGAGACGCGTGACAGTAGCGTCCCTGACGTCATGCCCCCTCTCCCTCTCTCTCCCACCCTCCGAAATGGCCCCTACTACTCATCACCCGCCACCCCACCCTATAACACCCCACCTTCTCCGTACCCACCCCACCTCCCAGGACTTGCATAACCCACAAACTAATTGAAATCAATCTTTTTGCAAATTGCTCCAGCCTCCCACAACCTTAAATAACACTTGTCCCCTGGGACACTGCATATTAATTAACACCTTTTTACATCAATTAAAAATCCTGAAAAATGGTTGACCCTTAAATGCACAACCATGCTAGGGAGGCAAGTCGTTGAGTACATTTAAAGAGCTTTTAGGCCCTTGTGTGTCTGCCTTTGGGCTTTCACTTTGTATCTTCAGATCTCCCCTCCTATGAGGAAGGTGCAGTGATTCAAATTGAGGAAATATATATGTCCACACTTATCTGCTCCAGAACACAAAGTATATAGTGAGAATAATTGCTATATGGCAGGGATTCAGAAAATCAAGTGTTCCAGTTATGAAGATAGTCATTAATCTATCATGGTTCCTTGATGAAGGCCGTTGTCATAATTTCTGGCTGCGCTGTGTGTACAGTAGTTACCAAATACCACTATTGAATGTTATTTGCATGTGGATATAGAATGCAGGTCAGCTGATGTGGGTGTGCATGTATCCAGCAGATATTTCAGATATCCCTTGATTACTCCCAATGAAAGTAGGATTTAGATATTCTTCTCCCAGTTCCTATATTACTTTTCCAGGTAGTATACATAATAGTTTGATCTTAACCTTGCTCCATTCTTGGAGAATGAATTAGGTTCAACCAGAACCACAAGCTACTTCTGAGGTTTCCACTTTCACAGATTTAATATGATGTTAAAACTAGTTGATATATTTTTCAGTTCTGGTGCTCTGAGATGAGATATCTGCATGGCGTGACAAGTCATCCATTTTTTGTGGTTGCTGAAAAACAAAACACATGTTTAAATTTTAAAACGGTGTGAAAAAGTCAAGGACACTGATGTAATGAGAGCTTGAGGCAGGACTTAAAGTCAACATAATTGCTCTGCCCTTACCTCATTTGTTCCAAAGTGGTGCATTAATATGAGGAAAAATGATCATTTTCATTCTGTGCTCCATCCACTATGAATTTATGAATAAGTTCTAGTCAAGGAGAAATTGAGTGAGTAAAATCAATAAAGGCAGCCAATTTGGTATCCCGTGAAGAGAGATTTTCTTGCATAGACGGCTCCAGTTACTCCATAAATGTATGGATCCTTGACTAGCCCGCCTGCTTCGCTTGTCAGCTATCGAAAAAGAAGCACTGTAAAGTGCCCTGAACCCCAGCCCTGCTGCAGCGATTGCAGATCATGGCTTCGTTTGATCTCCCAAAACAGCAATGCTTGTTCAGCCTATGGTTGCTGCCACCCACTTTCTACTGGTCAAATGAGATGACTGAAGCATACAGGGCATTTTAAAATAGCCATCTCTTCTTGACTAAAGTGGAAAAACTCTCTGCATCTGGTTTGCTGGTTCTTGCTCAAGCTGTTGACGCATTCTGTAATGCCTTTACATTTGGGCCGATCAATGAGTTCACTTCAAAGTGATGAAGAATCGCCGGCATCCAGGGCAGATTGATCAGTTCTAATACTGAGTCATTAACATACATGCTTGTTAACAACTCGGGCCTCTCTGTACTGTATCTCTGAATCAAGCGAGGCATCGACAGAGCTGGCCCAGGATTGCCGACCGTTTAAAACCTTAGCCACACTCCTTATCACTTCTGTGTGGGTTTGAGCGAGCCTAGCCATGCGCAACTAGCCTCTCCGCCCTTTTTCTTGGCCAGTCTCCCGTGCTCCTCTCTTTGTCCATATCTCCTCCCGCTGCTCTTAACACAGCGCTTACTGCTTTAACTCCAGGGCCCTGCCAAGGCATGAGACTACTGGTATGCTTTACTGATGACAAATTTATGAATGCAGGTCTACAGGGGGTGGAGTGCTCTGGCAGGTTCATGTTACCTGAGGAAGTGTATCCTTTTCATCAACAAAAATAACTCTTCAAAGCCAGTGAAAGCATGTTCGGACGGTAAAAGGGCCATTTGAGCCGACAAAGACTGGCTAACTAGAGCTGGAACAGCAGCGATCTCGTCTTCAGCTTGGAAACCCATCCAGCGCCATCAACCTCGGCAAACCTAAAAGCTAAATCAACCCTTTGAAAAACATACAGGCCTGTTAATAATTCAGACTTTTCGGTGAAGCTGAACAGCATCTTTGGCGTGAAAAATCTGCGATCTCCTGATATAAGATAGGTCTCCCTCAGGGCCATCCACACTGATGTAGCGCGTATAGGAATGCACTCGAGAGAAGAGAACACAGGGCTCACACACACCTGAATCACTGCTTGATTAAACCCCGTGGAGATTCACTAAGCCCAAATAAATCCGATCATTGCATTATTCATATAAAATTATTCATTGCATTTTTGCTTATTTCCAACAAACTGTTGAGGAATATTGAATTGTAATGTTGTTTTAAAAAACCTTGTGTGAGCACCAATAAATTAAGTGCAAAGTTTTGCTACAGAGCAATTATTGTAGTTGACTAGCATCTTAACTGGGGTTGTAGACTAACATGAGGCTGTAAATATTTAACTAACTTTTGCACCCTAAACACATTCATATTTCATCAGGGTTTTTTCATACAGTTTATTCTCAAAGCAAAGTGTTGGACTGCATAATTATTTCAGTTTAGCTTTTTTTTTCCGCCTCTCCTTCCTCTCGACCTATTACTTACATAAATACAAGAATTTGAGTTATCGCTCCTTGGAGAGCTAATTTGAGAAAAGCATGCATTAATTAATGTAACCTAGATGGAAAAGAAGAAATCCCCAAATAAGCTGTTTGGTGAGCATCAAGGATGATTTCTCTCTTCAAAGGAAATTGGGACAATTATTGGAGGAAGGGCTGCTTATTATTTGATGCGGCGAGAAGCGGCGCTCGCTTTTGAGGGCTTGCAGGTATTTTCTCGGCCGAGGTCCTCGGGAGGGCTGCCGAGCCGTCAGTCAAGCAGCCTCGCCCGGGCCAGCCTCGATTTCTTAAGCCGTGCGGGGAGATGTTCGAAGCGGCCCCGCGGCCCCTCATCAAGGCCAAACAGTCCTCTCCCTGTAGGACCCCCACAATAAGACTCGGGGAAAAACCATTCCGAATCAAATATTTCTGAACTGAGGTCTGGCTTGGCGGACTGAATGTGAGCCAAGCTCCACGACACGCAGCTCTCTAAATTGAAATTGTAGCTAGCACTCCTCGATTGGTATTAGATTTGATGTGTATGTGTTGGCCAGTGTTTCAGTGTGTGTGTGTGTGTGTGTGTGTACGTGTGTCTATCCATCCTCTCCTTGTCCTTTTCAACGCCGACCTACGAAAATGTCAGAGGAGGTATCACACTGTTAAATATTTTAGTGCCAACTAAAGGTAAAGTGGAAGTGTTTTTCTGCCAGACCTTTTTCTTTCTCCCTCTCCCTGCCTCACTCCCTACCTCCCTCGCTCCCGACATCTTTCCGTTTTTTTTTCTCTGCTCTTGAACAAATGCATTGTGTGCCACGGCTGGCCCAATCCATCACTGGCGGTCTGGAGGCAAAAAAGCACTTTCCTGGGGTGTGTGTTTTTCTCTTTCTGCCGGCGCGGCGGTTTCTGTGGGCACTCCGGAGACCCGGCTGATGGACACGGCAGTCACGGACGGGAGAGGGGCGCAGGGCTCTGCTGGGCCTTCTCTCTCTCCCTGCTAAAAAAACACAACCCCCAATCTCTCTCCTCCTTCTCCTCCTCCTCTACCTTTCTCACCCTCTCTCTCTCTCCCACACATCCTCCTACCTTCCTCCTCTGTACACCTCTCCTTTCTTTCGTCCTACATCCCTTTCTCTGTGTACCCTCTTCTCTGCTCACCCTCTTTCTCTCTGTCCATTCCTCTTTTGTCGATTCTTTCACTGTCTCTCTCGTTCCTCTGTGTCCATCTGTCATAAGTTCACGCCAAGCTCCTCCGGTGCATCACAGCGGTGCGTCCTCTCGACGGCACCACACTTGTGTCCCAGGTGAGCAGCTGCTATCGTCACTCCTTCCTTTCTCTGTCTTCTGTGCTCTTTTCTTCGCATCTCTCCTTGGCCACTGTATTAACAAATGGTCGTCGAGCAGCAGTGGCAATGCGGTGCTCCATCACAGGGTCACCGAAGACACAAGATGAGGTTTGTTTTGTGCTCTCAAGCTCAAAGCTCTAGCCATCAACTGAGGTGGGATGGGGTATGAGTGAATGAAAGAGGCTGTGAGACAATCTATTAAGAAAAAAAATAACAACATATGAATATTAAGTTCATTATAAAGGAGGAGCCAGGTCAGTAAATAAGAGCAGCTACAAGTATTTTTTCCCCTTTATTAGTGTGTTAGTATCTTTGGTTGTATGCCTACATCTGTAGACAAGTGATTTCATTAGCTACTGTAGATTAGGACAAATACAGACACAAGGAGGACAGGGAAGAACAGACTCACCAGGAGATTTCATTTACACTGTTCCATGTCATCTGTTTACACTGGGACCTAGCAGGGAAATGAGATGGAAATGTGTGTGTGTGTGTGTGCGCGCGCACATACGTTAGTAACAATTATGTAGCACTGAACCTATTCAAATTGAAGTCTGCTCCAGGTTTATGCCGACAAACTGAGATTTGATTTCTAAAACGCTCTCTCTTCTTGCTCTACACAAAGAAGCCAGCGGGGAAACAGAGCAATCGCTGGAGAAAGAGAGAGAGAGGCAGCGTGAGGGAACGAGAGCGAGAAGTGAGCTAGAAGGCAAATCTAGGTGATGCGTATGTTCTTAGAGTGCCTCTGGGTCTTTGCTGGGTAGGTAGGATGGATCTGACAAAGAGATCTGTTACTTAGGGAGAGAGAGAAAAATCCACCTCTCACTACGCCTGAGCCTGGTTAATTAAGCCCAGCAAAGATTCCACTTTTTAAAAACACTCCCTGTCTTTCTTTCTTTCTTTCCTTCTTTCCCTCTGTTTCTCTCTCTCTCTCTCTCTCTCACACTTTCCTCTGTCTATAGTTCATTTTACGTTGCTCCTATTTTGCCAACCTTAGCCGAGGGAAGAAATGACGCTCGGGATCATTAGTTAGGCTCCCAGTGGTGGCGTCTGCACCTGAGACCTGTAGGTCGTCACGCGGCTCCCAGTCCAGCATCCCTCGGGTGCATGTTCAAACGTGGCGCGCCGCCGAGGCCTCCCGGAGATGTTTAAACGGCTCGCGAGCGGGGCCGAGTGTTTGGGAGGGGGGGAAGAGGAGGAAGAAGAAGAAGAAGGGGAGAAAACTTCTGTGGGGAATTCAACAAGTTTTTGCCGCTGTCAGACACCTGAATTTAACTGTCAGGTAGCATTATGTTTCAAAGGCCCCTGATCGGCAGTAATGACCGATTCTGGCTTTTTTTTTCTTCTCTTCTTCCTTGCTCTCCCTCTCTCTTTTGTTTCCCTCCCACTCTCTTTTGCACTCTCTCACACACACACACATCTCTCTCTCTCTCTCTCTCTCTCTGACAAACAGCCTGCGATGGAAAGAAAGTGGTCAAAAGGCAAGTCCCTCTGTTTTCACTGAGAGAGACAGGCAAAGTCCTCATTTGAATTTGAAACACTGATGCTAAGTATATTAAATGGGAAGATTATCAAAGATTATAGAGGTACCAGGGATGCGACTCCCTGCCTCCCCCCCTTCTGAATCAAACAACTCTACAGAGAGCCAAGCGCCTTTTTCCTCAGAGGAGGGCTAATTAATAATTAAAGATTGTCAGATATGAGTACACCAATAAAGTAGTAATGAGCCATTTGTGGGTATTTAAAATGCAATATATTTTCATAAACATAAACAAGACGACTAGTCAAATGAAATATTTGTAAATGTTGTTTGGGTTTCATGTTTTTTCCCCCATATTTATTTGCAGTTCATTTTAAAAAGGATAGAAAATTAACAGATTTTAGTAACAGTATACTAAACATACTTCATACACACACAAACACGCACACACATACACACACACACACACACAGCTAGACATTTCTTGTATTTCATTTCATGTATTTCCTCTTCATCCTAATCTGATATGATTGAATAAAACTGAGCCCTTGAAAAGAGTACTCTGACCAATATCGGTTGCTAAAAGACTGGGTTCTGATTGAGACAAAGATGAACACAACTACCAGTGGCCAGCTTGTTTCCATTTTGTCAGGATGTTGTGTGTATAGTTGATGTTTGAGCGCCCTCTGTTGGTAATGGAAGCATGCTGTATGCATTATTCCAGAGAAGGTTATGATAGCACCCATTTATAAAGCATATCATGATATTTAAGAATTTATATTGCTTAAAATGTCTCACATCCTACTGGTACTAGTACCGGCATATTTACCCGCCAGTTAAGTTCAAAATATCGACAACGTTCACGACAGAATGTGAAACACATATCCCATGCGAACTGCGAGAGGAACATAAAGATGTTATTGACAAAATAGGCTCTATAATTCAGGTAGTTTATATCTTTAAAAATAAATGAAAGAGAAGAAGCAGAAAAGGAAAAAGAGGGAGAGGAAGAAAACATTAATGTGAATGATGCAGAGATGAACTTCAGATGGCAAAGAAAAAAGAAAGAAGGACTAAAACAGTATAACTCTGGAATGAAGTGGTGCCTGTGGGGCACGACTCCGGAGAGCAGTTGTTGTTCTGCTTGTCCTCCGCCCGCCACAACCCCACCACCACCACCACCCTAGTCCTCGGTGCCGCTCCTTGAGTGCTGCTATTTGCCTTCCACCTGCAAGCCTCTCTGACCTTCTGCCAGGCACAGGGGTGGCTAAAGAAGTCCATTTTCAAGGCCCTTGTATCTCGAATCAAAACCCCATTATGGATTTTACCTCAGGGGGTACCTGGAGGCCTCGCGAGGTCCTTTGCAATTTTACCTGTGGAAGAAGCTAAAAGGGTTGGACTTCTCTCTGGAGGTGGGGGGAGAGAAAGGGAGGAGAGGAGGGCTGTGTGAAGAGGTAGAGAGGCAGGTCGAGGAGAGGGAGGTGTGTGTGTGTGTGGGGGGGGGGGAGTGGAGAGGGGGTGTCAGGTGTGTCTACCCCAGGACTTCAGGCCTCATCTTTTCGTGGCAGGCAGGGGGTCCCCAAAACCGAGGATGAGAAAAATGGAGATTTTAAGGCGACGCTCCGGCGGCAGCCAACCTGCAAACAGCGAGGGCCCGCTCCGGAGTCAGGCGAATCAGGAGGCGACAGGCGACAAGCAGGCTAGAGGCCACATTACAGGAGGAGACAAAGAGAGAGGAGCCTCAGAAGAGTCACCAATGTAACAGTTATTAAGAGGAACGACAAGCCCGCACACTCCCCCTCTTTTCTCTCCCTCTTCCAAGCTCTTTCTCTCACCCACACTATCTTTTCTCAAGCCATAGTCTCCCTCTCTCTCTGTCTTTCTCTCTCTCTTTCTCTCTCCACCTCCCCCCTCCTCAGAACTATGTGTACTAACAAGACAGGCTGGGGCCAAAGACAGAGCCAGATCATATCAGGACATCTGTCACTTTGTGGTGACAGCCGCCTTTAATAAGTGACAAGGCCTCGGTGCCCATGGGCACTGAGGGGAAGCTGTGACTCCTAACAGTGGTGGTGGGCAGGCGGACAAGCGGGATTAGAGAGGGGTGGAAGTGTGTGTGTGTGTGGGGGGGGGGGGGGGTCTGCTGTGAGGTGGAGGCTGGCGGGGGGGTAGATCTGTGGGGTCTGCGATCCAGCCGTCAAAGTCATGCCACGGATGCCCTTTTTAAAAACAAGTTGTCCCAATTATGGCCAATCAGCACGGATGGCTGCCTGGCAACCATGGGGCTAAGGAAGTTGATGGGCCAATGTGTGTGTGTGTGTGTGTGTGTGTGTGTGATGGGGGGAGGCAGTGTCAGTGGACATCAAAGCTGCCAGGCTCATGCCCGTGCCCACCACCAGGCTCACGTCGCAATTAGTGCACTTCATAGAGATACGTTTCATCACCAAATGTTTTCAAAATACATCTTAATTTGCGGGTGAAAGGAGGAGAGGGGAAGGGGGGCTTGATGAGTTTCACGCAGGGAGGGTGGCGGAGGGAGAGAGAGAGAGAGAGAGAGAGAGAGAGAGAGAGAGAGGAAGAAGGAGCGAGAGTGAGTGAGTGAAAGATGCCCTAAAGAAATCATTAAAGCATAATTATGGCGTATCATCTGTGCAAGTGCTTACAAAGTGCCACCGTCGCAATGCTGCTCGTCTCTTAGGGGTAGGAGTGGAATCAACCATAAGCTCCACCAAACATGTGAAACTTGCAGTGCATAAACACAATGCTATACATGTACACATACCCACACACACACACTGTACACATTTTTCAGCAACTCTCAGTTCTCATACACTGAAAAGCATGTACATGGCATAGTGGGGACATAGTAATTCCACCAAATACACACATATTAGAACACTGACACAAACAAACACATGTACACATTAAATATTTGTGCATACATTCATATGCTGAAAAGTCACCGATATTCCAAGGCGCATTTACATTCTAAAACACAAATATATTTACATATTCACATGCTTAAAGAAGCCCTATGCAGGTCTGGTTATTCCTTCGCCGTTTCTGGGTTTTTGCCTGATTTGGGCTCGCATTTTTCACGGTAAAAAAGTGACTGCTACGCTAAACCCCCACTAGCTAGCGAGCTAGCCATCAATAAACCAAGCTAAACACATAGGGCTCACAATAAAACGGTCGAGCAAACACATTGTTCAAGAGACTATCAAATCACATTACAAAAACGAAGATCACCCAAGGGTAGGCTACTTATAATTTCAACAGCAAAAAAGCCAAGTCGGAGTCCGTTTTGCAGTCTTCTTAGAAACTACAATCTGACTACATTTTTGAGTATTTCCACCGAGTTACATCCGGATGTGTCTGGACCGCGACCAGAAAGTTGCATATTCGGTTTTTCCGCGGAGAAGCACTAGGGGGAGACGAAGCACCCACCAAACGACCCAAAAAATGTTGTAGAACCATCACAACGACTCTCAACCTGCATAATTAAGGTCATTTTTGCTAAAATTGTTGCATAGGGCCTCTTTAAAACCCATATACTACAACCAAATACAGCACATGCAGGCCTTCCCATAGATCTCTAGATCAACCTGACACACAATAACAAATTATTAATATCAAATTATTAATATAAAATTATTAATATCAAATTATTAACATCATGGAAATCTGGGCTCATATTATTATTCACAATGCATTTTATCTCACCACCAATTTTCATTAGAAGCATTTCCATTTGCATTTTAAGAGTTTTCTCTTAAAACCTATTCACAAAGCAGCTGAGGAAGGAAAAATGTCAACTCCTGGGAAAAGATAAGTTAGGAGCTTTTAGCCCTAAGATTCTTTGTGAATATGGGCCCTGATGCGCAACATGTGAACCATGTGTAATGCTGAAGTCTGGCCATAAAGATAGCCTCTCTTCACATGCAGACCTCATCCATTCTGATCAGGTCACAATGGAGGTCCAATTTCAGCAATGACAACGCCTGTTTTTTGAACATTTGACATTGATATCTCTTTCCAGTTATGTTTTTTTTTCACGTAAATCATCCTTTTGGGACTTCACAGGTGAACACACATACACATACACACACACCTTCACAGCCTAAAGGCATTTCCTTAGTGGATTAGTCGACGGTAGATGTCCAGTCGTTAAAACAATGACTTTTTCTGTCTTTTGGTCATGAACGTCGCCACCGATGAGCTTCTTTGAGCCGTGAGCTGCCATGTATGGACCTCCCACACCACATGAGGCTGCAAGGGCAAAGAGCGTGCGGCTCCTGTCCACACTCACAGAACAGACAGACATCCTGTTGGCACGGCAAAACAGCCATCAGACAACGAAGGCAGCCGTCGCATGCCACAGTAGGGAAAGGGACTGTCTGGCCTCTGCCATGCACCCCTGTCGCCAGACCTCGGTCTTCTGATCGGATGGAAATAATGATGTTATACACAGTGGTGCTTGTGTGTGTGTGTGCGTGGGTGTGGAAGTGCATGTGTTGGTGTATGTTGAGCATATGTGTGTGTGTGTGTGTGTGGAGGGGGGTGGGGGGGACTCCTGTCCACTTGACCTGACAGAATCGTCATAACAGCGCAGCCGTCGGGGGAGTTTAGCATCAGTGAGGTGACCGTGGCAGCCAGGAGGGCCGTCTTAATGGGGCTGGAGCAGTGGCGGCCGTCGTAGCGCTCCCTGTCACTTCCCATGAGCCTCGCCACAGCTTCCTGTCCTGTGCGAGCTCAGAAGTGCCCCCCTCTGGAAAGGTTTGGTAGCACTCCCACTTAAAAGAGATATTTCAAAGGATATGTACTCCTGTGATTGCTGGTCTTTGGTATCACATGTGACCAGGGGCATTGATGATAGCATTTAGTGCCTTCTCAAGACATGGGGGTGATAAATAACAAATACCAGTATACTCTCACACATATGCAAAGAGACTTGAATGCACACACACACACACACACACACACAAACATGTATTGTTTTCATACACTTCAAGAATCTCCATAGAGTGCTGCAAATTCTGAAAAGTAGTTGCCCTTCCAGATCGGGCATAGTCAGAGTGTAACGGCTCATTCTTTACGGCTCGAGAATTACAGCTCTATGGAGTGTATTTGGGTGTTCATAGTCCACGAGGGGGACTATCGAGCCCTGTGGTCGGGAATTTTGGCCCTGAAAGGAAATATATGTGTAAGCGCACAGTTTGGGACTACCGGTACTTTAAGAATCTCCATAGAGTGCTGCTGTTCACTGGGTGCTTGACTAGTATCACTATCACTGAGTAATCATTCCATGTTGTTTTTATGTCTTTTAATTATTACTTTTAAAACACTTTAAAACTATTGCTCTTTTATGCTTTTTTGTACCTTGTGTGTTTTATGTTTTATTTTTTTATTCCTTTTACACTATTCTTTGACTATCGCCCTTCTATGCTTTTATTAGCTGTTCCTGTTTGCTTTTGTTTATGTAAAGCACATTGAATGACCCCTGTGTATGAAATGTGCTATATAAATAAACTTGAATTGACTTGACTTGACTATATCATAGGGGTGGGACAAAATATTGTATAATTTATTTTTACAATATAAATAAACATAAGCATAAACACTGAATAAGCATAAACACTGAAATGTTTCTAGAAACACTGAATTATGCTTTAAAAAAAAAAAAAAAAAAAACTTTTTGCTCATTTAAAATATATTTGTAGATTTTAAGAGGTACTAAGCTGAAACTTTATACACTGTTTCAAATCCATTGTGAAATTCAATAAATAATACATCAGCTTTTTGCCCTCTTTTTCATTTACACAGATATCATGATGTATCACCTTTTGCAATGTATCAAGTATTGCAGAATCGCTGAATTGTAATACTGTCATTACCGTGGGCAAAGTATTGTGACAGTATGACTTTGTGAGTTACTCTGTGATTTCCAGCCCTATTGTGTCATGATGTACGTAAAAATACCATTTTATACATGTAAGTAATTAGCAAAACTGTCATGACTTCACTTAATTAACAACATTAGCCTACACACAAAATACTAAAATGACTGTTTTGGTGTTATTTCACCTGGTTCCACTTTTCATGATGAGCTTCTATATTTGGGCTCTTGCCACTTATGCCAATGCTAACCCTTCCCCAGCTGATCATCAGACTACTGCTCAGTACTTTAAACACTGGGTGGAACACCCGGCACTGTAAACCCTGGTGGAGTTTGCTCACTCTCAGCTCCAGGCTATCACTTAAAAAGTAGAGTCAGGTGTTCTCAGAGGGCCCTCAGCTTGAGTTACATTTTGCCTGTTTGAAAAGGGGTACTTTAGGACACAAGTGTGGAACTAAACACTTCAGCTGAGATGACTAGGGAGTGATATCCTTTCGAGGGTCCTGGCTGTACCTTTTCTTATCCTCTCCGATCTGATCGATCTGAAGGGTTTGATCGATTAGTGCTTCAAACTCTAAGTTGAGCACCCCATGATCCCTGGGCTGTGTGGCAAGTGTCATTAGAGAGAGAGCTTCCCAGGATCAGCCCGGGTGGAACGCAAAGCTTCCATACACAGGGGAACTCTGGGAAGGGGTATTGCTGGGAAATACTGCACAGCTCAGGACCAGAGGATCCTGCTGCCTTATCCCTGAGCTGTACGGAGGGGGAGGCAGCATGCATGAGTCACAGGCCAGTGCAGTGGAGCATTGCTTCCTAAGGCAGTCTCAGTTCAAGTGACCTGAGAGAGAGAGGAAGTAGATATTTGTGATCAGTCTTGTGCAGTAATGATAATCTAGCACTTGGGTCATTCCATGTCAAATCAGACAAAATCCAGGAAAATGGTTGGTGCACCGTCTTAGATTTTGCTCAAAGTTTGTCTACCTAATATTTAGGTTCCAAAACTTTCACCCTCGATTTTTTTCTCATTTTTACTCTCAGAAGTGCCTCATCTTGGAGGCCATGTTTGGGCATTAATACCTCGAAAAGTATTATTCCCAGCCTGCTCAAACTTTGTAGGATGGAAGACAGACATGTTCTCAGTATGACTGGACCATTACAAGTTTGCACGTCATATCCATTAGTTTTATATAAGGCCCTAGATATGGAACAAAATGCAAAACTGGTGACATTGAGGGTCTTCTAAACTTTTTTTTTTTATGTATCCACACAACACCAATCATTATTTTGTCTGCAAATATAATACTTTATTAATATTGAGTTAATGTTTGAGGTCTCTGTAACAAATGCACATGAGGATATTAAGGATAAAACAAGGTGTGATTGCATTTTTTGGTAATGTTCATAGCATTAAAATGGTATGTGGGGTAGCTAGTAAGAACACAAAAATCAGCGTGACAGTTTTTAGTCATTTTGTGTATAAAGTGCCAATGATGTACAATGTTTCATTCATACATAAATACACTTGGTTACACTGTATAACAGTGGTCCCCAAACTTTTTCTTCCGAGGGCCATCTCACTATGCCTGGCTCTAAGAGAGGGCCAGAGACTCGGAGTATATCAACCATAAATAGCTTAGTGCTGTGAACAACAGCAGTCTACCTTAGTTGAATATTCCATTACATTTAATCATAGGCTACTGCAATTTAATACCATTGCTAGCTGTGTTTATGTTGCCACCATGCCATATCAGTGTAAAATGTAGCTCAAATGAAATAATACTAATAAAAAGACTCTGTTTGTTTATTTGCATACATAGCTCAAGTTGTGAACAAGCAATATCCTACAAATAATTTAAAGTTATCAAACTAGACAGTTTTATGAAGTGCTGGCAGACACATCTGAAATGACCACCATTCTAACTTTCACTCACCTGATGAGAACATTTGAACGTGTGAATAAAAAATAGAAATAATTATCCCAGACAGTCCCAGAAATATGACTTGAATAGAAGTTAGTTAGTTATTAACAAATAATTGATAAACGTTTAGAATACTTTGAGCACTGATGCAATCAGCATAGGCCTCTTACATTGTTTGCAGGTAGGCCTACATTTCATTCCGTTTTCGATGGCAAACGCGAAACAGCGCCAAAACAACCACCAGTGGACAAAAGGACTATTACATGTGGACTGTTAAGACTCGCCATAGAGAATGAATGGGGAAATTACGGAGGTTACAGTTTGACGATATAGGCTACTCCCGTGCAGGCCAGATGCTATACACGGACATGTTTTGGGGGGCCACCCAAAATGAGTTGTATGAGGCCGTAGTTTGGGGACCACTGCTGTATAAAAATGCGTTTTCATTCTTGTCCCCGAGGCAAAACGATGATTTGGATTTATTTATCTATGGTAGGCCTACAACATTGGCACTTTGTACACTAAATGTATATACACTGAGCTACTTTCACATAGATTTTTAAGTGCATGCTAACTACCCCGCATACCATTTTCATCCTATGAAAATGACCGAAAAACACGACATCCCTTTGTTTAATCCTTACAATCTTCAAGCCAATTATTTGTGGAGAGCTCAAATATTGGTACAACATTAGATCGAATGAAGCATTTGATCGAATTAAACTCTCAGACAACAAATTAAAGAATTTTGATAAATCATTTTGATATATGTGAAGGACCAACAATATTTTTGTAAACCATCTAAATGTTACCAGCAGAGGGTGCTCCAGCATCAACCCACCCTTTAAAGCAAAACCGCCTTGCCTGAGCAACAATTAGAACTAGACCTACAGCTGATGTCAAACTAAACATGGATAACTCATTCATCCATTCATCTCGTTTGTTGAGGAAATGCAATCTCCCCTGATTCATCCAGAGTTAGATTAAGGAAATTACACAATAGAAAGGTTATGTCAAGCACTTTAGAGAACTGAAATTTGGCAACAGTTCAGTTTCTGAGAAAGCCCTCCACTGAATAATGTCCCTTGTAACTGGAGCATGGTGCAAGACTTACATTTTTTTTTTTCAAATGAACTGCATAAGCCTTGTTATATGTCAGTGACTAAAATGTTCCCTTAACAAAGTTGCAGAAGAATATTGAACAATGCTATAATTTATCTGAAAATCTATTAAAGAACACCTGCAGTATGATGTATATAACTGTTGAAATTTGGTAATGAGATAATCCCTCAAAATGCATTCCTCCAATAAGTAGATGTACACCCAATATCAGACAAGGAAATACAGCAGCATATTATCTATTGGCATTTATTTCAAAATATGCCAGTAATATATAATTTAAATAAACCACATGATCATCTCAAACGTCCAATACCCTACTAAGCGCATAAGTCTCATACAACCATACAAGCAGCTGCGTGCAATGCAGGCAACAATCATTTTTTGGAATCTCATTCCACATCAGCAAAACTCATATCAGAATGTATCAGTTGGAATCGATGTTACAACATATGCTTTTATTGATTTAATTTAGGTGTACAACTGAAAGTTAAAACATTGGCTTAGAAATTAATCACTTTACATTATAAAAGAAAGTTAAAAAGAGGCAGCTTAGTTAAAAAAAGTGGAGACATTAACTTAATAAAGGGGAGAAAAAAACATACATGATAACAATACTTGAAAATATGCATGTAAATAACAATTTACCAAATATCCTACCTAAGACTATTTTTTGCAACATTCCTCTATATTAAAACATTTTCCAAAATATAAGTATACCTTTTGTTTTAGCATTTCCGAAGGTCAGTTTCATTTCTAACAGACCTCGTAAGGGGAGACACGTCTTTAACAAAATGAAATGCAATCACAATGACCTTTTACCTTTGCAGCATTCAGAGGTGGCAGTGTGACAAAAACATCTGTCTATTTAATGTATTATTTAATGTTAAACACTAAAGTGAAACATCCCTTGATTATGGCTTGGCATGCAATACTTTGAGTGAGTACCATTTTCTCCTGTTTTTCATCCAATGCATTTATTTTTTCAGGACAAAGTATAGATGCACCAAATTGTGCCAAGACATGTAGTACAAGAGGGGAGTGTGTGTGTGTGCTGAAAATGATTTAAAATGATTAAATATAGTCGTTCCCTTAACTGTAACATGTTATGACATTGACATTGCTTCAAAGACACCACATAAATATTGTATTTCTACACCCATCCTATGTCTATACCCTCCTGTGGTAGAGGTTTGGAATTAGTCTGTAGTATTTCAGATACAGGAGGACAAGATTGGGGAGAAGATGGATAATAAGGCCAAACAGTTGTATACGTCACTTTAACTGTTAACTAAAAACACACATTCCAATGCTTGGCCTTTGAAAGCAGAGTAAATGGCAACATGGTTTCAGCATGCTGTATAAAGTGTGATTCATAGTTCGAAACAGCCTTAAGGGTGTCAGGTGAGCTGGGAGTTTAAGAAAGATGCTTAATGTATGTTTACTGACTGAGCTCGGGCAGCTGTCATATAAAAGGAGTAAATATCAGGATAGCAAAGGTCCACATACATTGGGGCCCTGTAAGCAGCAAAGACCATGCCATGTTGGTGTAGGAGAGGAGGAAGGGTGGTATCTCCTTTTTCACTTGGTATACAATACAGTATATACAAATGTGTGCACATCAGTCATTGCTGGTTGATGGTGTATGATGTTGTGCATTTGTCTTCCCTGGTTACATCTGAACGAAATTACAAGATACAATCAATAACTCCACCACAATAGGAACAGTGCGTACTGTAGCAAGGAGCTCAAAAACATAGACTTGATCGCTTAAAATGTTTGGTGGTTTCCATGGCATGTTTACCTTTTGCTATCATGCATAGGACACAAATTTTGATTGAAACTAAAATTTTCAGAATGTAATAAAGTACCTCTAAATTGCTACATGTTTACAGAACTGGTTGAACATGGTCAAGTAATATGGCAGGGAAAAAAGTGATTATGAAAAAAGGCTGCATAAAAAAAAGCAGAACAATGGGAAATCCCTGGCACCTACTTGTACTACATCTATTTTTTGTTTGTTTTCACTCATAAATTATTTTTTTCTGTTAAACCACTGAGACAGGGTACCAATGGTATGTCACTGGCAGACGCGCTATTGAAAGCACATTACTTCCCAGTTTCTGAAGGAATGCCTGGTGAGTAGCATTCTATCAGGGTTCATTCTAAAAGCTCAAACACACACCCACATCTTCCTTAAAGTAAAATCAGCCCTGAGCTTAACTTCATACGGATGACATGCTTTCATTAAAACCTGACCAGCAGTAAGGAAAACATTCATTTCTGCTGTGCCCTATGACCTACAGTCCATACTCCATTCACACTGGTAACGTGGCTGGAGACTCGCCGGTAGGGAGGGTAGTTTGTCATCTGTGCACTCATGCACTCAAACTCATCCACTCAGATGCACTCATAACCAAACAGCAAGATTAATCCTGTTCCTGATTAAGGATGCACCAATTCAATACTGACAATTGGTAGCAGACACCAATGCCAGCCTGAAATGTTGGAATGATGTTAGATCAGATCAATATGTTGATGCCAATCACTCGAGAGCTTGTTGTGAGCATGTGTGGCTGCCACAATAATATGTGCTTGGGAGATTCAATGAGATTTAAAAAAAAAAAAAAAAAAAACCCATGCCATAGCATATTTTTTGTGAGACAGACAGCCTCCGCAGCACAGCAAAAGTAAACACTAGATTGAGACTTATCAATTGAGCAAGTGACTGTAACATTGTTATTGTCTGTTAATAATATATCATATGATATATAGTCTGCAGAATGTGCGTTCGTTTATGAAAAATGAAATGACTGGAGACTCACTGTCAACCTTTGTCTGAATTCAAGCCCAGGGCGTGCTTTCCTCCCATTTGTTATCTCGGGGCTGGATCATGATTAGTACTGGTTAACACTTAAGACAGTAGAATCAAATTTGTGATTTAGTGGCTAAATGGTGTATCCCTATTCCTGATTAACACTCTCTTTAACCTCCAGGGGAAGTGTGTCAAAGAGATGGTCCTCTATGATGAGGCCACTCTTGCGCAGCAGGTGGCACTGGCCAAGCTGGGCCGGCAGGCGGTCCAAACAGTTTCCCTTGAGCTCCAGGTGAGTCAACTGCATCAGCTGACCCACTTTCTCTGGCAAGGTGGAGATGCAATTGTGACCCAGACATAAAGTCCTTAGCTTGGTGCACTTGAAGAGCTGTTTGGGAACCAATTCCACCTTGTTGCCCGTGATGGCAAAATATTGGAGGTTCTGGAGGAAGCCCACTTCAGGTGGGATTATTGCCACGGTGTTGTGGCTGACGTCCAGGTACCTCAGCTTTAGCAGATTGAACAGAGGGCTGGGTAAAGCATCTAGCTTGTTGTGTGAGAGATAGAGTGACTCAAGATTTTTGACATGGCTTATGGAGAGCGGAATGCTAATAATTTTGTTGTGCCATAGTTTGAGGCAAATTAGCCTCTTAAGGTGCTGAAAGCTAATGATCTCTTCGATGGTGCGGATGTTGTTGGATTTCAAGTCCAGCTCTTGGAGGTTGGTCAAGCTAAAGATAGCATGGGGGATCCTTTCCAGTTCACAATTGTGCAGTTCCAGCTCTGCCAGGTTGATCATCTTTTTCAGACTGTTAAGTACCAAAAGTTTTGTACCGTCATTGTGCACCACCAGCTTGATGAGATGTGGCGACAGGTCTGTGATGTTGGTTGGGATTTTGGTGAGGTTGCTTTTGAGATGCAAGATCTTCAGATGCCGCAGATCTCTGAGGGACTCCAAACCAATCATCTTGTTGTTCTCAGAGTTCAAGTTCCCCACCAGGTAGAGTTCCCTCAAACTCTTCAGCAAGTATACCCAGGTCGGGATCTCAGCGACATCTGTGAACTTGACATGAAGGCACCGAAGGTGGTCACGAAGGAAACTGAACGCTGTTTGCTCCACCTTTGCAGGACAATGGTAAAAGTGCAGCTCTTGGAGGTTTATCATCTGTGATACCTTCGCTGTGATCCTTGCTTCAGGGATCAGCTCCAACTTTAGGACCTCCAAGTCAGTGAGGTCAAAGACAGCATCGGGGACTCCCGAGAGCATAAAGAGATGGAGCTCCAGCTTGTCTTGTGTGTTTCGAGTGACATGCTGTCGTAGTTTCTCAAACGTCCACTCGTGGTTAAGGCTTATCTCTCGCAGCTTGTTCTCACTCACCTCTGAGAGAAAGACGCCAAAACGCTTTGAGTATAGCTGGTCATACTGGTCCACCATGTGCAGCAGAAAAGCAAAGTCATTCTTAACATCTGGTATGTCGCTGAAACTGCTCTCTTCCCTAACTTTTTCAAAGGAGTACTCTTTTAGTGGTCGTCGGAACAACCAGAAAAGGGTGTATATGCAAACCATGCCATAGACACATATTAGGGCAATATAGCTTACAAGCAGTTTCCTTAACATGAAAGCCATGTTATGAGTGCAGTGAAATCTTGCATAACCAGTCAAGTGCTTGATATCAGGTATGCACTCGTGTCTGAAATTAATGGAGGCAACAAATGTCATTGTGTAGCAAAGAATTAAAATGAATTTCACTGTTTTGATTATTGTCTGAGCAACATACATCTTGTAGATCATGTCGCTGTCCTCTACATGTGCACGGAACTTCCTCACTTTCTCAAAAAGTGCCTTGGCCTGTTCACCATCTTTCTTATCTAAAATGGTCATACTTGGAAACTCGAAAACAGGCTTTTCAGCAGAGAACTTTACACCAGTCTTAGCAAGCATTGGTGTTGACTGATTTGGACTTCCCTCTTCACTGCTCGTAGAGACATGCTTTGGTAACAATGAAGCTCCAGTCAGTCTCTGCTTGTTTTCCTCAGAGTCCTCACAGGCTGTCTCTGACAAAGCCTTGGTGGTCCAGGGCGACTCAAAACATTTTCCCAGAATTGAGACAAAATGCTCAATTTTCGAGCTGGTCTTTGGATACTTGAACCAGAAGTTGCTGCTAACCATGAGTATAATGGTGTGAATGAGAGCTAGGTATGGGAAATATTTTGAATACCATGGGAGAGCAACATGGTAACACATCTGATTGATGAAAACATACTGCTGGAAGTCCAAGTTCGTTTTGACCCCTGTGGGCTCAGGCTGCCCTACAGCACCTGTGTGCAGGAAGGGGATTTGGTGGACAACGCTATCAGGTTGGTCCTTTGAGGCAAGGGGCGCCGCTGAAAGGGTCACTCTGCTCGTTCCCGCTCCCACTCCTGCTCCCTCTCCCGTCCCCGTCCCCGCCCAGTCGGAGAACTCGTCGGGCCGCGGTGTTGGGGAAGGGTCGTACTCGTCCCAGGACTCCAGGACGGGAAGGCATGCTACTTGGTCTTTGGTTAACTGCATCGTCCCAGCAAAAATTGCCAACATCAGCATGACAATGCCCAGGTAATCCATAAATACGTCCCACCATGGTTTCAGGATTCGGTAGGTCGGCTGGATGTCATTGAGAGAGGCAACTTCTGTGAGGGTAAACATTCCTGCAGAAACAGAGAAAATATATGTCATCGTCAAAACATCGTAATAATGCTCAGGACCAAACTGATTATAAGGACTTAGATACTACAGATCCTTCAAAACAGAAAAAAAATGTTCCATCATGCGTTATATTCAAATTATTAATTAATAGAGGAAGCTTCTTGAACTTTTTTCTTAATCCTCAGAGGAGAGGAAGGAGAAACTGGCCTGTCTTTCTGTTCATCACACCACATCATGTGTTCCCTCTGAAGCTCGTTTAAATCAGTATTCACACAGAACTCTATTCTTCCTGATTAAATTATCCATCACCGCGGGTACAAATATGACCACATGAAAACTGATATCGATCAAGATGTGAAATGAAGCCAAAAATAATGTTTTAAGAAGTCTTCCTGGCCTGTCCTGATTGCCATTTCCATTGGCCCGTATTGACTATAGCAGCTCATCTTTCACACTGCGGGGTCTTGCTCAAGAGCACTACAGACGCAAACAAATCAGACAATAGGTGACCTTCTCGCTCTCTGAGAAATAACACCAGCCAGAGAACCAAAGCTAATTCAACCAGTGTAAGAGGAAGATTGGGTGGTGATGACACAATGTCCTGAGTAGGAGTGCATTCCTTTCTAGTATTATACGGAACACTTAGATGGCCCGATAGGAAAAACAAAAACAGGCTAGACTTTGTCTGTATGTGGAATTAAAAAAATATGGAGCATGTGAGATAAAGAAACAAATACAAGAAACGCAAAATATTCCATGAATTTTCCATTTTATGTGTGGTGTATGTGTATGTGTATGGTATAACTGTATGTGACTATGTGTTGTTGAAAAAATAGGATTAAAGTACAGTCACAAGTTAACATTCTAGACCAAACATGTTGATATTGTTCTCATCAAGTCTCAACATACAGATTATACTATGAAGACATGAGAAATATTAGAAAGCTATTTGTCTTGTCTGTTTTGTGAAGCAGTAAACTCATGACATGCCTGAACTCATCCACCTGGTATCAACAGGGAGTGATATACCACACTGATATTCTGGTGCTTGCTACAGCTTTAACAGCCACATTCCTTTCCTTCATTTTAACAAGGTCTTTCAAGTCGTTGCTTTGTTCTTTCACTTTGCTTATCCCATTTTTCCCTCTCAAACTTCATCCTCATCCTGAAAGGAAAGGTCATTTTAGCTTTGATGTCAACATATCAACTGTAAAGGCCAGTCAAAAGGGGTTTATTTCAGATGTGCCATTGGTCGCTAAATTTGGAATGTCTGGTTCTACAGGAGATCATGATTCTAGTGTGGAATTTAGCAGTGAATTTTGACAGCACTGTGAAAAAACATCTGATCAATGAAACAGAGTGGGAGAGTGGAGACCAGAATGATATGCTTCTCTGTCTACCAAATAATGGGGTTTAAAATCTTAGCAGGAAAAAGCACACACCAATGGTTCCTCTTCTGTAATTTAGCACAATTAACTTAATTATAGATCCACTGAAACATGTTTGGCTGATGATAAACACATCCAAATTGCATTTATTCCTTGATAATGAATATTCCCTTTTAACAGGCTTGGACAAACCTGTCAATATACAGTCTGTTTACTGGTCTTCGAAAGAGTACCATTAAAGGTTGTATCAGCGATAGCGGGGATACGTCACTTCTGTTGTTGTTCAAACAAAACAGAGAGCTACTCCCTCCTCCTCCCTCCCGTGCAATTAAAACTCTCCTTAAAGCGCATCTCGTCGGTTATTGGTTGAAACGCTTTATTTTGCCTTTGAGTGAGTTAGTAATTGTTTTTGTGTACAGATCTCGGAGCCTAGGCTGCCTACAGAGACACGTTTTTTTGACGGCCTGCTTATGGAGCAGACAGCTAGCGGATTGTTAGGAAAGATTAGATGAATGTGATCATTTATGTTTGGGCCTTTTTTGGGTCTGAAATCGCTCATACAACCTTTAAGTACATTTATTTACATTTACATTTATTTATCTAGCAGATGCTTATATCCAAATTAAATAAACGCGTTAGAAGTAACGCTTTACTGTAATCCCATTACTTTTTTCAAATAACGAGTAAAGTAAGGGATTGCAAAAACAGTAATGAGATTACTTTACTTTCCTGCAAGCAGCCTGCGTTACTAAACTGTGATTTTGCCATAGACAGTAATAGAATTTGGGATTTTACTGTATGGATTTTGCTTTGTGAAACTAATGTTTGTAACTCATGACAATGACGTAGCTGCGCGACATAACAACAGACACACCTGTGCAAGACATGGAGTGCAGGAGAGAGCGCGAACACGGAGCATTTAAATCATTGCAGTTCAGACATTACGAAAAAAACATTAACGCTGTACAATCTGCGTGGGAAGAAAAATGTTGTCTACAGCGAAAAATTCGACCTCAAATCTGAGCAAGCACCTAGCGAGCCGGCACAGGAATGTGAAACTCATTGAGACACCCCCAGATCCCGACATGCTGCAACAGGTGAAAATAGACTCAAGAGGACGTCACCGGTTCCCTGTAGCCTACTGGCCCGTTATAAAAGGAGCCAGGGCATTATAATATTTTGGCTGCATTCACTGTGATTTGGAAAATGGACAAAAATATAATGTGGTCTTTGCCGTTTTGTAATGGGGCTGGTGAGTGTTGAAGTCTTCAATAATTCGTTTCCCTTAAACTAAGCATTTACATGAAGCACTGTAGCCTATGCCATTGAAACACATTCCACTCAGATAGCTATCACTTTTAATTGCAAACTAAAAAAAAATGTCTAGCTAGCTGTTTATACCAACTTAATATAGTCATCATTATTGCTAATATTGTGCTAAATGTGGAGTTTGTGGACTAGCCAATGGCTTATATTTTAATGGAGTTGATTGACTCATTATGAGAGTTGTGTAAACGCTCTTAAAGTGACAGCGCACCATTTCTAAATGAGTTAAACTGCATCAAATTAGTAGTATTTCTTAAGAAATATTTTAAACTAAAATGACTGTCATTATTATCATTTAATTAATATATATTACAATATCATTTTATTTGTGCTTTGGGCACCAAAATAGCCAGCAGCGGCACTGCACACACACAGTTCAAACATACTCTTCTTTGACATTAGAACAGCCTAAATGTGGCATGCAACAGCATTTTCTGTTTTGGTAAATGCATTACTCCTCTCTGCACTGCAACTGTTAAAAGATGTAAATGTTAATAGAGACTTTGGTTTTAATTATTTTATTGCTGTATTGTATTTACATCTATTGAATGAAGGAGTACACACACCAAAAAGTTAAGATTGAAACTAATAAACCAAGTTTTAAAAAAGCGTATTCAGGTTGTGTAGCTAGTGTGTTTTTTAAAAGTAACTAAGTAAAGTAATTAGTAAAGTAACTAATTACTTTTGAAAATAAGTAATCAGTAAAGTAACTGGATTACTTTCTTGGATAAGTAATCAGTAATCAGTAACTAATTACTTTTTCCAAGTAACTTGACCAACACTGCCAAAGCCACTTACAAAAAATGAGGAAAAACATTCAAGCTGCAATGCGGAGGAGACCTTGGGTAGAAATGAATACTACATCAATCAATGATAACACCAGGGCATCAGAGTGCAGAAGTTATACTAGTCAAAGCTCCGCATTTTGGACCATATGCAGCAGTTTGTATGGAAGGCCGGTGAGGAGGATGTTGCAGTCGTCAAGGCAAGAGATAACCATAGACTGTACCAACAGCTGGGCGGCGTGTTGGGTTAGGTTCGGCCTGATTAGCTAAATAGTTCAAAGTGGCACAACTGGGCAGCAAAGGGCAACATGAACAACAAAGAAGGTTAGCTTGTCATCAATCATGACACCTACATTTCTTGCTACCTTGGTAGGAGCAAGAGAGAAGGTGTCAATGTTGATGTAGGCTAAGTAATGTCTTTCACTTAAGAGAGAAAAAGAGAGAGGGGGGAGGAGTAACAGCAGGCGGACAAGAGGGGAATCAGTTAGTCTAGACTCTATTTACATCAATAGCAAATGTTTTTCATGGTGTGCTTCTCCATGGTGGTCCTTATTGAGGCCATCTGCCTGACTGCTCATTAGTTCCCGAAAGCATCTGTTTCTCCCACTCCTGGTCTGCATAGTCCATCACCCCTGTCATGGTCCACCAATATGACAAATTAAAGCCTTGTGGTATGTCGTGCCATAAAAGCAATACAAATTAAACCCTGGAGTATATTTTCGCGATGCAGACACAGGCAGTGGAATCCAAGTCAATCCATGTCTGATCTTTGAACAAGGACTCTTGTGCATGATACACACAAGAGACAGAGCAAGTTAGGTTCCGGAGAGATTTCTGAATCATATGGCTTCATTCAATCCCTCTTCAGCCATCATGGGAGGACAATCAGACAGGGAAAATGATCAATCAGTGCTTTGTGGCCAAGTTCCATCTACTCTAAATGAGCTGATAAACATTACACAATGGTGCATGCTTACAGAATACCTTGAATTTGATTCATTTGGGAGTTCTACAATTTCAATTTAATTTCACTTATAGAGTGCCAAAACATTGCACATGTCTCATGGCGCTGTTAAACAATTCCCCCCTGAAGGATCCAGACCAACCCAGGGAGAATGTTGCTAACTCGGCATTTTATAAATGTTACGTAATGGTTGTGTGAGAAATAATGGTTGAATGCGGCTAATGAATGAACACTAATGAGGACACATTTGGAAAACAAAGGGTGGAGGGGGAGCAGGAAGATCATAAGAAGGCAGCATCACAACTAAACTGGCTACTGAGGCCTGAAAGCCAAAAATATTCTGATTCTACATTAGTGCAGCAGAGCACACCACTCTCCACACTCCTCTAGAGACTCATTCACACAAGAATCCCAGGTAAGTCCCAGACTCCCAGTACAGAAAAAGGGTTAGATAACTTCTTTGCATTCACACACACTCTCCCGTGAAGATAAAGCAGGTCTCCTCTATGCTCACATACATTGTGAGAGCGAACATGCAAGGTCAGGTTGCTATGAACTGTCCTAGCTATCACTGCCCTTACTGAAAGGCTTCATCTTTGCTATCTATCTCTAATCTTTGCTAGATATCTCTTAACCAGTTGCAGTCTTGCTAGTGTTTATGAACTGGCCAAGCAGCAAAGCTGCATGAGCATCCTTTCAACCCATTCCTTATGTGTTGTGTTTTAAACACTGTAATCTAAGCTCTGCTTTTCATGGTGTATTCATAAGTTTCAAACCAGGTAACAATGCAAGCTAACAAGCAGTTAGCATAATAACTATGGGTACATTCCGACTTGGCTTCTTTTTCTGACAAGAGAAGTTGTGGAGACCGCTTTTTCAGTTTTTAAAAAATCTGCCATCATTTTTGTTCCTTAAAGCAGTCTGAAGCGTCTTTTTGTGATATGCAAAGTATCCGCTTGTGATTGGTCAGCTGTCAAAAATAGTGTGACAGGGCGTTTTTCCGCTAGATGTTGAACATTTCTTAACTATAAAAACAGCTCTGGGCCAAGTTTCCCGGTAACGACGGAGACACGCTCTTAAGAGGGTTTTCTACGATTCATCTTACGATCGTTCGTTTGGTTTTTTCGACTGTTTCCCGAACATGCTCGTAGCGTGAACGCGCGTGCACTGCTCTTAAAGGAATTATCCGGAGTAAAATGCACTTTAGATCGATTTACGGATGATTGGGAGTACATACGTTGAGTTGACATCCAAATCATGTCATTCGGATACATTTTGAAAAAGTTCAATGTTACCGTTTTTAGTCAAAGCTCGTTAGCGTGGAAGTGAGAAGGGCATATTATTTTGCCGCTACAAAACGCTATTTTTATACCTCTTCTACAGTTCCAAACAACATTGCACTTACGTGGTAGTGAGTAGAGGGTCCCTAAAGCCAAACCGAAGTATCCCGAGGTCTTTATGTGGTCGGATAGAGAGTCCAGAATGAATTTCATCAAGCCAGTACCTTTCCGGAAATGTTGCCATCTTTGCTGCCATCTTTGCTGCCATCTTTAGGGGAAAGTCCGTAGGAGTCGATTGCCAAGTGTGCTCTGGAAATTCACAATTTCGTCGCCGTTTAAAAAAAAAAAAACTAAATAGTGCAGTCCATACAACTTCATTTCAATTTCAAAAGAAATACTGGACTATGTTTGTTCGACTCCTACGGACTTTCCCCTAAAGATGGCAGCAAAGATGGCAACATTTCCGGAAAGGTACTGGTTTGATGAAATTCATTCTGGACTCTCTATCCGACCACATAAAGACCTCGGGATACTTCGGTTTGGCTTTAGGGACCCTCTACTCACTACCACGTAAGTGCAATGTTGTTTGGAACTGTAGAAGAGGTATAAAATAGTGTTTTGTAGCGGCGAAATAATATGCCCTTCTCACTTCCACGCTAACGAGCTTTGACTAAAAACGGTAACATCGAACTTTCTCAAAACACATCCGAATCACATGATTTGGATGTCAACTCAACGTATGTACTCCCAATCATCCGTAAATCAATCTAAAGTGCATTTTACTCCGGATAATTCCTTTAAGACGCTCTTAAGGGGAGCTGTCCACGTTAATAGTTCTGAAATATCCTCTGATTTGATGGTGATGGTGATAACCAATTAATTGGTCTTGATCTAAGGTTATTGATATATAGTATGGATCAAAATAGATATCAATAACTTTATAGCCTTCATGCTATATACTAGTAACCTTGTATCAAGACCAACTAGTTGCTTGTTTAGGATTTATCACCAATTAATGACCTATTGATTAAGAAGAAGAAATGGTTTAATAAAGATCCTAAATGTGCAATTATGCTTACAGACGTTGTTGAGCACTAATACATACACATATTAGTACATATGCATAAATGGTTAACATGTGTTCCCTAAACTGAAGTGTTCAACTAGGTTAATGTTCAGTGAACAGCAACCAAGAAATGTGCCATGATCACAACCACTTGCGGCTACACAAAGACATTAAATAATTCTGAGAGAAATTTTTGTTTATGATCAACCCCCTTTCCCCTTGCCATTCTCAAACCAATTGGCTGGTTTTCACACTACAGCATGTGAGCAGAAACCTCTGTATTTTACTAAGTCGAAGGTGGAGTGATTGCCGATTCAATCTTGCTGGTCAACTTCATTCACACATTCGATCCTATTGTTAATTGTTGTTGCTATTGTTATTGTTCGGTTTACAAAAATGATTCATGCCATGGTGACCCAAATTGACCAACCAATTCTAATGAAATAGTTTAAAATAAGTTTACATGACATGTACATGTCACCTCTCAACATCCCTGTGTTAGGCCTACAGGCTAAGGCATGCACTGAGAGAAGGCATTCGGATGTTGCAATTAATATTGTAGTGTCAATGCTTTTAGAAGATAAATTGCAACGCTGCTGCTTCTTGAGATTGTGCCACAGTATTCAGATGCCCTCATTGTGATTGGGAACATGTCATTTGGAACTACTGATATGTGCATGTTCAAAACCTATCACACTCATGGTGGGAGCAAAGCATGGTTCATCTCATAACATAAGATACAACCCAGCTCCAAAATGTTACTGGTTTCTAAGCATAAATAACATTACGAAAACCCATGTGAACACGTTTGGCAACACTGATAGCTGCTTGATTATATCTTTCTTGTTTAGGCTTATGGGAACACAATGAAGTGGTGGCACAAGGGACCCCATGATCACTTGCCTTCCTGGTTCAGAAGCTACTAAGGAGCTTCTCATTCATCTTACATGATTATGTTGGATACATTCATTGCTGTGGCAAAATATGTTTAACATAATAGTGCTAATATATGGTAATTTTGAATTTTATACCAGCAACATGTTTAAAAAAAAAGTTGGGATGAGAGTAACAAAAAATGCTGGAAAAGTTGTTTAATGATAAAAGAAAACAAAAGGAGGAATGTTTGTCAACTAATTAGGGTAATTGGCAACACTATTAGGTTTGAAAAAGAGCATCCCAGAGAGGCAGGGTCTCTTAGAAGTAAAGATGTAGGGGTATTCATCACTCTGTGTAAACCTGTGTGCACAAATTATGAAACAATGTATTTTTAATGCTTCGCTTCTTAACATGAAATTGTGAAGTATTTGGGGAGTTCATCATCTACAGGACATATTATTAAAACATTCATCGATTAGAGAAATCTTTGCAAACAAGGGAAAAGAGCTGAAAAATAAATTGGATGGCCGTGGTCTTTTGGACTTCAGATGGCACTGCATCAACACCAGACCTGTTTCCAGACCTGTCATTGTATGGGCTCAGGAAAACCTCTGATAACCATCGTCTATATGCATAGTTTCATACACAATTCAAAAACGGCAGTCAAAATTGTAACAGCCAAAATTGTATTGAGACATGATACACAAAATTCAGTCTTATTTGGGCCTGAGCTTGTTTAAATAGGATTGAGATAATATTAGGGCTGTAACGATATACGAACGATATTCGAACCCGAAATCGCAACATTCATATCCACGATACTGTGTCGCGGTGTGAAAAGGCAGAATCGCGACACACCCTTTCTAGTGTTTCACGCACTGCTTTGCAGCTTACGCGGCCGCAAAAGCAACCCACATCTCCCTCTTTACTTGTCGGTAGCCTACGTTGTCCAAAAACAAATAAATAAATAATAATTTCCTACCTCTCCTTGCTTTCATTGTAGACTATGTGTGCAACTTTACCAAACAGTATAGAAGTAAACCCCCTCTCCTTGCCCCGCTCTCTCTCGCGCTCCCTCCCTCTCACTCTCCCTCCCTCTCCTGCTCAATGAACACGCGCGACTTAAATAAAACATTCACAATCGTGAAAGCAAGGACGCATAGAAGACGACTAGCTAAATTACTATTAAATCCGCTTAGCATCATTAGCTATCGTTGCTGCACATATTTGTTTAAAACTCTTGCATTGAAGTTGACTGATCATCTCAATACCAACGTTTCCCAAAAGGGCCTGTCCCAAGGAGAACAAGTAGGCTATTATCTTGAAACTTAAACACACATGGGGAAACGGAACAGTCCAATCAGTAGACTATGATAGGCTAAGCTAGCCAACTATGCTACTTTGTTTACAACATTTCCAGGCTTCAACCAGACAGCTGAATTAAAGAGGTGAGACTATTAAAATTCGAGATTCGTATCGAACCATGGGTCAAAAATCGTAATACAAACCGAATCGTGAGGTTGGTGTATCATTACAGCCCTAGATAATATGGAAAAAAGGTCAGGTGGTCCTAATCAAAATTTGCCATTCTTTTTGGAAATCATGGACTCATCTGGGCTAAAGAGGAGAGGGCCTATCCAAGTTTCCAACCTATTCCAACTTGTTTTAGTGCTTAGTTCCAAACCCAACATCTACGATGGTGTGGAGGAGCATTGTGCCTACAGCATGGGCATCTTGTACATTTGGCAAAGCACAATCAATTCTGAATGATGTATTTAGGTTTTGAGCAACATATACAGCCATCCAGACAATGTCTATTCCAGGGAAGACCTTGAAAATTTCAGGACAACAATGGCAAAATAAATTCTGCACATATTTAAATGGTATTTCTCCATATAGTCCAGGTGCTAAAATAGCCTGTCTACAGTCCAGATTTCCTCAAATTAGGTGCATAACGGAATGAAAAACACGACTAAAAATACCCCATACTGTTGAGCAACTGAAATCCTGTATCGGGGAGTAATGGGACAACATTTCATTCTCAAAACTCTAGCAAATGGTCTCCTCAGTTCCTAAACATTTACAGAATTTTGTTAAATGAAGAGGTAAAGCAGCACAGTGGTAAACATGCTCCTGTCCCAACTTTTTTTGAAACATGTTGCTGGCATCAAATTCAAAATTAACATATATTTTCCATGAAATAGTCCACATTTTCAACATTTGATATGTTGTCTATGTCCTTTTGCTGCTAAATATGGGTTTATGAGACTTGTATATTATCACATTCTGTTTTATTTGCATTTTACAAAACATCCCAACTTTTTCTGTTTTGGGGTTTTAAAAAGAAACATTAAGTTTGTATAATTCCATGTTTTGTGGTTTAGTAGCCTAACTGTGACAACCCTTCTTTTCCTTTTTTTACAGTAGGCTATAAGTAGCCTGGATGCCACAACATTTGAGTTTGGGAATTTCGGTCTAGACTTGCACCATTGACAAGGTATATGACAGTTTGAAAACTCGCCAACCAATCAAATCGTCCGGACGGGCTTTATACAATGTTGGACAGATGAGCAACGGTGCCTATTTATTCACGTAACCTGAGCGCTCGTCAGTTGATTTTGTTTACAACAAAAAGCTTGTTTGCTAAAGAAGCTATACGTTTAGATGTCGCTATTGTGTCTGTTGTAAAACGTTTAAAAACAAACAGAAAACAGCAATTAAGGCATTTGTCGAGAAGAAAGATGTTTTGGCTGTTTGGCCTATTTCGTTGCTCCAATTGGTTAGGTCTTTTCAAATTGTGTGTAGAGGCATTTTTCCCCTGTATCAGTTGACATACTCCCCACAATCGTGTCTCAATGGTGCAGTATCAGACTAACATTCTGAATAGCATTGAATATGGCTACGTCAGGCTAGTATAGCTAACCTTACATGATTCAATCAGATACACTGAAATATTTAATTGGAATGACTATGAAGATAATAAGGTTGTGTTTCATACGAAACTACACTGGTTCTAATAGTAAGATAGTATGGTTTGATAAATTGGACAGCCCTGACTTTCCCTTTTTTACAGTGTATGCCATATCCTGAAGCTTCTCTAGCATGAGCACTCATTAATATTGATGGTAACTCTCTGCTCAGTATCCTAGGCCGTCTGGGGGCCCATATCACTAGACCTCTCAGTGAGTGGAGTGACCTATCAGCATTACTGCTGTGTAATGACAGTGTGACAGAAAGGAAGACTGACAGGGAAAATGGGCCAGACAGAAAGAAAGAAACAGCATGATTTCAAAGAACACTTATATCTACTGTTAATTTGTGGTAAAACTTCCCTGTATAAAACCACTCTAGACAGAGAACTAATGTGCTTAAAGTTCTGTTTCTGCTTACTCCAAAGACTTTAGTCTTTGAGTATCTTCCATGCCATAAAAGCAGTACAACAATTTGAATGTGAAACTCACTTACGTCAGGCCCTTTGAAAGGTCTGATGCACTCACTGCACATGCAGACATGGGATCTACATCAGACACATGAAGTCAGCACTGCTTACAATTAATCGTGTGAGGGCTCATGCCATTCTTTCCAGACTGGGGGGTTGTTGACAACGACAGCAGTGACAGAAGTAACACACCCAGTGATTCTGAGAAACAAAGTGTGAGAGTGTGAAAGGACCTGTGTGTGTGTGTATGTGTGTGTGTGTGTATGTGTGTCTTAGTGCGTTCATTTACACTGTTTACTTTGAAGTAACTTATGTCTACCCTTCCATTTGAGGTGTGTAGTCACAACTACATGTGGAAATCATTAACATGCCAAAGGAAAGAAGGAAGTTTTCTGCTGAAACAGCCACTAATCAGCAATGGTTTCTACACAACACACTCTCACACTGCATGCAGAGTTGTATGGGTATTTGGGCTAGGTCATTTGCACTAGCCCAAATAGGCTCAAACAAGGGCTTAAATCCACAAAATCAACATGACAATAGATGTTACAGGACCTGTATGACCCCTCTGTCACACCCCCGTTGACTCGCTGAAACAACGCAATTTTCCACAGCTGACTCACTCAACTAACTCAGTGTGTACCACAATGATGACAATCCACATACCCAAGATACCCTGGGGCAAATTAACTTTCCAGGGTTTTTTTCCCCCATGTGCCCAGAATCTCCTCTCTTATTCGTTTATTCCAAGGAGATTGTTACACAGTAATGCAAAGTATACAAAAAATAATTAAACTGGCCAGCGACTGAGCATGATTCATAAAGTGAATAGGACAAAATAAGTACACCTACACCCATACCTCTGAGTTACAATTGAAACTGAATGCATGTTATATCTGAAGATGTAGTGTGAGGAATTAACATGCACACAAGGAATGGACACAGACAACTATGCATCATATCCATTAGTGTACACCATGGACCAGTGTGAAACAACAGACCACACCCTGTCTGTGGGGTTCAGAAACCAATTTTACAATCACGCTGGTAACACAATACCACCAACACACTAAACCAATTGCGTTCATGGGTAACCTCATTCAACCTCAATCTGGTTATTTTTTTTCTTACAAAGTAGGTCACAAGCAGAAGAGCAATGCAAAAACACTCTCATTTGTCAGTGGTCAAACAGCATGACTAAACTGACATTGCAAGCAACCAATGGGAGTTCTGTGTGCACCCAGGCAGATTGTATTGACACTGGGACCACCATATGTCTCTTAATAGTTGGTGTAGCCTACAGTAACCTACATGGTGCCTGACTGCAATTGGTCACAGCTTCCATAAGATATAGCCTACCCGAATGCTAAACAGCAATCTGAAATATTGTTGCCAATAAGGTAGGCTCACAGAGGGTCCCAATAATAAAGTTTGTCTAAAACATGCAAATACTCAAATAGTATGTTAATAAGTGTATTCAATGGTATTCTAATGGACCACATATGTCTACAATGACAGTGGCCACCTATGGAGGGAGGAGACAAAGTAAAGAGAATATTTATATGTAAATAAATTCCATATTTCATACAGGCTTTCGTTGCCTATTGTAAAACAGTTAATCTGACAATGTTTAGGGTAGGCCTACACTTTAAAATAAAATGGATGACGGCTAATATGTTCTAACAAAACGTGAACACATCCACAGTAGCATACGGCCTAAACTTCATAGAGCAGGCTAGCCGACTAGACACATTAGCGTATTACAAACATACACACCACTTCATTGACATCTGTTGAAATGTAGTCACACAGAGAAAGAACAATGGAATTCTCTGTCAGATACAAAGAGCCGGGTTGCAGTAACCAAGTTTCTTTGTACTGCGACCACCTACGATCAAAGTGCCGAAGCCATTACAAATAGCCCAAATAGTTACTGTGTTGCATTCAAGTCCAGCGTGGAGACTGCATGGCAGTTGTAAAACGAGCACAAACTCAGCAACAGCCAGCGCTAGCTCTGCTGCTGTACGGATCAGTAGAATAGCCCACCTATGAGTCAAAATCACACCACAAAAGATCGCACATTCTCGCAGATCTGTGACATAAAACAACATAACGTTAGCCTACTTACTGTGTTGTTAGTCGGCATCTACATAGACATCATGAACTGCTACCACCACCCTCACCATATAACGGTACAGAATACGGTTTGGTGCACGGAGGTTACATGAAATGTCCAGCAGCTGTAGCCTATGTAGGTTGATTATGTGGACATCACTGTTAACACAGGTTCTCTTCAAGATCCACTCCGCGATTCGGGAGCCGTTAATTTTGGTCCGTGTTTCAGGCTGCTACGGTAGAAAGCATCAGCGCCATTGTGGTCCAGCACCGTGTTTACAGTGCGCGTGGAAGAAAGTAGGCTTGAGCCGTTGTGACACAGCATTTCTATGGGCCAGTTCTACCATTAGTACAATATCAACTGTTAATTAAAACCTCATCCACACCATTCGCGTGCTTCATCGGTCAAAAGAAATCCGGCGTGTGCTATTTACATCCGCCTTCGTGTCTCCAAGTTTTCCTCCTCTGCAGTCGAGGAGCCAACTGGAAATTATCTACCGGTAGATTCACCAGTCGAGAGAAATATAGCTAGAACAGCAAGTGAAGAGCAAATGTTCTACTATTTTAAGTGTCGATCGTCGTCTTGTTACGTCGTAGGCTAAGCGTACCATCTTTTGCCCCATTTTACTGAGACATGCGTCTTGTAGGCTACTGTAGTGCTGTGCGCCCGTTACAGCTAACCAGTCTGCACCAGTTTTCCTAACAGTTTGCCAGCTGCGCCTCGTTCACGCACTGCATATGATGGACATGAAATATAATAGGAAATATAACTAAATCACCATACCTTAATCTAGAAGGGTAATGCTCCAGTCAAATTTATTAGTGTAGCCTAACCATCGTCTTTGATTTCCTTATTCCGAGTGAAGATATCCGAAACTACAGTTTATTGTAGGTAACAGGAAGTAGCAGAGGGCGGCACTGAAGTTTCTTAAAAGTGAGAGACGCGTTTGTACCTGCAGGATCGAGGAGGTCAGTGTCAGTGAGGAAACCATGTCTGGTTGGCTACATTGCATAGTAATGTGGGTGTTGCCATGACCCATCGCCTTAAGAAAGTCAGACGGTCTATTAATGTATCACAGAATGAACTTTGCCTTTGGCAATAAATAGCTAGTTCAGCTGGAAAACAGCCCCGATCGTGTTCAGGCTACGGTTGAAGTAGCCTAAGCAGTTTAATTACCCTAGGCTACTTTGGTCAAATACTGACTATGACATAGCGTAGGCCCTAATACAGCAATTAATGAATAATAATGTAGCCTATACACCCACACGTGTAGGCCTATCAGAGCGAACACATAGTCACATAGTTAATACACGTAATAACGTCTTTGTTTGTCCATGTTCTACGACGGGTGTCAGTAGAACAAACCCCAAACAATAAGGCATATTATGCTACAAATGTTTTAAGGTAACAGTCACTTATGTAGCCTACAATGTAGAAGCCTTTAGGCAAATTACCCTACATATTCTCAGCAGGCTAGGCCAGATCAGGCGGCCTGTGTCACAATGTTGATCACATCAACACGCTGGCTGGAAAATGATAAAGATACAATGTTATGAAGGCTACAGCAGGTCATCACTAGTAGGCCTATACAAACCTTCAACTCCAGTCCATCAGCATTTATGTAATAGAATATGTCCTCTTGGTATATGCCATGCTTTTCCAACAGCACATAACATGGAGTCAACCATATGGCAGCAAATAAGAAGATTAAAGCTTTTGCCTTGCTTGTCCTTCTGGGACACCATACTGTCATATGGGCAGAGGCTGCAGGTAGCCCACATCTTCCCTGAAGGAATATGACGTTGGTAAGCCAATATCAATAACATTTCTATGTGAATGTGAAAGGTCAGTTTCCTAGCTTATTCAATTTAGATAAATACATATCTATTAGACTTTGGCATCCTCATCACATTTCTCTCATGGGACAAGTAATTAGCTGTCTCTAGAAAAAAATTATGTGAGTGACATGTGGTATGTAGGTATGTGGTATGTAGGTGAACTGACACTGAAAAGCACTGAAGAACCGCTGTTCTGTGTTACTGTGAAGAACCACAGACCCCCATTTCACTCTATTCCTAACACACACACACACACAATCTCTTCAGATGAAAGCTTGAAAATGTACACTGACAAGGTGAATCCTACATCCCACCTCCAAATGTATGCTATTGGCTGTGGCTGTGGCATACATGGGGAGATTTCTTGGCATTTGAGCACAGCCTCCGCCTGTGCAGGGAGAGAACGGGCAGGTTCCAGCCAGTTCAAACTAGATGAGAGACAACCAGGGCCCTGCCTTGGTTCAACCCCAGAGGGAAATGAAAATTCAAGGAGTGAAAATAAAAGGGAAGTCCCTCGAATCGTCTGAAGAAGCTTGCTGTGGGCGTGAGGAAGCCCATTAGTAATGGTTAATGAATGAGTGTGCAGACACTATTCACCCTATTTGTATAGGGCACCACACTAGTAGTTTGTATAGACCCTTTCAACAATAAAAACAAAAACAATGCTTGAACGTTCTATTTGGGCCCCAATCTACTTCCTCTGCATTAAGATAACATATGGAATGTTCAAAAGGAAGTCTTGTGGGGCCAACTATGATGCTGATAATGGAACTCTCTTGAAAGGGTCCATAGACAGAAAGCTAGACATGCAGTGGCATTGGCTTACTTTAACTAAAACACCTGAGTAGCAAGTAAGCAACCTTTCTTTCACTAATTACATTTTGTGTGAAAATGTACATTATAACTACATCATTACAGTGTCACAAAACAGTCATTTCCAAAGAAATCATAATCTGTGGAAACTGCCTATAATAGGAGCAGAGTAAAATGAGTAAACTATTTGTGGTTACATGGTTGTTGTATAATTACAGGGGCAGGGTCTGTACAGGTAAACAAGAGGTTTCTCCAAAGAAGTTTCTCCCACTGGTAGACCCGGTGAAGAGAAAGAAGAAGGCCTCTGGCATGTGTGTACAACATGTGTTCCTTTATATAGATTGTGACTTTGTCATGGACTTGACTTAGTCAGGCATTTCCACACAGCAGTCAGGGAGGCTGTCTTGTCCCTGTGTTTTTTATATGCCATCTGAACCATATCCAGATTTTGAGCACCATTTGCTCTAGCTGTATTATCACAACCAACCCACATCAACGGGTCATAGGAGAGTACTTTGGGGGAAGGTCACCCACCGCCCACAAGACATTCCCCCATTTATATCTTTATATCATTGGCCCACTGGCTGGGGTCGGATAAGTCTAGTTTGATCCTCTGTTTAGGAAGAGATAAGGCTAGTCAGGCAGGATGCAATTGGCCCGCCCACAAAGTGTTGCGAACCATCTTATGCATGCTGCTATCTAAGCTGACAAAAACTGGCTTGTGGGAATCCATTTTGGTCCACTCCAACTGGCTGTCTAGCATGTCAATCATAGGAATGTGTGTGCAAAACTAGAAAACCACAAACTGTTGCATTGCTTGTTGCATAGATACCCTTGGTTGTCAGTTGTGTTGTACTCAGTTGTGTTGTGCCCTAAAAAGTTTCCTTCTTGTCAGTGTAGATGCCTTTTCACCACCTTGTGTTATGATAAGCACATGAACTTTGGTCAAATAAGTCAAATGTCTGTCTTTGTGAAAGTAGAGACTAGAGAAGGAGATCTAACAGTCTCACTAATAGCTCGCCCAAATGCCTGTCTACAGTGCAGACTTCAAATCAAGTAGACGCCCATGTTTCTGATTGAGCCATGAAAATGGTAGATTTAGAAAATGCAGAAATCAGTGTTACGTTGCATCACTTATTCAGGAAATAGGAAGGTGTGTAGTATCATAGTAATAACTATAAGATGTATAAAAATAACTTAAGTTATTTCATGTAGATGCTAACAAAAGCAAAGCACTTGTGGTTGGACTCACAAAGGAAGCACCAAAGCATTGGAACACTTCCTCTTAATGGTGTAAAGGGGCCCGTGAACAAAAATGGTCCGGAACAGGATGTACTTTTTATCAAGTCTTACACTTTTTTCTCTGTGTTTATCTACGCACTTAAATAAAAGAAAGACTTGACCATCTGTAATTTAGTTCCAGCTTATCACTCACTCCATCATCATAGCATCAGTCAGCTTTGACTTCCCAATTGCAGTGTCTCACTTGTGCCCAAGTACCCCACCACAGTGACACACTCACCACATCCACATCAGGATGTTTTCCAGCATTGACTGATGGCTTCTAAACCACCGCGTGCTCTCCACTGAGTTGTGCTTAAACGCACATTTCCTGCTCCAGGGAGGGTTGATTCTTCAAGATCAAATGTGCCGTCTCCGACAGCCATCTGCATGTTGTGCTCTCATGCTCGGAGAGGGCAGGGCCAGGGCTGTCCGCTGCAGCGCTTTCCAAGCTGTTGGATGATAAATAATGCACAGGCCTTGAGTCCTTCACCTTGTTACACCCTCCTCCCAGCCTGGGGGAGACACTAGTGGGGGCAAGCAAGATAGAGACACAAGCAACACAGAGAACTCTGAAGGTTTGCACAAGGGCAGTGGTTAAGGGACTGAAGGAACATTTCAAAGAGACGCTGGATTTGCGGTTTATGACATAATTTATTTGTCTTAAATAGCAGACTGAGACAATGTACCATATTTAAATCTCTATCTTTCATGTGGGGTCTGTAAGATGTAATTAAATACTTTTTACAACTGTTATAAAATGTACAAAACTAGAATATTGACTTGGACAGTGTGCAGCTCTGATCATTTTGTCACCATTGCTCATTCTTAGCACTTTGATTCAGTGCTTTTACATTTGGGTTTAGCAAGGCTGTTCATCTTCTATAAAAAGAGACCAGCACACGCCTTTCTAGAGTCAAACATAGACTATGTGCTCACTCATTTTAATTTTCTGAACTCTGACTAAAAAGATTCCAATGTAGTGTCAGTGAATTGTACTGCAGAATGTTATTTCCAAATGGAGTTAAATTTTCTTGTTGTGCATTATATAAGCAGTGATTTTTCATGAGCCAGAATGAACTTTTGATGACACTGTTAGCAATGCCCATCGAGCACCTGGAGACCAGCCATGCAATTAACAAAGCATGCAGAATTCCTGACGAATATATACATACACACTACCAGTCAAACATTTGGAGACACTTAGAAATGTCTAGTCCACTCCATTATAGACAGAATACCAGCTGAGATCATTTGCATTGTTTATTTACTCAGGGCAGCAGTTTTCAGATTACATTATGTGCTTACATAATTGCAAAAGGGTTCTCCAATATTTTCTCAGTTAGCCTTTTAAAATGATATCAGATTAATAAACAGAATGTGTCTTTGCAACTTTGGATGAATGGTTGCTGATAATGGGCAACGTAGATATTGCATTAAAGATCAGCCATTTCTTTCTACAACAACAGTCGAGAACCCTTTTTAATTATGTAAGCACATAATGTAATCTGAAAACTGCTACCCTGATTAAAAAAAAACAATGCAAATGATCTCAGCTTTTGACTGGTAGTGTATATATATATATATATATATATATATATATATATATATAGTGTATTAGGTGGTAGCAGGTGTTGAACTGGGCAAGGCAGAGAGAGGAAGAGGGATAGTGGTGGAATGTTCAAAACTCTCTAGCTCAATTAGAAAAGGCTAATCTAAAAAGCTATTTCTTTAAATGATATGGAACGTGTAGTAATATCTATTTGTTGTTGTTGTTGTTTTTGCTTTCTATTTGTGAGGATCCAAACTTTGACAATGTGTGAACTTATAACACTCTGGCTAAATGGATCATCCCCTAAGGCGTGCTACATAAATAGAATGTTACCACATATCTAATTCTATTTATTGAAAGGGAAAGGAAATGGCCATAGCTTCCTTCACAGGCCTCTTCTTAACTTCTTATTCCTTGTGCTTTCGTCTCTTTCTTTCTCTACCCATACATGCCCAACACGACACCTGACAGGTAAGGGATGAAAGCCTGCGGTTGGCAGTGACACCACCCGCTTCAAATCGTCTTTCATCAGCCAACCCCGACCTGCTCCTTCCGACAGCTTTCCTTCTCCTCTCCCCTCACCCTATGTCCTTAGCACATGCCATCGCCTTATCTCTGGCAGTTCCGTCTCCTCCATCAGTGTGGTTTCACAGAAACATGGTGTTAAAGAGCATCTATAGGATAACCAAGAAAATGTTTTCCTCGTAAGAGCCCATACATAGAACCAGACACACACACACACACACACACATACTCTTCCTCTTTTTCACACACACACACAGACAGAATACAAACAGATGAGGTAATCCGCTTTTTCTGGGATCTGTCTGGTGACAGGAGTGAAGATCTGTAAGGGCCCGTGGACAGGTGAATGAGCTGAGAGACACTTTACAACAGAGTTACTGGCAATGAAGCCCTGCAGGCCTGGCACCAGCAGCTGTCAATCACTCTGTGAGACACATCTCTCACACACCTCAGGCAGAAGAGCCTTGTCTAGAGCACACACACCCCTGGGGCTAAAGCCTAGAATTTCACTCATGAATAGGTTGGATATTCCACTGATTACATCACATGCCCAGATGATCTTGTCATCGCCATTTAAACAAGATAATGATTATTGTTTATAAATCATTTAGTTGTCTGTTTTGTAGGCTGGCCTGTTCATGTTTTGTAATGTCTGCATGACATTTTACTTTTATATTAACTACTAAGCAACACAATGACCATTTTTTTCTGGGTTTGTCAGTCAGTCATGACATAGCATTAACCGTCGGTGAACAGTGGAAATAATTCCAGTAATGTAACATTGCATGTAAGGTTAATGTTTACGTCGGTCATACAGCTGCTTAATACTGCCCCCTAGGCTCCTGAGTAAGATTTGGAGGAAACTTATTTTTGAAAGGTTCAAAGTTTATTGTCATGGGAAAAAGGTAGAGTACCAATTACAATAAAACATCTTGAAAGCTTCTTCATTTATTGACGGTTAACCTTAATTAAAATAATGGGAATAATAATAATATTTTTAATACAAATAACAAAATAGTGAGAGATGGCAGAGAGAGGTGCATGTCAGTGATTGTGTTGAGTGTTAAACCGCCTCTTATGTGTCAATGGTGACATTGACTCACTCAAAAAAAGGTGTGTGTGTGTGGGATGATATCTAACAATGATAAATGACACCTCACAGCGTCACTTCCTGCCACTGACTCAGTGAGCTCAGACCTCAGTGAGAACTCAGTGAGTTTTTTTTTTTTAATCCTATGTATTTTGAAAGCACAGTATACATTTTGTGTCTTTTTCTCACAAATTGTCTTTAGAATTTAGTTATTATATGGTATTGACTTAATTATAAGTTATTATATTGTAATATTATTGGTCTGACAACATCTAAACAATCACAAGAAATATTGCTATGAGATCATGCCAAACATTCGGCTCAGTCTCAGTAACCGCACATCAGCATGGAGGCGTGTGGTTGTGTAGCACTAGCACTGACTGGTTAGTCACACTCTGCGCATGCAGCCACAACAGAGCCACGACTGTACTCAGATACCTCCTGTAATACATGTAAATACGCAACAGCTCAATTCCAGTACCTCTGCCCAGCTGTCAGTTACCATTACACAAGATGTACACATGACTGCTCAAATGAAGACTATATCTTCACACCAAAGAAGACATGTCACTTTGCATCGACACACTAGGGCTTTCATTATTCTCTCTTCTGGTACATGATAACAGGTGTGCAGCATAGAGTGGTGGTGGTACCCAATTGAGATTAACAGAAGGAGGCTGACTGATTTGTGACTATACCCTTCTGAAGTCCTCTACAGTCTACCACAGTGCTCGTGACTTACAGTATGGGTGAAAGGCCACACGCTGATTCCTGTTTGTAGGGTGACTCACCACCCTTTTGACTTGCCCCAATAATCCAGGCAAAGTAAGGTCTGACACGAAACTAATTGCAACAGAATTTATTTTACATTTTTATTTTTTAATATTGCTGATCTAAACACTATAGTTAAAGTCCATAAAAATCCAGTTAGTGGAAATATGTTAAAATTAGGGTTTTTTCTACATATCTGATAGTTGCACAAGCATATGGACAAGCACATTCAGGACTCAGGGTCAATGAACACTGGTAGCTTGCTGGCACTGGGTTTGAATCTTATGTAGCCAACAATGTTGCGCAGGCTATGCATAGTAACAGGGGGAATTATCACATGCGCAAAGCTGAAAGCACAGAGCAGGCTATGGATCAACTGGTGACATCCAGACTATAGGTCTGTCCATGTTGGCAAGGTCACATTTGCAAGAGACAGCCTTCGTCAAGAGCAAAATTTATTCACCCCTCATATCTGAAAGGGGCCCTTTCAGTCAAATAGCACAGGTTTTCGTTATGTGTGATATGTTATCATAGAGCCCTATTTAGCTCAACCTGTGTACCGCTTTTTCACGTCTCTGCCCAGGGGCTCAGTGACTCATAATCTGTCTATGGATGTGGGCCAATACAATACAATAGAAACACAGGAGTAGACATCACCTTTTCCGTGTTTTCATGTTTGGTTCAAGAGATGTAATGTAAAAAGCATAGGCTAATTTGGTTATGGTGGGAAAGGTTGCCATGGTGATTCTTTAGGTGTTTATGATGTTGTGTATGTGGTGTCATTGAAATCCTTGACCCTCAAAACATAGGAGTAACATTAGACAGGGATGGGCAAAAATACATTAAAATGCATTTTCAAATAAAATACTGTATACTGTAATTTTGTATTTTGAAAATACTGAAAAATAGGCTACTCTTTAAAGGGAGCATGAAATCACTTTGTAAACCTTCCACATCTGTCTATTCCTTCATCACTGCACTGACTCTGTTGATAAAGTGGGCAGTGTTTGAGGGCAACAGCTTTTCTCCTACGAGAAATGCCCAAAATCTGCCGCAGTCAACAGATCATCTATGGTGCCCTCCCTGTAACATCTCATAGCCTATCTACTGTATCAGAGATGTACTCAAGAAGTCACAACTGAACTTGTGAAGTAGTACAAACTAACCACCGAATCTACTGAGAATCACAGAATGTGGGCTTAAAGCACCCAAATGCAGTTCTATTGCCTTAAAGGGAAACTTGGCAGGATTTCCGCCTCTGCTGGAGAAATTGTGCATTATGCTATTTCAAACTGTGGAAAAAGGTAACAATAAAGCACATGGATTTGTTTACAAGTTAGCAAAACGGTTAGCATAAGTTTGGCAGACAATGTGGATGTTACAAGGTAAGAAACACGATTTAAAACGAGTTTCTTGTTTCTCACTTCTCTTTCCGGGACGGTAGTCGCAATGTTGCAAGGTTGGTTTTCCGCCTGGGGACGCTAGGGGCAGCGGGAAAAGTCACCATTTTCACCGGAACAGGTCATTTAACCATCCAAATGATTTCTAAACGGGTTTATTACGTTGAAATAGTTGCCAAGTTCCCCTTTAAAATAACGGCTTCTATAACTCATGGTACACTGACAGAGAATGAACTCTCTGACATAATGAAGTCTGCATGCCCAGAATGATATTGCAATGTGTAAAGTTGTAGATCAGGTAGGCTCATGAATCTTTTAGTTGGTTTCTAACTAACTGGGTACTGTGTAAGCGCTAAATGGGTTACCGGTAAATTGACACCAATGTTGCATTGCATGAGGCAACGCGTTGAGCAATGTTGCACATAATGGTTTCCATGTGTTCTGCTTATTCAAGGAACTGATGGTTAAAGGCCTCAAGAAACTGATGGATTTTCTGCTGGCTTGCATACATTTGCATACATTGTACACACTATTTTGACTGACTATGACTTATGAGAAGACAGTAATACCAAGAAGCTGTTTCAAATTATGGACTGGATTCATTCTGAGTCTATGGAAGCTGGGTCTTATGGCTCTTACTTGAAAAGGGTACATTTGTGAGATTCAGTGCAGTGCAATCACCTAGGGGACTACAAGAAGTCCATTTAGATCTCAAGAATATGGAGCTCTATCTAGTGGGCAGTCTGGCCTGAGACCATTTCCTCTCCTCAGTCGACAGGATGTCACAGGCCCCAACCAGGCACATTTAATCATGTTGACATGCCCAAATTAATTTGCTCTAAGTTAATCCTATATCAGCAGAAGGCATATGCACGGGATACAAAGAGAGTTCATTCTTCTTAATGTGCATGGAGGACATGAAACTAATGTGCAGAATCACTGCATATTCTCCACCTACAAGATTTAATTAGGAATATCTATATCAAATCAAACATCAGGGATCAAGATTATCTTAATACCTATTAGTGTTGATGTAAAGACTAGACAATATATATACTGTATACAAATTGGCAGTCATAAAATTAAACGTTAAACCAACAGCTGAGCAAATCAATTCACCCAAGGGAACAGAATGGGTAAAACTAAATAAATATTTATTTACTTGTGGATTTCATACAGTACAGCATGATCAAAAACGTAGTAGAAAAAGTGTCATGTTGACAAGGCATTACATTTAGAGGCAGCAATGGTGAAATAAATTGTTTTTTTTGTTCATGAAAATAATCCAACTACCGTATTTCCACCAGAACCTAACTAATGGAGAGCTAATAGGATCAAGTCCAGTGTGTCTGAACAGACTGCTGTAGATAGTGTTTGTTAAATGCAAATGCAATAGTTAGAATTAACTCAAATCATGTCCACATCCACAACCAACTGTTGACACATGAAGCATCACCTGACCCGTAGAGCACCACAGAAACCAAACCCCTGAAGATTACAGTAATCCCGCACACAGGACGTTGATGTTCTGATTCCCGGGGTCCTGTGGGTGGCACCACTCAATCTCGTCTCCATCTCCACGAGCATGACACAAGCTCTAGCTTGTCTCTCTGACCTCCTCTGGCGCGGTTACAACCTCACATCCTACACCACCCTCTGCTGCTGATGTCGTGCCAAGCAGCGACTGCACTGCGCCCTAGCTGCGCCCTGAGCTGACAGTCACAGTATTGCTGTGTCATGGGTTGGACTAATGTAATCTGCCTGACCAGAGAGTGTCTCCGCATGCATAATGCTAGTGGTGGGATGGATGCAGCGAGCATTTTTGTTTTGCTTAGTACTCAAAGTACATATTGTATAAATCTCAGATGATCAAATTTCTAATATCCTGAGAAGCAGCCGCTCACTGCCCTGGACACGCATATCGACATCTGTGATCATGTTTCACAATGGAAAGTAATGATGTCAGGAAACTGTGCAATGGCACGTTGGAACTGTGCAATGGCATCATAGGAAGCTTGCATACATAAGAAGCACACAATTGTAGCCATCTGAAGTTTGGTCAATTGTGGTAGCAGCTAAAGAATTTGGCATTAAAACAGTCTGTTCAACTTATCTTGTGCCTACTGTATTTGTGTGTACCTGAATATAGCCACTAGTTAGTTGCAAATGCTTACATTTTACTTCGGCTGACCAGCTATATAATTGATACAATGCAATATAATAGAGAAGAATGGAATGCCACTTTTTCCAGTGCAAATAAGGTGATGCATGTCAGTGGTGATGCAAGGCTTCAAAATGTTTACAGATAATACTGCATTACTACCCAACTATGTCACTGAGGACATGGACATGAAATAGAAATATGACATAAAAAATTTCCCACTGCAATGTTGTGAGCAATTTGATTTGACGTCAACAAATGCATCCTAGCAAGGGCTATCATTAATTGTGATTCCAGGGGTGAATGTTGTAGCCAAAATAAGCACTACAAGCTTTCAAAAGAAGGCTACAAATGTATGGGGTATACACTCTATCCAGTGTAACAAGTTTCTCAGTGCCATGCATAGACACTCCATAAGGCATTATCTTATTCTGTGATGCATCAATAGTAATACAGTACGTTCTAATAATAAGAACACATGTGTGTATAATTATTAAGTCTTTTTTCCAAATTGTTTGCTTTACAAAGATAATCTGAAGGCTTTCCCTTCTATTCCAAGCGTAGGAGTATAAAATGATGTACTCACCCATTAGTATTGCAATATCCATCATAACATATGAAATCTAATACACACAGGCTGGATAACAAATGGACGGAAATACCACGCCTGGAAAGGACAGAGACCATATTATGCACTTTAAGAATTTTTTGGTATAATATGAAGTCAAGTTAATTTCAAAGCCATTTACTCGGCTTTCATTTGCTCCCTGACATCAGAGGGCAATGTCTCGAAAAGAGCATCCTCCACCACAAGGCCACTGCGCTTTAAAGACCGACAGACACCTAGCTCAGGGGGCAAAGCCTCGAAATGATTCCCCTTTAGCTCCAGGTGAGTCAACAGCACCAGGAAGGAAATCTTTGGTGAGAGCAGGGACAGGGTGTTTTTGCCCAGCTTGAGCGTCTTCAGCTTCTTGCAGAAGAAGAGCTCATCTGGAAGGTTCTCGATCTTGTTGCATGTGACCGAGAAGTACTGGAGGCTCTGCAGAACACCGACCTCGGGTGGAATGAATCGAATGTCATTATTGGAGAGATCCAGGTAGCGCAGCTTGTTGCAGAGGAACAGGTGCGAGGGCAGGATCTCGATCTTGTTGTAGCAGAAGTAGAGCCTCTCCAAGCTGCCCAGTTTCTTGATGTGCTCAGGGATTTGAGAGATGCTGTTGTGCCACAGCTTGAGGCTGGTGAGCTTGCGCAGATGCTGGAAGCTGATGATTTCCTCAATGGAGCGCAGGTTGTTTTCCTTCAGGTCCAATTCCTGCAGGTTGACCAGACTAAAGATGGCGTGTGGGATACGCTCTAGGTCACAGTGCAACAGTTCCAGTTCTGTGAGATTCACCATCTTCTTCAAGTTGTTGAGCATCACCAGCTTGGTGCCGTCGTTGTAGATATACAGCCGCTGGAGGTGGCTGGAGACATCCACGATGGCCTGTGGGATCTTGGTGAAGTTGCTCTTCAGAGACAGCGTCTTCAGAGACTTCAGCTCCCGTAGGGATTCTAGGGTGATGTTCTTGGAGACGTCCGGACTCAGGGAACCGGTGAGATGGAGCTCCTCCAGGTTCCTCAGCACATACAGCCAATGGGGCAACTCACGGGCGTCATCGAACTTCACCCGCAGAACCTTCAGGTTCTCCTTCAGGTAGGATACGGCTGCCGTATGGATCTTCATCGAACACTGGGAGAGGGACAACTCCTGGAGATCCTCGAGCTGCGCAATGGCAGCTGGGATGGTAACGTTGTTGATGATCTCCAGCTTTAGGGACTGCAGCTCAGACAGCTCAAAGATGGTGTCCGGTAGGCCCGAGAGCATGAAGAGCTGCAGTTCGAGACGGTTGCTACTGTTGGTCTGCAGCCGCTGGCGGAGCTTTTCCGCCGTCCAGGCATGATTCAGGTTGAGCTGCTTCAGCTTGTTCTCGCTGACCTCGGAGAGGAAGACAGCAAAGCGCTTGGAGTAGAGTGGGTCGTACTGGTCGATCATATGCAGCATGAAAGCAAAATCGTTCTTCACGTCTGGAATGTCACTGATTCCTGTCTCTTGTCGCACATACTCGAAGGAGTATTCTTTGAGAGAGCGGTAGAAGAGCCAGTAGGAGGTATACAAGCACGTGAATCCGTACACGACCACAAAGCACAGGTAGCAGTAGGAGAGCTTAGAGAACAGATGTGCCATGGTATGGTTGCAGGAAAAGTGTTTGTAACCAGTCATGTTCTGAATGTCCACATTGCATGTGACAGTAATCTGGACCTTGGAGACCAAGACGCTGTTGTAAGCAATGATTAGGACAAACTTGAGCACTTTGAGGATAGTCTGGCGAACGTACATCACATAGAGAATGTCTCCTTCTTCTACGTGTATTCGGAACTTTTTGACTTTCTCGAAGAGTGCCTTCGCCTGCTCCCCCTCCTTTTTGTCCAGCACACTTGCTGCTGCTGGTTTGTCCACCACAATCTTTTCTGGGATGGACCGAAGAGACTGAGTCTTAACCAGGTTGCCCTCTCCTGGGGAGGCGCTACTGGGAACAGGCCGGCTGGATAAGTGCTTCTTGGTCTCCCGGTCCTCTGGGTTCTCCCCCGACACCTCAGACAGGGCTCTGGTAGTCCATGGCGAGTCAAAGCACTTTCCCAAAATGGAGATGAAGAGCTCAATTTTGGAGCTGGAGCCAGGGAACTTGAACCAGAAGTTGCTGCACACCATGAAGATGAGCGTGTGTATCAGCACCAGGTATGGGAAGTACTTGGCGTACCAGTGAAGGGCTTTCTCGTAGCACATTTGGTTGATGAAGCTGTACTGCTGCCAGTCCAGATTAGTCTTCAGGCCCCTCATCTCCTGCACTGGAGGCACAGGTGAGACTGAGGTGGGAGAGGGGAGTGCAGGCTCATTTGTTGGTTCTGTTTGATTTGGCAAAATCCCTGACTGATTTGTCGGAAGAACTGGAGAACTCCTCTGAGGAAGGCAGATGATTTTGTCTTGCATTACCTGCAGAAGAAAAGACACAGACAGTTTAGAAATTGTACATCTAAAAGTATACCTCTTAAAGTTTGCCCCATTTATAAAATGTACAAAGTAAAATAAGGAAAGCTATTGATGCACTTTGGAAATATGCATGATGCCAACATGATTCAAAGTATACACTGTGAAAAATATGTGGAAGAAAGATGATTTTCAGTCATTTCAGTCAGTCTTTCAGTCAACACTTTCTGAGATGGACAGTGCAAAACACATTTGAATAGACATTTATACTATTTTGCCTGAGGCACGTGTTGTTCTATTGCATACTACAGATCTACTGTAATATGCCTACCAGAGGTATGACTCAGACAGGAAGTGTCCACTTGCTGCATTCACCCCAGTGTACTCCAGAGGGAGACATACTCACTGAAATGTTTCAAAATAAATAAATAAAAGAGCCTAGAGCCTGCCCTGTGTTGTTTCACGCAACCTTTCCCAAATCCTCCTCCACAGCTGACAGATGATAGATCACTTTATTGGATGTTCCTGGATGTAGCTGCCTGAGCGAATGTATTATTACAGACAAACGAGTTTGGAAAGTCAGGGTCTGAGTCATAATTCTTAATGCTGGGCTTCTCCGCCTCCCTTCTTGTGGGATGGCACGGTAACATCCAGTGACATAATTACTTCCTAGCTTCTGGGCCGGATGTGGCCTGTCTGGGGACAGTCTCAGTGGGAAAAATCTGAAAACCTACTGCTGCATCAGCTGAGGGGGAAAAGGAGGAAGACACATCACAAGGCTGACGGTGAGAACCAGAGGCTAATTTTGCTGAGTCGGGCCCCCTGAGGAAAGAGGGATCAGCCCAACTGTGCACACACTACCACTTATTCTGTCACTCTCTGTCTCTCCCTCTCTCTCTTACACACACACACACACACACACACACACACACACCACACACGCACACCACACACTGCACTCCCAGGGGCGGACTGGCAATCTGGACATTCTGGAAAAGTTCTACACCTAATGTGTGTGCGAGTGCGAATGGTAGTGGACCTTTTTGTAAGAAAGTCCAGGGCCTTTTTTTAGTCACAGTCCGTCCCTGTGCACTCCCTCTGTCTTTTTCACCCGCCCTTTTCTAATTTTGTCCACTGCACTGCTCTAAAGATTCTTTCACCCGGCATTATGTGCTCCCAGCCGGCTCACACTCCCCCTCGATTCAGATGGGGCCCTTTTGGCACGGAGTGTGAATACCTCTCCCATTCTACAGCACGAGGCACCTACGTAATGGCAGGAAGCGTGTCAATTAGGCACCATAATGGCTGCCATGGACGAGGCTGACGTTACGAGTGTAAACTTTGGGAGTCATCAGATGGCTTACATTTACCATACCCACACAGTTTTCCATACGGTAACCAAGCAAAGTTTTTTTTTTTTTTTTTTAAAAGGTTCTGCCTTTGAACTTGTTCCTCTGGGGAGGTGAGGGGGGATGTTCCCACCCACTCATGGAGTTCCTGTCAGGGGTGTTTGTCCTATCTAAAAATAATTGGGAATTATCGACAGGAATTTACACACAGAGGACAAACTGGGCGGTGTTGGCTGTAAATACCAGTCTTCAGCTGGTCTGCCAGAACTGAGGTCATAATAGTGAAGACTCTTTCCTCTGAGTTTATGGGGAATGGAGAAAGACAAAGGAATGGGGGTCTATATATTTCACACAGAGGTGCTGGAATTTTGCCTCAATTGTCCTGTGAACACCCACCACAGCCTGTGTGGACTACACACAACCCAACACAGAGCTTTATGCCACTCTGACACATAGGAGGTTTGTAGCCCTCCAGTTTTCATATCCTGGAAAGCTGTCCAGCAGGTGAGCTTTAAAACAGCCAGGGCTTGTGATAATGACTATGAGACGAAAGAATGACTCATGGGAGAATTGCATGGACAGGTTCTTGCATCTAATAAAAAATGTAAATGTACTTGAAACTTTCTTGTGGGAAAATACTCTAGATCCTTCAAAAATGTCCAGAAAACACTCCATTCCATTTGTATTAACTACAACCCCAAAACAGAAAAAGTTGGGACGTTTAGTAAAATGCAAATAAAACTGAATGTACAAGTCTCGTAAACCCATATTTAGCAGCAAAAAGGACATAGACACAGACAACATATCAAATGCCAAAATTTTGACTATTTAATGGAAAATATCTGTTAATTTTGAATTTGATGCCAGCAACATGTTTTAAAAAAAAAGTTGGGATGTTTACCACTATGCTGTTTCTCCTCTTCATTTAACAAAATTCTGTAAATGTTTAGGAACTGAGGAGACCATTTGCTAGACTGTTGAGAATGAAATGCTGTCCCATTACTCCCCGATACAGGATTTCAGTTGCTCAACAGTATGGGGTATTCTTACCCATGTTTTTCATTCCATTACGCACCTAATTTGAGAAAATCTGGACTGCAGACAGGCCATTTTAGCACCTGGACTCTTCCTCTAAGGAGAAATACTTTAAATATGTGCAGAATCTATTTCGCCATTTTTTCCCTGAAATATTTAAGGTCTTCCCTGGAATAGACATTGCCTGGATGGCAGTATATGTTGCTCAAAACCTGTATACATCATTTAGAATTGATTGTGCTTTGCCAAATGTACAAGATGTCCATGCTGTAGGCACAATGCTCCTCCACAATGTCATAGATGTTGGGTTTGGAACTGAGCACTAAAACGTTGGATAGGTTGGATACTTGGATAGGTCCTCTCCTCTTTAGCCCAGAAGAGTCCATGATTTCCAAAACGAATGGCACATTTTGATTGGTCTAACCACAGGACCTTTTTACATGTTACCACAGTCTATTTTAAACAAGCTCAGGCCCAGATAAGACAGTGGTATTTTCTGTATCATGTCTCAATACAATTTTGGCTGCAGTTTTTGAATTGAGTATATAACTGAGCACATAGAGGAACATAGACAATGGTTATCAGAGGTTTTCCTGAGCCCATACAATGACAGGTCTGAGGTCCAAAAGACCATGGCTATCCAATTTGTTTTCTCTGGATTCTCTGAATACCCCTACATCTTTACTTCTAAGAGATCCTGCCTCACTGGGATGCTCTTTTTCATATCCAAGTGTTACCAGTTACCCTAATTAGTTGTCAAACATTCCTCCTTTTGTTTTCTTTATCATTACACAACTTTCCCAGCATTCCGTTACCCCCATCCCGTCAAATTTGTCATTTTGAACATTTGATATGTTGTCTGTGTCATTTTTGCAACTAAATATGAGTTTAAGAGATTTGCAGATTATTACATTCTGTTTTTATTCACATTTTACACAACGTCCCAAGTTTTTCTGTTTTGGGGTTGTATGCATTGCACTAAAACAGATATATTGTGCATGGATATTATGACCTTGTGTATGTTGTATGAGGGCATAGTCATAGATGTAACAATAAAGACCACTCTGGAAGGTTACGAACGTGTTTAAAGGCACTGCTTCTGTTGTTGCTATGACACCAACCTGAAGGGTGCATCCAAACACCCCAATCATAAGCATGATCACGGAGAGGTATTCTGTAAACACGTCCCACCATGGCTTCAGCACACGGAAAGCTGGCTGCTGCTCTGAGAACTGCCGAAACTCCGTCACAGGAATCATAATTCCTATCAGGACAAAAGACGACACAAAAGTGTGGAAAATAAGTCTCCAGAACAACAGCTGCTGATAAGAAAACTACATTACAATTCCTGTACAATGAACTCTGGAACAAGCATTTGCTATCTGATACTGTGCTCCATTTATATTAGATTATGCATTCTGATAAGGAAAAGGGTAGAGAATGGTCATGTGGAGCGAACTTACATTAACCTCTTGTTTTTGCCAATATGTCATTTTATGCAGGCCAAAAAGTCATACATGTCTAAAATCAACATCATTGAGCCCCTCAGAGAAACACAACCCTAATCCCAGCACCCCCACCATGCTATTTGTATAGCCCTCAGCTGAGGGCCTTAGTTTGGTCTGTGGTTGCTGACCGGAGAGCACTGTTAGGATTAGACATGCCTCTGGAGAACTTCCCACCATCCCTGTAGTGATGTCTCCATCTTTTGTTAACAGCAATCCATTTTTCTGTGTCTCTTCTTGTCAAACAAACCTCTGGAGCTAAGCCACCAGCTATCTAGAAATGGCAGTATTTATGCTCCGCAAGGATCATCAAGGGTACTGACTTTTTAATCACAAATAAGTTTCTGTCTAATTCATTCAGATATTAATCAAGTGCCGTGAAAACTACTTTCAAGTTAGTCTCAATTAACCCTGTCTGTTCAAACATGTGATTATTTCTTCCATTCTTGACAGACATATTCATAATAAGCCTGAATGCATCCTTAAACATACAGTCCACATAATACAATATCATAGCCTCCCACATCACAGTTCCTACAAGATGAGATTCTAAGCTGTGGAACTTCTGAAGAGTTCATGTTAATTTTGTAAGGTGAACACATCTCATCTGTACTGATGCACATCCCTGAGACATATGCACAGAGGGCAATTGCAACTTGTGGGTACATTATTGAGTCCTGATTACAACATTACGCAGTACATGCAGTAAGATAGTCATCCGTCAAGTCCTTTATGTTTAAAAACATCAACATTAGTCATCTCTGCTGAGGCGTTTCACAAGCACCTGCAGGCTGCTGCACTAATGCAGCTTAAGAACAAGCCAATCTGAACCAAAGCCACACAGGAAATGAAAGGTCTCCCACAATACCCATCATTGGCCCACATTAATGATGCATTCCTTCCTGTGGTTGCCTACTGCTGCTTATGCGTTGCAGTGGTAATGCAGAGGAGGCGACAAAGGAAGTCAATCAATGAACTAATGAATATAATTAGGCACACAGTGTTTGGACAGCTGAGGCACTTGATCTAATTTGCTTGTTAATATCAGTACTCTCTGTGTCATTATGGACATTACTGGAATGCATATTTACAAAAATACTTATTTAGGGTAGACAGGATCCTAGGGTCCTAGGTTCCTGGCTGGCTGGTGGGTGGGGCTGTCAGTGATGGAAGAGTGGGTAGAGTGTTCAGCATCCTGATTGCTTGGTGGATGAAGCTACTTGCAAGTCTGGTGGTGCGGGAGCGGAGTCAGTTGAACAGTTCATGTGCAGGGTGGGTTGTGTCCTTGACAATCATTAGTGCTTTGCGGGTGAGGCGGGTGGTGTAAATGTCCTGCAGGGAGGGGAGTGGTGCTCCAATGATCCTCTTAGCTGTGTTAACAATGCGCTGGAGGGTCTTCCTGTTCTGATCTGTGCAGCTTCCGCCCCACACTGTGATGCAGCTGGACACGATGCTTTCGATGGTCCCTCTGTAGAATGTGGTCATGACGGGAGGCGTGGCACTTGCCTTCTTCAATTTGCGCAAGAAGTAGAGGCGCTGCTGGGCTTTCTTCGCCAGTGATGCTGTGTTGGTGGTCCAGGAGAGGTCGTCGCTGATGTGCACCCCCAGGAATTTTGTGCTGCTCACTCTCTCCACAGCATCTCCGTCGATGGACAGTGGTGGCAGTTGTTTGTGGCCTCCTCCTTGGTCTTGCTGACATTCAGCAGGAGGTTGTTGTCTTTGCACCATTTAGCCAGCAGGTCTACTTCTCTGTAGTGAGCCTCATCACCCTTAGTGATGAGGCCCACCAGTTAGTGCTGGGCGGTATACCGGTTCATACCGTATACCGGTGTATATTTTCGTTATGATATGAATTTTTAATATACCGCCATACCGGTGTATTTGATTACACAACGTTTGGAACGCTGCGCCGCGCGACAGTGTTTCAGACGGGACTTTTTTCACACGCACGCATGGTGCCACTGCGAGGCATAGTGAGGGTAAACACAAAACACCTGAAGTTTTTCCCCTGAAGTATGACCCTTAAGGCTTAGATAAGGGGTTTATTTAAGGGTGTTGCACAGAATACCTTAAATTGTTTCTTTAGTTAAGGAAAAACGTTAAGGGATACTGCGAAAGGGATTTACCGTCACAAAAATTCTATTGAGATTGTTCAACAGCAACTAGCTGGCTAGTAGGTGATGTCGTTAGTTAGCAACCCACCAAACACAGTGAAGTTTAATAAGCTTATCATTCATCTCACCTTAAGAATATTCGCTAAAATTATCCAGGTAGCAAGTAAAGCATGTTATAGACATGCACTGAGCAATACAAGCTGGCTAGTTGTCATCAGTGCACCAAAACAAACTTTTTTGTTAATGTTTTGCCTAGTGAACCGAACCGAAGTTCATGGCAGTCTAACATGACATCCACATTCACATGACATATAGTTAACGTTAGCCTACCACTAACGTCATGTAAACCACACAATAACAATAAGACATGTTTCTGATAGGCCTATTTGACAGAGTAAGCATATTAGCAGAGAGGTTTCATTTTAAATTGTATAATTTTCAAAAAAGTATAAAGTTGCACAACTTTTTGAATTGGTTATATAGGCTACAAGATGTTTGTGAAATTTGCACAGTACAGTTCTGTATTTTGACTGCAATTGTCTTTGCATTCTGATTAGATTCTTCATTAGAATCATGAGTGGCTCTTTGTAAACAGCATCATTTTCTGGGGCCATGCAAAACTGCATTACCACTAGTGTGGAGTTATTCTACATCATGACAGTAAAATAGACCATTAGTCAATGTACTGCAGCAATTCCTCCCTCAACCTGTAGAAAATGCTGTGAACATCTGATTATGCATGGAAATAAAATACCGTCATATACCGTGAAACCGTACGAATTTAGAAAAATACCGTGATATACATTTTTGGTCATACCGCCCAGCACTACCACCAGTGTTGTGTCGTCCGCAAACTTCACCAGATGGTTGGAGCTGTGAGTGGTTGTACAGTCATGTGTTAGCAGTGTGAAGAGCAGGGGGCTGAGCACACACCCTTGCGGGGCCCCCGTGCTCAGGGTCAGAGTGCTTGAGGTGTTGTTCCCGACACATACTGCTTGTGGTCTCTGCAACAGGAAGTCCAGCAGCCAGTTGCAGAGGGAGGTGCTGCACGATATATCTAAAATCTATCGTTATCGCGATATCAACGCTTGCGATGGACATACCGCAAAGATTACTTAATTTTCGATAAATTTCGATACATTTTCTGTGCCGTGTGCATTCCATACAGTCTATGGTGTATTCACATTCTGAATGTCAACATATTTTACCAAACCGATGCTGTCATGCTGCCCAAGAAGCCCGTCCCCTACCAGTTTAGGTGTGTGGTGTTTTAGGTGTTGAAGCGGGAGCTAAGTCGTGATGGCTGAAGATAGTGAGTCGAGCGAGGTAGGCTACACTTGGGTGAAGAGGAATTAGTGACTAAAAGGAAAAGCACGTCTGTTATATGGGAATATTTTGGTTTTATGAAGGATGCCGTGTTACAAACACAGCGCAAATGCGTCCTTCTCCACCGTGTTAAAATAAACAATTTCTTTCGTTATCGTTATATCAGAAGATATCTGTCTTTCACTGTCTGTAAGGCTTGTATTTCATGATTTGCATTTAGCAAAAGCCCCAGACAGCAGCACAGAGGTAATCAGGATTCGTTATTTGTAAAAGTTGTTTAACCTACTTCTTAGCCTGGACTGTGTGATTGCAGCCCAATTACTTTCACTTTCCGCTGCCCTCGTAGCCGGCATGCCAGTAGCCTAACGTGGGATGCACACCGTATGAGGTTAGAGACTGAGATGACTGCCGCGATATAGCTTAAGTAGCTTCTTTGCTAGGCCCATCGAAGGCTGGCAATGTGGAATATTCCGCTGGTTGGTGCACAAGTGTTCAGATTGGCTGTCCATCCGTCTTTTATGAGGATTAGGAGCAGATCTTCCACATAACTTCGATAGCCTAGTCAGTAGGTCTCTTAGCTGTCCACTTTCATCAGGCCATATATAGCCTAGGCTACATGATATTTTATATTGTTTATGTAGAAAATGATACATTTATTTCTGTAATTATACATTTACCCCCCCCCCCCCCCCACCCAACCCTACAGTGTATGCTTGCAGCAAGCAGAATGGGAAAAAAAAACATTAAATATACTGCTCAAAAAAATTAAGGGAACACTTCAATCATACACTGGATCAGTACTCTGACACTGTTTGGTTTTGAAGTAAAACTTTTGAGGCGAGCGTTTTATTTTGCAAGAACTGTCAGACATTCTGTGAATGTAGTTTGAGAATGGAGAAAAGGGTGGAAGGTTTCAAAAAATGTGTGTAAAACCTTTTTTGAGCAGTATATTTAAATATCGCACATTATATCGTTATCGCAGTACTCAATAATGTTATCGCATATCGCATGTTTTCTTAATATCGTGCAGCCCTAATGTCAATGTGGTTGTTGTGGGTGGCAGCTGTTTTGAAAATATCCCAGTCTGTTGTTTCAAAGCAGTCCTGAAGTTGTGAGACGGCCCCCTCCGGCCACACTCTCACCTCCTTCAAAACTGGTTTGGTGACTTTTGCTCTTTGTCTGTATCGTTGCAGCAGCAGGATGCTAATGTGGTCTGACTGTCTGATGTGGGGGAGGGGTTTGGCTTTGTAGGCTTCTTTCTGTGGGGTGTAAACAAGGTCCAGGGTATTTTGTCCTCTTGTTGGGAAGTTTACATGTTGGTGAAATTTTGGTAGTACAGTTTTGAGATTGGCGTGATTGAAATCTCCAGCGATGATTGTGAAGGCATCCGGGCGTTCACTTTGTTGTTCACTGACGGCCCGATACAGCTCATTCAGTGCCATGCTCTGATGATAACTCAATTAAAGTTTAAAGACAGGCCTATGTTAGTGAATAAATCAAGGCCTATGTTAGTGAATAAATCAAGACTGACAAACTAGTCAAGTTAGTTAAATTCAATTTACAATTAATTCATATTTTTATAATGTTAATGGTTATTGTGGAAAAATCTCAATAATGCTTGCGGTGTGTCCTGAAGTTTACGGTATGGTTGTTTCTGGTATCATGCATCTTAAGCAGTGATGGAAGGGGTAGGTTTGGGATGCCAAACACCACCGCTGAACTTCCAGGATTTGTTGTGGGCCTAAATTTACAGCACACAAATGAAGGAACTAAGGTTGACAACCCCCGGCAAATGCTGCCGGTTAGAATGTATTCATATGGTAGCTGCAGTGCACCCTGATGTGCTAGTTTAGGTTGTTTCAGTATGATTACTTGCATGTGGTGTTGACAGGTCTGGCTGCCCAACCAATAACACAAGGAATTTCACATGTTGTTACGGGTTCTGAAATATTTGTTGTGTTTCATTTCCTCTTTACAGTACATGTATTGGGCCTGCAGTAACTGCTTCAATTCAATCAATTTGCTTAAACCTAGGTTGTCCTTTCACTCTGACAAGGTGATATTTTTTCCAAACACATAAACTGAATCAGCATCTTTCCCAATTATCAACACAATGGCTTTATTTGATATGCCTCTCATCCTGATATCAGCCATGTCTGTGGGGTCAGGGCAGGCTAGCAGAGGTAACAGTGTGGTGGGAGGTCGCCCTCTGTCTGCAAAAGAAGGCATGCCAGCAGACTCCCACTCCCTGCTGGGATGTTCTGGGCAATTACTCACAAGCACACAACTCACAACACTAGCCTGAATTCCACTGTATTCTAACTGAAAAATCTGTTCAGCTCTAATTGGGGTTTCATGCTTGAAATGCTGTGGAGTACAAAAACATGGGCCATGCTATATACTCAGAGGAGATCCTGGTGTTGAGTAAACTTGAACTCTTCACTAAAGTAAATACTTCAAGTCCACAAAATAAATAATTGATTTTCTAATAACAAAATAAACCATAACAGTTTAGATTTCAACATTTGGACCTTTTTTAAGCTTCCATTTACTCACATGTTGGCTAGAATGAGAGTATGTCCTATCCAAGTTACATATTTCTTGAATGATGCTGAATATTAATTTGACCAAACTCTTACTGGACATGAATTTTTGCCTCAATGTACTAGTGCGGTGGTGACTCTGGAGGCTGTACTGGTCTGACCTCCAATAACTTAATCTCCTCAATGACTCATCCTCCCCGGAGAATCCCCTCAGAATTATACTCCACTACAGTCTTTGCCATAATCATTCTGTCATCGACATCTTCGACCTTGCACTCGCACTAAGATGGAAACTGTTTTTTTATCAGTCTCCAGCATCGTAGCTCTGTCTACCACATGCTCTGAAGTCCTGACTGGTTGATTTGAACGGTGCACTGCATGCTTATGAAAACACTTTTTAAAGTGCTTCTAACAATATTTATACATCTGTTGTAGCCAGCTGCAATGGTTCAAGAGGTCTTAATGTCTGGAATATCCATTGCTGAGTAATGGTCTTAACATGCTGTGTGTCAGCAGGAGGCAACATGCCTCTGATTTTTTTTTTGCGCGTCTCTGTTTCCATCCGGGAAACCAAGAGCACAATCAATTCAATGATCAAAAAACCTGCTTCCGTCCTCTTCAATCAAAGTGACATTGGTGATACTATCATGACAGTGACCTTCATTTAGGAACTGCCTTCCTGACTGTTTTTAAAAAATATCTGAACACACCAAACCTGCTGTTTGGCAAGCTTGGTGGAAATAGTATGTACCTTATGAGGAAGGATGCAGGGCACACCAGGATAAAGGGATGTTTATGTGATCCAAATGACTGCAAGAAGTCCATTAGGTCCCCAAGGACTCGTGTCTCGCTGAGATTCTCTGTTGGATCACACTGAAGGGCTGTTGCCGTGACGTGCTTTCCCTAGTAATAACACTAAATTGACTGAAATTCACTGAGTGAGGCTTCCTTTGATCGCTTTGAAAGAGATATGCCCTTGTGGCGTTAATTTTTGTTGGGACATTGTTGAGCCAGACCAGCCTTATCCAACTGACAGAGCCTTTCCTGGCAGGAAATGGTCCAGCTCTCTCAGTCACAGCCTGACAGAGACAATGTATGTCTGAGTCACCTCCAGACAAAATCAAAAAATACAAAATCCTGTCCTAATACAGGACCTTAGACAATAGGTGTTGTTTTGTGAGATACCAGCCATTTCCCAAAGGTAAAGACAGATGTTCCATTGTAACATACATAGGGCCTATTTAGTGCTTTTAATACTAAATCCTATTCACCCTCACTGATTGTCATGTGATAGCATTATTGCAATATATTTCTTGGAATGAAGGACAAGTCCAGTTTACACTCATGGCAACTCTAGCCTACTCCTTGTCCTAGGGAACTCTAAACATAACTGACCTCACCACACCCTCATACAGAAAACAAGTTGAAGGCAAAACATGAAGATGGCACTGGACACAAATTCATGATTTTGACAATAAAATGCAAGTAGGCCTACTAAACCACCAAGCCATAAACTTAACCACCATGTGACATTCGTGGGCTGTGTGACGCTAACTCTGTATTTTTGGAATGAGGGGGTAGGCTACTTTCAGTTAGCACACTGACCTTAGAGTAACGTCGTTTGAAATACAACCCTTAAATCAGAATCTAATGGAAATTGCTTGGCCCTCTCTGCTGTGCTGGGAATAGCCTTCTAACCTAATCGATGTCCCGACAGTCTGTCCAGATAGCCTACTGGCAGTCACTCAAGCGTGTAAATTAACCTGCATCAGCAAAAATATATATTACCAACACGTGCTATTTCCACATCTGTAACGATTCAGCACTTAACCACACAACCAGGGGCGGAGCCAGACATGGACACACAGGAAAGCTAGGGGGGTCCGGGGGCATGCACCCCCGGCAGAAAATGTTGAAAAATAACCCCTTAAATAATGACTTCTAGTGAATTCTGTGTAAACTAATGGACACATTGAGACATGTTAAGCTACGTTTAATTCAGGACTTAAAGCTCATTTTTCAAAATGGGGGGAATTCTCCCCTTTAGTGCCTCACATAGGGGGACTAATTCAGTTGGGGAGGGGTGGGATACATTTTACAAACTGAAATCGCATTTTCCTTATAGGCCTTACAGGCGTCAATGAGAGAACACTTACACTTACATGATTTTGGTTTCGATTTTCTAATTGGAGTAGGCTAAGTCTTTGTGACAACACGTCATGACATTTGATAATGTTTGATCGTTGTTTTGGTACTATGAAGCATCTTTGCCCTAAAATGCATGAAACATGCAAATTCAAAATCCCGCCGGTAGCAACGTTTCATATACTAGCCTACAATAAATTAATTGAACGAAGTCAACTGACAACAGGTAAATCTACTGATTCGGTCATTGAGACTCTATGAATACAGTACAACAAACTTTCTGTCTTTTTGAAGTTTATTTTTGTATTCCGGGGTACAGTAGCCTAATTGCCTAATGTCTTGACAATAGTTTTTCTTACCGTTTGCTGTTTAAACTGACTGCGCCGCTCTGAACTTTTCTGCCAGGTTTATACGTAAACCGCTACATCTCGGCTGTGCCATTGCCTAAACTCATCGTGTGGGAAATCAGATTATCTGTCAATATTGGGCTTTGAAAATAAGGGATAGCCTATTTGCTCAGTAATAGTAGCCTACATTTTGTAACATTTATAGAGAAACCAAGGGAAAGTTAAATTAGAAATTAGAATCGTTGGAAATTGAAAACACATACAAAAAAAGATTCGGGGCTTGAGCCCCCGAATCCACCCCCTCGCTCCGCCAATGCACACAACTGCAAAACAGGTTATTCTGATACTTTTGTCTCAAATTTGTTCTCACCTAATGACCATTTAGCCTAATCTGATCAGAACAGAAACAATTTCGCTCTTCTCAACTTCCCCGACAATTACGCAGTCTAAGTTATCTTAAGGGTTTCATAGGATATGCCACGCTGTTACAATATCATCCGAGCGCATGGTTACACAGGATAAAGACTTGATCGAACTGCCCTTTTCTCACTGGGTAAACATACAAATAAAACCTATACATAATAATAATTTAACATTGTTCTTACCCAAAATATTTTCCCCGGCAGCTTACTCTCTTATATGATGTTTGGCCGTTGCCAACACAGAGGTGGAGGCATGTCCTTGTAGCTGCTGTGAATATAGTCCGAGTGCTATACCGTTATGTGCCTCTGATTCACAAAGACTTCACTGACGAACGGCATAAGGGCGGGACCACAAGTTTGGGGTAGCTCAACGAATACATTGTGTAGCAAGTTTTTTTTTTCTCAAGAAGTTGACGCCGTAACTGGACAGTGTACATAATATATTTATTTATATTTTTGAAATGTTCTGACCTTGAATCTTTCTATTTGTGCTTTAAACATCACCTCTGGCTGGTAGTACACCCTCCTCCTTTCTCTGTGGGACAGCTAAACCACTTCCTTATGTCTCTACAGCTGGTCAGCATTCTCTCAACAATATAGCCTATCCTTAGGACCACCACATCCTGCTTGTAAAAGGCTGTAAGGAGAGCATTCACTAACACAGACACATGTTTAACATATAGCTTAGGTAAATAAATAAAATATCAAATACATGTAGGGGAAAACTATGGAAGCATATGTGTAGCTTAATTCAAATTAGAATGCAATCTGCAATTCAAAAAGACATTACATTATGCAATTGCCCATTCGTAATTTTATATTGCAATTTGCAATAATTTCCAACAAATTGTATTTTAATCTGCAAAGTGACAATGCAATCCTAAAATCAATTTGAATAATTTTGGTTAAAAAATAGAATAAACATGGATTGAATTGCATTCCATTTTGCCATGGTACTTCAGTCTCAAAATTCATTTTGCATTTCAATTTTCAATATTCAGTTTCATAATTTAACTGTCAATTCGTTTTGCAATTTAATATTCAAAGTGCAATGTATTGCATTTTGAAAACATATTTGGCAAAACTGACAATGCCAGCCTGAAAACAATTTGGATTATTTTGGGCAAAACGTTTTGCCATCGTTTTGAGGCATTTTATTCAAATGGAAAAGAAATAGCGCCTCCCGTGATTGCATTGTACTTTTTTCCCCACTCTCTTTGTGTTGCAAAATTCAAATGGCAATTCGATCTGTAATCTGTCAAGTCACTCGTCAAGGCGGGAACTAGACTACGTCACTTCCGTGTTTACGTCTTACCCAGTTAGCATTCTGTAGACAAGCGAGTAACTCCCTTTCTTTTACTGTCTATGGTTACTCCTCGTCAAGGTGAAAAGCAAATCCACAACAAAAGCCATTCTTTCACTTCTGAAATAACATACAATGTTCTGCACGTAGGCATAGCCTACTTTAAAATGCAATTAGGTCGCGAAGACAGTCCGAAACATTGCAGGCTCTGCTTGGAGCTGCTTGAGTAGGCTACCCGGGTCAGTCGGATAAGCTGGGCCGGTTACGTGCATTATCAGAGTGCGAGTCAGTCGAATCAGCCGGCTACGTTGTCATGAGTAGATCTGTAGACGAGCCAATAGCATAGTTTCTACTCGTGTCAAGGTGATAATAATAATAGGCCTAATGAGAATAATAGTAGTAGTAGTAATAATAATAATAATAATTTATTCACTGCAGGGCATTTCTATGTTCCTGTTTCTATGTCTAGCCTACATTGAAAGTCAATTGCTTAGGCTACACTAGGTTAAGACAATAAATACACTGTCTGGCTCAAACTGCTTTCTTTCCCGTGAGTGGGTGGAGGTTTTGATGCTATTATATTAGGCTATTTTATATTATATTATATTATATTAGGCTACCTAACAGGCTATAGCTATTATTAATAACATTAGTTGTAGCATAGTATTAGCAGCCTATTAATACGTTATTAGAATAGATTCCTAGTAGCCTACTATTAGTATATAGTAGTGGTAATAAACATTTTAGCAGAGTAGCATTAGACCTAGGCAAACTTTTCTATTGTTAACAAAACAACAACAAATAATTAATTATTATAATATAGGCTACCCTCTCTGTCAATAGGATCAATTAATTCAAATAGGTTTCTTTAGACTTACTTGACAACGTGTTTTCAGGTAGTGTCATAAAGCCCTTCCCCCTTCTCTTTTGTAATATATCTGGCTGTTTGACCCTCTGCCCTGTGGCTGCACGGAAAGCTACATGAGTGAAGTTGCCGCGGTAATGTACTTGACCGGCCCCCTTGCCTTACCCCAGTAACAGGCTTATCTGATTGGGAGGTAAAGGGGTAGTCCCCATCCCCCACCTATTGTCCCCAACCCCCAAGTCTAAAAACACCTCAAAGAGAAGTGACAAGAAAAGTGAGAGTGGTGTCAAGACAATTTGGAGGTTAATTTCAAGAGGTTTCTCAACATGAGCACCAGAAAGATGAACAATGTGTGGATGCACTTCGACCAGGAGAGCAAAACTCTAAAGGCTAAATGCAAGTACTGCAAAAACCTGATTTCAAATCATGGAGGATCCACATCCAACATGAGAAGGCACTTAAAAATGAAGCACCCCACTGCACTGCTTGAAGTAGGACTGAATTTCCTTGCAATTTAGCAATACTGACTCAAGTGACTCGTTCAACCTGGATCAGTTTAGTGAGTGACTCAGAATAACCCGGATCCTTAAAAGGAATCGAGTTTGACAGGCCTACCACTCATGACAACGTAGCCGGCTGATTCGGCTGACTCGCATTCATAACAACATAACGTAACCGGCCCGCCCGGCTGATCCGACTAACCCAGGTAGGCTAGCCTACTCAAGCAGCTCCATACAGAGCTTGCAATGCTTCGGACTGTCTTCGCGACCTAATTGCATTTTAAAGTAGGCTATGCGTGCAGAACATATGTTATTTCAGAAGTGAAAGCATGGTTTTTGTTGTGGATTTGCTTTTCACCTTGACGAGGAGTCGCTCATCTACAGATCCACTCATGACAACGTAGCCGGCTGAATGAATATAAGCTTATCAATGAATATATCAATAAATATTTACAGTACAAGATGTAGGTCAATAAATAGATCAATAAATAATTACAGTACAAGATGTAGGTCAATAAATAGATCAATAAATATTTACAGTACGAGATGTAGGTCAATAAATAGATCAATAAATATTTACAGTACAAGATGTGTAATAAATACTTTCAAATCCTTTAAGTTTAATCTTTTCTTGTTTAAATAAGTTTAAATGGGTTTAAATATGGGTTTGTTCTGGTTAGTTTTTCTTTTTAGACCGGTCTTTTCAATTCTAAATAGCTTTTTAGAACAGTTGCTTTAGCTATTTTTGAGCTATTTGTTTCTATTTATTTCTAGTTTCAGTGTTTCCCATACATTGACTTATCTGTGGCAGCCCACCACAATATCAACATTGACCACCACACAATGATTTTCCTGGTTGTACTAAATTGTGCTTAAATCTAGTTAGCATCGTAACCACGCTGCGCTAATTAGTTAAAAACTGTTGCATTCAAGTTAATTCTGCAAACCTACCACCACAAATAAAATGTAATTCTGTGGGAAACACTGAGTTTTCTTTCAAGTTATAAGTCTTCTTTCTTTAGGGTAACATTTTTAGTGTCCTTAAGTTAGTGTGATTGTTTCACTTTACAGAATCTAACTCTTTCTTTGCAGGTATAAATGAAATATTTTAAATGTTTCTTTTGTTTGTGCAATTGCTTCACTTTTCAGTTTCACTTTAACAGGAAAACATAAAAGAAAAAAATACACATTAACCAATCCACATTAATACATTCACCCATTCACAATCTATTCAATATCTTTAAATAACTGTGTTGCAACACTTTAAATAATGTCAGTTCAGAGGATCCGTCCAATTTGATTTGTTCAAAAGTTCAGTCAATATCCAGTGTGAATCAAAGAATAGCTCAGTTCAATTTGTTCAGGTCAAACCGTTTCCGAATGTGGTGTTTCAGTCCTTGCCATTAGATTTCCTTGGGTAGGCTCGCCATCTAGTGTCCACTTGAAATATCTCTCATTTCATATGCTGTCTCGCAATACGCTGAATCATCAAGGGTCCGATCCGTCGTCAAGCTCGTCAAGCAAAAAAAAAACCTGGTCAAAACCGTCTTCAAAACACCTTCATCAAAACCACTGCTAAGATGTTACTGAGTTGATTCTTGATGAACAATATTAGAGATGTATTTGGAGCTTAATTCAAGGTGTCTGGATTTCGTGTCTATCGTATTGATTTTCCATTAGCGTCTGCTGTTTGTGTTCAAAACTAGCTTGTGCATAGTCTAGCTTGGACAGGGTCTTAAAGGGGCAGTGATATTAAATTAAAGGGATGGTTCAAACATCATTGAAAGCATTGAAACTTTTATAAAATATATAAAATTCATATATTCATATAAATATTTTATATATTATATTTATATCACTAAATTTATTTATGGTTCTATTTGACCATGTATTGCTATTTATTCATATAAATATTTATATTTATATTATTTATATCACTAATTAGGGCCCGAGCACCGAGAGGTGCGAAGCCCTATTGTTTTTGAAAGGATTATTATTTATTTATTTATTATTATTATTAGGGGTCCGAGCAGCGTAGCTGCAGGACCCCTATTGTTTCTGTACCGTTCATTTTAAGCCAAAATTCTGTAAAAGTCATACTGCTGCCTAAACCGTAACTCCAAAACTCTTCAAATTTTCAGGTATGGTTACCAGTACCCCCCTCTGCCCATAACCCAAAATTTGGGGTACTGCACCCAAAGGTGGCGCTGTTGGAAAAAAAAGTTAATTATGCTAATTTCTCCTTACCAGATTGACCTAGACTCAAAATTCTTTCATAATATTAATCTCTAAACTCAGATGCATCTTTTTGGCCCTGGTCTTATGGTCTAAAAATGTTTATTTTTGACACAATTTCATGGAAAAGCCAAACATTATAAAAAGTTTCACACTCTTCAAAAATAATCAAATCTTCACCAAAATTCTCACAGACAATGTTTAGACCAAGCCTCACAAAAGTTATGGATCAGAATTTTGATATTTTGTTCCATTTCAGAGATATAGGCCAATAAAGTTAGACCACTTAGGCCATTTTTCCTAGATCACCTATATTCCTATAAACCGTAAGTCCTAGAAACTTCACATTTTCAAGTATTGTTACCAGTACCCCCCACTACCCATAACCCAAAATTTGAGGTACTGCACCCAAAGGTGGCGCTCTTGTCAAAAATGCTTATTTCTCCTTACCAGATTGACCTAGACTCAAAATTCTTTCATGATATTAATCTCTACATTCAGATGCATCTTTTTCACCCTGGTCTTATGCTCTAAAAATGTTTACTTTTGCCACAATTTCAGAGAAAAGCCAAACATCATAAAAAGTTTCACATACTTCAAAAATTATCAAATCTTCACCAAAATTCTCACAGACAATGTTTAGACAAAGCCTCACAAAAGTTATCAAAAGAATTTGGATATGTTTTTCCATTTCAGAGATAAAGACCAATAAAGTTCGACCACTCAGCCCATTTCTCCTATATCACCTATATTCCTATATGAGTATTTTTTTTCCCTTGGTGAACAACCATACAACCATCATTATGTGGATACCATTAACAGTGCACATTTTCAGATCTGTACTCTTTTTTTATAAAGCCCTTAATTCTATTGTCAAATGTATGCTAGGAATTTTCTTGATGTTGTGTGTTTGCCAACACACCTTTTCACCATGTGAATGTGACTGCCAAATATGTAGGATTGTCAGTGGCTCAGTGGGATAATGCCTAGTGCTGATGTTTGTTAGGTTGAGAGTTCAAATCTCTGGTAGTGCTTTAGGCTCTAGCTCGAATACTATTGGTTATTGAAGATTCACACCATTGAACAGCACCTGAATGACATCAGGCAATCAACATACACAGTCTTTAGTTGCCAAGAATCAGAACGCCGAGACACTCTGACATTTAGGGGAACTTATTTGTTCATTATTTTTCCTTCATCATTAAGTCTATCATATTTATATTTCATCCATTAGTGTTCTTCTCTACAAATGTCTAATTGCCCCAGAATTTCAAAAAGATTTCAGGTGTACTCTTTCAGGAAAGCCCTTCATTTTATTGTCAAATGTATGCTTGGAGTTTTTCTTGTGTTTACCAACACACATTTTCACATGTGAATGTGACTGCCCAATGTGTATGATTGTTAGTGGCTCAGTGGGATAATGCCTTGTACTGGTGTTTCTTAGGTTGAGTGTTCGAATCCCCATTAGAACTTCAGGATCAAGCTGCACATGCTATTGGTTATTGAAGATTGAACAGCACCTGAATGACATCAGGCAATCAACATACACAGTCATTAGTTGCCAAGAATCAGAACGCCGAGACATTCTGACATTTAGGGGAACTTCTTTGTTCATTATTTTTCCTTCATCATTAAGTCTATCATATTTATATTTCATCCATTAGTGTTCTTCTCTACAAATGTCTAATTGCCCCAGAATTTCAAAAAGATTTCAGGTGTACTCTTTCAGGAAAGCTCTTCATTTTATTGTCAAATGTATGCTTGGAGTTTTTCTTGTGTTTACCAACACACATTTTCACATGTGAATGTGACTGCCCAATGTGTATGATTGTTAGTGGCTCAGTGGGATAATGCCTTGTACTGGTGTTTCTTAGGTCGAGTGTTCGAATCCCCATTAGAACTTCAGGATCAAGCTGCACATGCTATTGGTTATTGAAGATTCACACCATTGAACAGCACCTGAATGACATCAGGCAATCAACATACACAGTCATTAGTTGCCAAGAATCAGAACGCCGAGACACTCTGACATTTAGGGGAACTTCTTTGTTCATTATTTTTCCTTCATCGTTAAGTCTATCATATTTATATTTCATCCATTAGTGTTCTTCTCTACAAATGTCTAATTGCCCCAGAATTTCAAAAAGATTTCAGGTGTACTCTTTCAGGAAAGCCCTTCATTTTATTGTCAAATGTATGCTTGGAGTTTTTCTTGTGTGTTTACCAACACACATTTTCACATGTGAATGTGACTGCCCAATGTGTATGATTGTTAGTGGCTCAGTGGGATAATGCCTTGTACTTGTGTTTCTTAGGTTGAGTGTTTGAATCCCCATTAGAACTTCAGGATCAAGCTGCACATGCTATTGGTTATTGAAGATTCACACCATTGAACAGCACCTGAATGACATCAGGCAATCAACATACACAGTCATTAGTTGCCAAGAATCAGAACGCCGAGACACTCTGACATTTAGGGGAACTTCTTTGTTCATTATTTTTCCTTCATCGTTAAGTCTATCATATTTATATTTCATCCATTAGTGTTCTTCTCTACAAATGTCTAATTGCCCCAGAATTTCAAAAAGATTTCAGGTGTACTCTTTCAGGAAAGCCCTTCATTTTATTGTCAAATGTATGCTTGGAGTTTTTCTTGTGTGTTTACCAACACACATTTTCACATGTGAATGTGACTGCCCAATGTGTATGATTGTTAGTGGCTCAGTGGGATAATGCCTTGTACTGGTGTTTCTTAGGTTGAGTGTTCGAATCCCCATTAGAACTTCAGGATCAAGCTGCACATGCTATTGGTTATTGAAGATTGAACAGCACCTGAATGACATCAGGCAATCAACATACACAGTCATTAGTTGCCAAGAATCAGAACACAAGACACTCTGACATTTAGGGGAACTTCTTTGTTCATTATTTTTCCTTCATCATTAAGTCTATCATATTTATATTTCATCCATTAGTGTTCTTCTCTACAAATGTCTAATTGCCCCAGAATTTCAAAAAGATTTCAGGTGTACTCTTTCAGGAAAGCCCTTCATTTTATTGTCAAATGTATGCTTGGAGTTTTTCTTGTGTGTTTACCAACACACATTTTCACATGTGAATGTGACTGCCCAATGTGTATGATTGTTAGTGGCTCAGTGGGATAATGCCTTGTACTGGTGTTTCTTAGGTTGAGTGTTTGAATCCCCATTAGAACTTCAGGATCAAGCTGCACATGCTATTGGTTATTGAAGATTCACACCATTGAACAGCACCTGAATGACATCAGCCAATCAACATTCACACTCATCAGTTGTCAAGAATCACAATGCCGAGACACTCTATGACATTCAGGGGAACTTCTTTGTTTACTATTTTTCCTTCATCATAAAGTCTATCATATTTATATTTCATCCATTAGTATTCTTCTCTACAAATGTCTTATTGCCCCAGAATTTCAAAAAGTTTTCAGGTGTACTCTTTTAGGAAAGCCCTTCATTTTATTGTCAAATGTATGCTTAGAGTTGTTCTTGTTGTGTGTTTACCAATACACATTTTCACCATGTGAATGTGACTGGCCAACATGTAGGATTGACAGTGGCTCAGTGAGATAATGCCTTGTACTGGTGATCCTTAGGTTGAGAGTTCAAATCCCACTTGAAGCATTAATGTTAGAATACTGTTGGGTTGTGGATGTTAGCATACTACAATAGAATGCTGTTGGGTTGTGGAGGTTAACACACTATTACATTACAGCTACTTGTCAATATGGACTTGTAATGTAACTGTATAATTATAGGCTGTTTTTCTTATTGACTCCGACGCAGCTGTAGCCTATAATTATTTGTTATTCTTATAATATTTGTCATTTCTTATACATATTTAGTCGGCAAGTGTGTTGTTCCACTTGACAGAACAACTCTGTATCGGTTAAGGATGTCACGCATGAAACAATGCTGCAGAAACACGAAAATATGACTTTGAGTTTAGTAGGCTATAATTTTCAGTTCCTGTTTATCTATTGCACGATGGGTAATAATTTAAAGGAATCGTGTTGCAGTCTTGTAAATAGTGACCCTGCAAGATCCCTAGTCATTGCAAAATCATAGTCTGTGACTTAAAACTCTACTACTTGTCTTTAGATGTGTGAGGGTCTGAGACTGTAGTCTTTCAAAAATCTTTTCCAAATCTTTGCAAATCTTTCCAAAGTCTGTCAGTGTAAGGAGGGCTTGTGGTGAAAGTGCTGTGGAGAAATTGCAGGATCTAACCTAACCACACCCAGTTTACCTGCTGGGAAACCCTGTAGCTCCGGAGCAGGGGCTCAGACCAGGATAAATTGTTTGCTCGCCCTCAGTTCACTCTTTTGTTCATCTCAACCCAGCACTCCAGTGTGTCCTGCTTTGTGTGCGTCTTTGAGTTAACGTAAGTCATCACTTTAATGCCCCTCACTATGACTTTTGTGATGTTTATCAGTTTGTAGAGTAGCTCTGCCATCATGTGTAAAGTTAAGGTCTTTGTTTGTTGGTTAGGTGATGTTGGTTGACTTGGGATGTCAAGTATTGTTTAGTTGTACCTTATATAGCCATATGATTTCAGTTTATTGTTCAAATGTCAATTGGTTTGTTTGTGAGTTGGGATCTGTACTGATTTACCCCATTTCACTGATTACTCCATTTTCTGTTTTTCCTCTTTGATGCAGCACACATACAAGTAAAGAACAAAAGAACAGATGAATTGAAACTCAAATAAAGTTCACTTGTGTTGCACCGAAACCTGCCATCTCCGTGTCATCACTTCATACCATTGAGCCTTCTGACCGAGGCTCTGCCTGCTCGCCACACACTCACTCTACCTCGACCCACATCGCCCCCTACAGTTCCTTCAGCTGGGTTGTGGAGGTTAGCATAATAGAATAGAATACTGTTAAGAATACTGTTGGGTTGTGGAGGTTAGCACACTATAACGTTACAGCTACTTGTCAGGACTTGTCGTGCAAGGCAAGTATAACTGCATAATTATAGGCTGTTAATCTTATTGACTCCAACACAGAACCCACCCCCACCCCCCTTCACCTACCACCACAAATACAATTCCATTCTGTGGGAAAGACTGCCTTCCATTAACAGATAGCATAGTCCTGTAGAATAGAGTATTGTTAGAATACTATTGAGTTGTGGAGATTAGCGCACTAGAATACTACTGTTAGAATACTGTTGGGTTGTGGAGGTTAGCACACTAGAATAGGGTATTGTTAGAATTCTATTAGGTTGTGGAGGTTAGCACACTATAACGTTACAGCACAGGGTAATCCTAATTTTATGCATCAAATTTATTCCAATCCAACTCAAAAAGTTTTGAACAACACAAAGTGAAGGTTTTATCCAGATCAAAATCAAGAATAGATTATGTGATCTAATCCAATTTCAGGATCCTTGTTTCCCTTTGAACAAGCCGTTTTCAAGATTTGATCCAATCCGGTAACTGAAATCCGATAAACGGAATCCAATCGCGTTTCTTATGAACAATTGGGCCCAAACAATCAAAGCATATGTAAAACTAAAAAGCTATGCTACCTCATGTTCGTTTTGCTCGGACCCCGTAAATCACCGCTTGCGGTTATATTTATTATTATTATTATTATTTGTTCACCTTTTTGCTATTTTTGAGGAGGTTAGCATGGATGAAAAGTCTTGGAATTTGGCACACACATCTGGTATCACAATGGCTACACAGGCATAAAGGCTTGGCCCCGGGCGTGGCCCAGGGACTCAGTAGCGCCCCCTTAGGTGATTGATCCAGTGGTTGGCACATACTTTCAGCTAGACACACCAAATTTGGTAGGTGTGTGTATCTCCCCAAGATGAACAACTTTCGTATGTACAATGCATTAGCCACGTCCAACAGGAAGTGAGGTATTTGGGATTTTGTGCGGACTAAAATGTGATGAATTGTGATGCCAAAAGAGGTGCTTCCCATCGGTGAAAACGCATGAAATTTGGCACACACGTCAAGAGGTACCGTGAATACACAGGGGAAAAGCCTTGGCACCGGGCGTCCGGAACTCCATAGCGCCCCCTTATGTCACTGTGACTTGTGGTTGGCATATAGTTTTAGATACACACACCAAATTTTGTGGGTGTATGTAACTCCCAAAAACAATCAACTTTTGTATTAACATGCCATTAGCCACGCCCACCGGAAGTGAGGTAATTGAGATTTTTGAGTTAATTGAGATTTTTTTTTTGAGATTGAGTTACCTCTGCCATTCATTCAACAGATCTAACATGGTTAGGCTATACTTCTCATTTCAAGCAGTGAGAATAACTAAAATGTTGCTTTTACAGACAAAGATCATAGCCATTATTCTCAAACTATTTGCAAGTCTACACCACTGTAAGTGGAAGGAAAGGCAACCAGCAATGATGAGAACCATTTAAAGTTAACATACAATTTCACTATGGCTATATTTTACTATATTAAGTTGTGAGTGACCTTTGGGGCCTACATTGTCCCATGAGCCATAACTGCAACCATTATATTGTTCTTTTGTTAGCCTTAAGCTTAGCTCAGTCATTATGCCATACCACATCACCTCCTGCCGTGTAATGAGCTGCATTGAACACATGAAGATCTATTGAGAACACCAAATCCATATTTCCTGTTATTTTGGTGAAAGTAATGTAAACGTAGTGTAATGCCTTACAATTCAAAGACAGTAATATTGTAATGTAACAAATTACTTTGAGATGACAGTAACAAGTAATAAATAATGCATTACGCTTTTGAAGTAACTTGCCCAACACTGTCTATAAAGATCAGTGGCACAGGCCCATGCTTCTCTGACGTGACGAAGCTAGCACGTTATTAGCAGCGGTTAGCTAACTATGCTAACGTTAGTTATCTACAAGTCTCCTCCAAGTGACAATCATTTTATATACAATGCTGGCAATGCTGAAAACAATTAACATCCTTATTTATCTTACTTACTTTGAGTTGACTGTGCTTACTGTACTTACATTGAGCACTGTTTCGTTATGGTTTGCTAAGGAGTAACCCTTTGCTTTAAAATAGTGGAGAGCTGGGACGAGAGAATTTCATCTAATTTAACATAATTACAGAAAACGTAATCAAGATTGAAAAGCATTTTTCTGTGTATCAGTGTTGTGTTAATCCCACATATGTCGTCATTTGACTGTCCTTTTCAACTCATATCACTATAAAATCCCATAAAACCGGACAAATATCAAGGCTCCCAATACATTTCTATGGAGCCGTAAGGTGAAGTTGACGGGCCATGTCTTACTGCACGGCGCTCCTGGACTGCCATTGGCTCATTTGCGTTTGATGGGCGGGGTTTTACGAACGGTCAATTGTTGTATACGATGCTTATTTGTAGGCTACTGATTGCTGGGGGTGATTGCTGGGGGGAGGGGGGTAATGATGCAGCTGGTTAGACAGGCAAAGTTATCAGCAGCAACATAAGAGCCTCATTTGTTTTGTGTTTGTGATGGACTGTGCCTAGGTTGATGGTACTTGGCTAAGGTTTTTTATGGTTTATGGTTCAGTCCGCATCAAAAGGACGGACCAACCTAGCCAACTTAGACCATGCCTAGGTTGGTTAAGGGTATTTGGATGTTTGTTGTGGTAATATGGTGGCAGCATGGGGCGTAAGCTAACTGGCTAATTTGTTTTGTGTTTGTGATGGGGCCTAAGCTAACTGGCTAAGCTAACTGGCTAATTTGTTTTGTGTTTGTGATGGGCTGTGCCTAGGTTGATGGTTGGTTGGCCTGGGTTTTTATGGCTATGGTTCAGTCCACATCAACGGGACGGACCAACCTAGCCAACCTTGACCATGCCTGGGCTGGTTAAGAGTATTTTGGGTATTGGATATTTCAATGTGGTAATATGGTGGCAGCATGGAGGGGAGTGTCTCCAGGACGCTGGTTTCACTGTTAAGCCTTCATGAGGTGTCGTGGACCTAACTCACGAAACATCGGTGAATGAGGGTGCCCACTTGATAACCCCAATGACATGCCGCATACTATCTACTGCTGTTGGATGGGCTATTCGTATTGTGTTTGTGACCATTTGTTGGTAGTTGTGGGTAGTGTGCTTTTTAAAGTTAAACTTGAGCAGGGGCTTCTGAATGTGTTTTTACCTTGGATTTTGGCACAAGGGATTTTAACATCTAATCCTGTGTATTAATGTAAAGAACACACACGGACACTAGGCCTACTCGTGGTCACGGTTAAAAAATGTGCCCCCTTGAAAATCGCAAATGCCCCCTCTGTCACTGTACTCTACAGCCGGGTCTGTCGGCCAGAGACCTTAGTGCAGCTGCAAACTCCTCCTCGTCTATAGCAAACGCTAACTGGGTAAGACGTAAACACGGAAGTGACGTAGCCTAGTTCCCGCCTTGACGAGTGACTTGACAGATTGCAGATCGAATTGCCATTTGAATTTTGCAACACAAAGAGCGTGGCAAAGTGCAATGCAATCACGGGGGGCGCTATTTCTTTTCCATTTGAATAAAATGCCTCAAAACGATGGCAAAACGTTTTGCCCAAAATAATCCAAATTGTTTTCAGGCTGGCATTGTCAGTTTTGCCAAATATGTTTTCAAAATGCAATCCTACGTTAAATTGCAAAACGAATTGACAGTTAAAAAAATTGCAAAACGAATTGACAGTTAAATTATGAAACTGAATATTGAAAATTGAAATGCAAAATTAATTGCCATTTGAATTTTGAGACTGAAGTACCATGGCAAAATGGAATGCAATTCAATCCATGTTTATTCTATTTTTTAACCAAAATTATTCAAATTGATTTTAGGATTGCATTGTCACTTTGCAGATTAAAATACAATTTGCTGGAAATTATTGCAAATTGCAATATTAAATTGCATAATGAATTGGCAATTGCATAATGTAATGTCTTTTTGAATTGCATATTGCAGATTGCATTCTCATTTGAATAAAGCTACACATATGCTTCCATAGAAAACATATTAATAATCGGTGAATAAAATTCTTGATACAAAAGATCGCACCATTTCCATTTAAACTTCAGAACAAGCTCTTATCTGTTAATCTTTTACATTCATAGAACATTAATTGTTTTATTGAAACAAATAAAATCATTGAAACCATCGAAAATTACACAACTTTGACCATATAATTTCATAAGTAACATCCATTTAATTCCACATCTTAATCCTGTCCTTTTTTGTGATTTGAACTGAACATTTAAACAACAGATTGATTGAACGTGTTCATAAACCAACAGAAAAAATGCTTACATATCATCATCTATCTTCTTTAGAAACTATTCACACAGAGTGTGTCAGTCCACTGTCTCCATGTCCTGAGCTACAGATAACCAAGTTACAGCTGGTGGTGTTGACAACTACATCTGACTCCGAGGCCTTGAGGGAGTGCTCTCTTTCTGGCCGTTGGAAGCCCTCCTTGATGCTGAGAGGCAGGGAGTTAAACAGGCCATCCTCTACCAGGAGTCCCTCAGGCCGGAGACACAGACACTCCTCCAGTTCATGAGGAAGGCTCTCTAGCTGGTTTCCACGCAGATCTAACAGGGATAGGTTGGTGAGTTCACTCACCTGTGATTGAATGGCGGATAAACTGTTGTGGTCCAGCAAAAGAGACTGCAGTGTTCTACAGTGGAACATTTCTTCTGGAATAACATCAATCTACATGAAAATGGAAGGGGAAAGAATGCTGATGTTTGCATGCTTGCATGTATACATTTTATGTTCACAATATTTAAACAACCACTGAATGGATACATTACTTACATTGTTGTTGGAGACATTCAGATATTGCAGTCTCTTTAGGTCTTGTATTTCACAAGGAATGACGGTCAGGAAGTTATGACTTAGGTCTAGATAATACAACCTTGTGCACAAGAACAGCTGGGAGGGGATGGTTTTGATGTGATTGTGACTGAGGTGCAGTTGCTCCAATGACTCCAAAACACCAATGTGCACTGGAATGTAAGTGATGCTGTTGTGCTTCATCTTAAGTGTGAAAAGCCTTGGAAGGTGCTGGAAACTCAGAACCTCTTCTATGGTTTTTAGGTCATTTCCCTCTAGATCTATCTCCTGAAGGTTGGTGAGGCTGAAGATGGAGCTTGGAATCCGCTGTAGGTCGCAGTGAAGGATCTTCAGACAAGTTAGGTTCTGCATTGTTTTTAAACTCTGGAGGGCCGAGAGCTGTGTACCTTCATTGTCCACTATCAGTGTTTGTAGTGAGGTCAGTGAGCCTGAGATCACCTTGGGCATCATCGAGACACTGCATCTCAGGAAGAGAACCTTTAAGTTCTTTAGTCTGGGTATGCTGTTCACAAAGGCTGAGTTCTCCTCTGAAAACAGATTCCCATAGAGGTAGAGTTCAGCCAAGTTCCGCAAGTTGAAGATCCAGGTCGGTGCGTTCTGAACTTCAGTGAACTTTAGTTTCAAGATCCTCAGGTTCTGTGAGAGGAAGGACAGGGCCATAGGATCTATAGTGGTTGTGGTGTGGTCTATCCAAAGCTCTGTCAGATAAGCCAGTTGGGTGAGTTTCTTGGGGAATCTAGCCTCCGGGATCAGTTGCAGCTTCAGCACCTCCAGGTCCTGAAGTTCAAATACAGCATCTGGGATTCCACTGAGCAGCATGAGGTGAAGCTCCAACTGGTCCTTTGTGTTCCTCACTACTTTCTGGCTCAGCTTCTCTCGGGGCCATAAGTTGTTCAGGTTTAGCTGCCTCAGCTTTTTCTCGCTAACTTCAGACAGGAAGACAGAGAACCTTTTGGAGAAGAGTGGGTTGTACTGGTCAAGCAGATGGAGAACGAATGCAAAGTCATTCTTAACATCAGGAACATCACTGTAGATGCTGTCTTCCCGAACCGAATCGAATGAGTAGTGGCGAAGTGAATTACGGATTATCCACCAGAAGCTGTAGAAGCATGTCAGGCTATACAAAATTACCATCACTGTGTAGACTAGGGAAAGTAACCAGAAAATGGTAGCTAGTGCATGAACACAGCGAAAAGACTGATAGGGTATAAGTGCTCTCAGGTCCACTGTACAGTCCACTTCAAATGTAATGTGCGAGGCTGCATGAGGAATGTATACCAGAGATACTGCTAAAACCAACATTTTCACAACAATCTGCTTCATGTACAGATGGTAAATAATATCTTTGTCCTCAACATGTACCTTCAGCTTCTTGACCTTCTCGAATATGGCTTTAGCCTGCTCTCCCTCTTTCCTGTCTAAAACGCCGATCGTCTCCATCCCAATGGGCTTCCTGTCTTCACTGGTGGTGGACACCTTAGCTACAGGATCGAGGACACTTGCTGAGGACTGGGCTCCCCCACCTTGCTCCACCACGGTTTCAGAGAGGGCGCGAGTGGTCCATGGGGAGTCACAACACTTGTGGAGGATGGAGATAAAGTGCATGAGTCGGGCACTGGTGCTGGGGTACTGGAACCAGAAATTGCTGATTATTACGAGGACCAGGGTCTGGAGCATGACCACATAAGGGAAGAACTTAGCAAACCAGTGCAGCTGATGTTCATAACACACTGCATCTATGTAGGAATACTGCTGCAGGTCGAGCCGGTAGACCTCAGGGGGAGAGTGGATGTAATACTTAGGAACACTGGCATTTGTAAATGTTTGTTCAGGATTATATGCATTTTCACAGCTGCCACTTTGGGTCAACTGACACGCCACACATATGAATCTGCGGAGAGTGACCTGAAGAGTACATCCTAGCGTGGCCATCATGAACATCATGATGGAGAGGTAGTGACAGAATACATCCCACCAAGGCTGCAGCACTCGGTACAGAGACTGGCCATTTGTCAAGTTCTTCAGCTCACCCTCTGATAGCATTGCACCCACCTGAGGTGAAGCAAAGAAATAAAATAGTGGGCAATTAGACATTCGGGTTTCTCAAACACACCTTCTATGTTCATATACACACTGGTTTACTTACTTACTAGGTGAAGAGCGAGTTAGTCTATATATTAAAAGTGCAAAGTTCATTTTCACAGTAGATAAAATCCTTGGGAAATTAACTTGAAATTTAGGCAAATGTGCATCTGTACATAGTTTTATCACATGTTCACCAGCAACATGTTTGATAAGTAATATATATTATAAATAATTAAAGTAAACACATTAGTCAGAGCCCAAAAATGTCCAAGCCCAATCATAATGCATAAATTGCACATACAGGATATACATCAGGAAACAATTATATTGAGCCTGAGGCTGTTCAAATATCCTGACAAAAAAATATCCATTTTTTTCTCATTTAATGTGATTTAGGGATTAGCCTGGGCTAAAGCAAGCTTATTAATTAAATTTACATTACTGAAGTGGACAAGAATCTGGAACTACATAATTTGACATGAATAAGATATTACAATGCGGTACTGAATGTTTCATGGAAATTAAATTATAGCATAAGATGATGTTGAATAACTGATGATTAGGCTAATATACACAGTTCCTACAGTCTTGTAGTCAAAGTTTAATTTGGTCTTATCTTGCTGAACTGATTTGACAGAACACTCTACTAGTGAACAATGAAGAGGAAATTAAACTGTTGATATATGCTTATTCAGCATACTACACTCAGTCTATTAACCAACAACATAAATAAAAATTATGCTTTCATTATGCAACAGGCCTTAAAATCCCATCTACATCTTGCTGATCATCATTAGCCTATAATGAAATAACTTTCTTTGTTATAGTAAGAGGAAACATTTGCATTGAGTGGATTGCATCAGATGTGAGTGAGTGAGTGCAGTTTGAGGCCAAGGCTTGCAGGCGTCATAATAACGAGTAAATAACACATCTACAAGCCCATACATTTATAAGCTGGCACTATTAAGCCATAATTGTTCAATATTTATAAAAATATGGAGTGTTAATGAGAAAGAAACTACCAAAGGGGACAGGAAAATGTACTTAATCTTCTTGAGACCAAAGACAAGAACACGACAAAGGAAAGCCCTAGGCTCTTGACTGTGCTCATCTTCACGGCTCTCTGTGGAATCTGTTTTTTCTCTCTCCCAATTGAGAGCTGACTTCAAGCCCAAAGAGAGTGGCAAAAAGAGCATAGAAAAAATAAGGCATTAAAAATTCACTTTAATTTAGATAATTAGACCCAAAAGGCACTTACTGCTGAGATAATCTAAGAAAACTCATCCTTCAGGATTCATATTTAATGCCTTACTGAGGCCATAAATAAATCAGGAGCGTTGTGAACTTTGCAAATGAACACCATTAATTAAAAGTTGGCCATTTAACTTGGTAATAACTTTTAACAGGGGAAATATATAGATAATCAATATAAATTGAGTGAAATGATTCAGCTAAATGGGATGTTAATCCTGAGCAAATTCTGCAAATCAGTGTTGACAGTTTAAAAATTAGACATAAAAAAAAGAAAAATTCTTCTGTTCAGCTCAACTGCATTTGAGCATCTCAGCATCTCACAGTCAAGGTAAACATGCCTTTTAGTTTTAGACAGCATGCATTTGGGATGATATTGGGATGATAGGCCAGCCTGTGTACTTAACCTCTTGGATTTACTTGTAACAGCACATTGAAAGTTGTGTTTTCTTAGCGATTGCAGTCTACATCTCCCCAGTGCTCCCCCATTATCACGTTTCTCAATTCTGCAGTTTTGACCTTCAATGGTGCTTAAGGGATGTCTATTATGACATAATTTCCTAAAGACGTTTAATTGCATTTCCCATTTCATACAAACAGTGGACTTAATGATTCAGGGATATAAATCCCATTTCCTCATGTAATCATTTTTAGGGTCAAACATCTGAGAGGAAAAAAACACTCCACACAATAATGTCATGTAAAAGAGCATCTGAGTGGGATTGTCCGGGGCGAGACTAGGCTACTAATTTCACTGAAATATTACTGTGACATTTCCATTCAGTTAGGTTATTATATCACTGTGAATTTGGTAAAAATGATAAAGAAAATGTGAATTAAACATGCAAAAAGAAAAGTGACTTCTGTGTCCCATGAGGCCAGGACCTAACAATGTGTATGCTTTTGTGGGGTAAAGATGTTGCTACCTATCTCACAAAAGTGAGTACACCCCTCACATTTCTGCAAATATTTTATTATATCTTTTCATGGGACAACACTGAAGAAATGACACTTTGATATAATGTAAAGTAGTGAGTTTACAGCTTGTATAACAGTGTAAATTTGCTGTCTCCTCAAAATAACTCAACACACAGCCATTAAAACTGAGTACACCCCTAAGTGAAAATGTCCAAATCGTGCCCAAAGTGTCAGTATTTTATGTGGCCACCATTATTTTCCAGCTCTGCCTTAACCCTCTTGGGCATTGAGTTCACCAGAGCTTCACAGGTTGCTATGGATGTTAGAGACCTTGCGCTCCTTCTTTCCGTTTGAGGATGCCCCACAGATGCTCAATAGGGTTTAAGTCTGGAGACATGCTTGGCCAGTCCATCACCTTTACCCTCAGCTTCTTTAGCAAGGCAGTGGTTGTCTGCCCTGTGGCCCAGTTACTGAAGGTTTCTCATCAGACCACAGGACATGTTTCCAGTAATCCATGTCCTTAGTCTGCTTTTCTTCAGCAAACTGTGGGCTTTCTTGTGCATTATCTTTAAAAGAGGCTTCCTTCTGGGACGACAGCCATGCAGACCAATTTGATGCAGTATGCGGCATGTGAGCACTGACAGGCTGACCCCCTCACCCCACCCCTTCAACCTCTGCAACAGGTTGGGGATCCCTTTGGGGATCAATCAAGTATCTATCTATCTATCTATCTATCTATCTAACAATGCTGCCATCACTCATACGTCTATTTCCCAAAGACAACCTCTGGATATGATGCTGAGGATGTGCGCACAACTTTTTTGGTCGACCATAGCAAGGCTTGTTCTGAGTGGAACCTGTCTTGTCAAACCGCTATATGGTCTTGGCCACCGTGCTGCAGCTCATTTTCAGGGTGATGCCAATCTTCTTATAGCCTAGCCCTAGGCCATCTTTATGTAGAACAACAATTATTTTTTTCAGATCCTCAGAGAGTTCTTTGCCATGAGGTGCCATGTTGAACTTCCAGTGACCAGTATGAGAGCGTGTGAGACTAACACCAAATTTCACACACCTGCTCCCCATTCACACCTGAGTCATTGTAACATCACGGTTTAGTCATTAATGCCTGTGTTGAGTTATTTTGAAGGGACAATAAATGTACACTGTTATACAAGCTGTACACTGACTACTTTACATGATTCAATGTGTCATTTCTTCAGTGTTGTGCCATGAAAATATATAATAAAATATTTACAAAATGTGAGGAGTGTAGTCACTTTTGTGAGATAGGCTACTGTACGTTTACTTACAGTAGGCTACACCGCACAAAGTGAAACAAATATTGTTTGAATTATATTTTAAGTGGAAAAAAATCACATTTAAATTGGAACTTTTTCACCACTAGGTTAGTCCTACTAATCCAGGCCTACATTGATTGCCGTAATTAGCATAAAAACGCACTGTAACGCACTCTGTAACTGTAAACACATCGGTATGTATTAGCAGAATAACTACCAACTGATAAATATTAAATTATTAAAGTAGAGAAAAGTTCAATAAAAACGGTTGTGTGGGATGAGGACCCACGCTTTCACTACAATTTGATGTAGGCTACAAATTTGTCATTCATCCAGCTAGCCAGGAGTGCAACAGCTAACCTTACTTAAACTTCAAAGGGAATCTTACCTCTCCTCAGTATTTATGGATATGTCGATCTTTATCACAACAATGTGACTTAGCTTTACTTAGTGTTCACTGTTTATAACAAGTGAAAAGGATGGATGGAATGGAACTGGCCAGAACATTACGTAAAATTACCCTCAAACGAGATTTCACTCTGCAGATGTTATCCATTTAGCAAGGATTCGAAATGAAGTTGTGCCAGTCGCACACGCTCCATCCCATCCTGTGTTGTTTTATCCTATCGTGTATTTGGCGCCACCTGGGGACGGGGGCACAGTATTATCTAGATAGGCGGAGAAAGATACTTAATCATAATATAGGTCATTTGGATTTTTGTGGAAAGATGGCGGACTGGGCACATATCGTCCGTTAAACGAGATTTTATTTGTCCCAATTATTTTATTTAAACACTGTCCAGCGCCTATTCAATGGGTTCTCCTTAACTGCCAGTATACCACCTATGCCTAGATTGCAATTTGAACGAAGAACGGCACCATGATGTCAAAGAAACAGAATGCTGCGAAACAAGTCAATGCTGCACATGAAGGTGCAGCTAATAACGGACATAACTATGCTAGCAAGGGCCACATTTCCACCGACTCCAACAAGAGAAAAGAGTGCTCCTCCCCAGCGAAGATTTTACCTGCTGCTAAAAAGAAGGGCGAAGACACCGAACAAGTTGAAGGTATGACTGCAGTTTTGGATGCATTAAAAATGTTGAGCGAAAAAGTGGACACAATTGGTACGCAACTGCAACAGAACTCTATCATGCTAACAACAATAACTAAAGCAGTTGAATTCAACGCAGCAGAGATTAAAGATTGCAAAGATCACATTAAAGCAACAGATAATGATGTCTCTGAATTGAAGAAAGTTAATGCAGATCTACAAGAGCGTGTTCTGGAGCTTGAGCGTTATAAACGCAGGTGGAATCTTAGGATCAAAGGGATGAAAGAATCTGACAATGAGGACACACGTGCGATGGTCCTTAGCTTGCTGGTGAAGATTTTTCCATCGTGGTCTGCAAACATTAACCACATCGTCGACTCTGTGCACCGCCTCGGCAGACGTGAAAAGAACAAAACAAGAATGATCATCATCCAGTTTACTCAGAGGCTTCACCGTGACAGTATTTGGAAGATGACCAAGGATTGTGAAGTCTGCCAGAAAGAGAAGATCCACTTCATGGAAGACCTTTGCAAACCTGACAGGGAATCACGAGAGAAGCTGTGGCCAAAGATAGCTGCAGCCAGAGAGGCTGGAAAACGGGCATACTACAGAGGTGGTGATGGTTATATTGATGGAGTTAAAATTACTTAGACAAAAACCGTTATACATTGGTTAGGTTCTCCATACTACCATTAGTTCTATCTTTAAAATGGGTTGGATGGTTTTCTCATTTTGAATCAGTTGGGACAATAATTCCTCATTTTGGAATTAAGCTAACCTTAATTCTTTGTTACCTTGTTGGACTTACTTCGCTAGCAATTGCTAGCTTTCTATGTTTGTTTCTTTTTCTTGTATTTCACTCAATGCTAGGGGCTTAAGAGATATTACTAAAAGAAAATCTATTTTTTTATTTTGTAAGGGCGAAAAAGCTAACTTTATTTTATTACAAGAAACTCATTCAACTACAGAGGACCAAAAATTCTGGGTCAGTCAATGGGGTGACAAAATTTTGTTTGATCATGGCTCTTCAAGAGCTGCTGGCGTGGCAATTCTATTTCACAAAATTCAAGCCAAAGTGGTAATGTCTAAATCAAGCAATTCTGGCCATTGGTTAGTATGCGTCTTAGACCTTAATGATCATTATAACATACTTGTCAATGTCTACGGTTTCAATAACCTAACTCAAAATGGACAGATGATATCTGACATTTCTGCAACCATTGCACATTGTAAACTCTCTTATCCAACAGCTACTATTGTTATAGGCGGAGATTTTAACATGGTCCTTGATGAACACCTTGATAGATACCCTCCCAAACCTCAAAACCACTCCCATAACTCTATTCTATCAGAAATCTGTCGCTCTTATAATCTTTTGGATCCATGGCGACACAGATATCCAAACACCATGCAATATTCCTGGTTCAAGCCAAACCACACTGTCAAATCAAGAATTGATTTCTGGCTGGTCTCACTCTCCATGATTGACACCATTTCAGATTGCTATATTTCAGCTGCTCCACTCACAGATCACGCAGTTATTAAACTGAGTGTAAAACCCTCTAATGTCAGCTATTGCAATAAGGGTTATTGGAAATTTAACTGTAGCCTGCTAAAGTCCCAAGCGTTTGATAATGGTGTGAAAGCCATCATTACACAAGTGATATCAGATTACTCCATAGCATCTTATCTTTCTAAATGGGAATTCATTAAATTTAAAATAAGAGAGTACTGTATATCCTATGGAAAAAAGATTAATAGAGACAACAAGTCATTAGAACTCAGTTTAATTAAAGAAATAAACTTGCTCTGTCAAAGTACGCCCCCTACTGATGTGGACAGACAAAGACTACAAACCTTGTCCTCTGAACTTGATAAAATCTATCTCAGAAAGGCAGAAGGAGCCTATGTAAGGTCCAGAGCAAAGTGGATAGAGGAAGGGGAGAAAAGCACATCCTATTTCTGCCAGCTAGAAAAAAGAAGGCAAGAAAAAAACTCAATAAAATCTTTACTAATAAAGGGAGAGGAGAATAAAGATCCAGTTGTGATCACAAAGGAAGTGGTTTCTTTCTACCAGAAATTGTACTCTTCTGCATATTCTTGTGCTGATGCAAACTGTTTCTTCAGTAATATCCAGCATCTTATTCCTCGTATAGATACTGATTTTGCTGAATTGTGTGACTCTGACTTTTCTGTTGAGGAACTTGATAAAGCGGTAGAAGGTTTATCCTTAAACAAATCTCCTGGAATTGATGGTCTTACTGCCAACTTTTATAAACACTTCTGGGATTCACTGAAAGGCCCTTTCCTTCTTATGTTAAAGGAAGCGACAGATATTATGACATTCCCCCCCACCATGAAACAGGGTATAATAACCTTAATTCCCAAACATGGCAAAGACCCCAAACTGCTAGATAATTGGAGACCAATTACTTTATTAAATAATGACTATAAAATTATAACTCTTGTTTATGCTAACAGATTAAAAAAGAAAATCCACACCATTATAAGTGATTCCCAATCTGGTTTTATGAAGGGTAGATCTATCCACAATAACATTCGCTTGGTACTTGATGTACTAGACTACAAACACTTGATTGAGGATGAGGGCTTCTTGTTATTTCTTGATTTTTACAAGGCCTTTGACTCTATTGAGCATCCTTTTATTTTTCAATGTTTAAAACTATTAGGTTTTGGTGATAAATTCAGAAATAGTATAGCTTCCCTATATAACAATACTAACAGCTCCATCTCCTTACCAGGGGGCACTTCACCCCGTTTTAATATCGGACGTGGAATCAAACAAGGCTGTCCTATTTCTCCCCTTCTTTTCATAATTGCAACAGAAATGCTCTCTATTCTTATAAAAAACTCAAATATTGCCCCACTTGACGTTTTAGGATTGCCAGTTGTAATTAGCCAGCTGGCTGATGACACAACTATTTTTATGAAGCATCTGGCCGAGACACCAAAAGTTTTGAAGACGATTGAGTCTTTCTCTAAAGCCTCTGGCCTGAAATTGAATTTAAATAAGTGTGAGTTAATGCCTATCCACCAGTGCAATCTAACCGAAGCCTATAACATTCCCATAAAATCTACAGTTAAATATTTAGGTATACTTATTTCTAGTGATCCAACAGAAAGGGAGAACATGAATGTGTCAAGGATAACCAAGGATTGTCAGGCTAAACTTAATTCATGGTTACTGAGAGATATTAGCTTACTGGGTAGAGTCTTTCTAACAAAAATGGAGAGTATCTCAAGGTGTATATATCCTGCTTATTCAATGGCTATTTCCAAGAGAGCCATTAAAAAAATCAATCAAATAAACTTTGACTACATATGGAAGAAAAGGGTTCACTATGTTAAAAGATCAGAAATCATAAAAGACATCAGAGATGGAGGGTTGGAGGCCATCGATATTGACTCCATAAACGGAACATTAAAAATCAAGTGGTTGAAATCATTTTTAAACAACAGTACCAGCTTCTGGTACCATATACCCCATGAAATATTCAAAAAAATAGGTGGTATAGATTTTTTCCTTAAATGTGACTTCTGTATTCAGAAACTGCCCATCAAATTATCCCTCTTCCATCAGCAGGTTGCTCTATACTGGAAGATTCTGTACAATCATAATTTTACCCCTCACAATACACCTATCTGGAACAACAGATACATTACTGTAAAGAAGTCATCCTTGTTTATCAAGGACTGGCTAGAGAAGGGCATCTGGTCAGTCCTGCATTTAATTGATTCTAATGGATGTCTCTTAACATATCAAAGCTTTTGTTTGAAGTATGAGTTAACCTGCAACATTGATACATATCATTCTGTATTTGATGCCATACCTGACTCCATTTTAGGCCTAATAAGAGGAATAATTTCAGATCCCAATATTTGTCCTTCCCTACCACAGCTCTTTGTTGAAGGTTGTGACTTTAAGAGTTTTAGATGCTCCAACAAATGTCTTAGAAACCTATTTATCAACCGGTCTTACCCCTTATTAACATATAGAAATTCTATTTTAAAAGTTTTTCCAAAGAATCGTATACAGCTTTTGCGAACTAAATACATGAGATATCCCATAATGCCTAAGGCCAAAGAGCTACATTTCAAAACTTTGAATGGAATATACCCCTCCAACGATTTAATCCAAAGGCGCTTTGGGATTGAAACTGATAATTGTGTATTTTGTAATGGGCTGGAAACCGCTGAGCATCTGTTTGTCGAATGTGTTTATGTTAAAACCTTGTGGCTTGACCTTCATAACTGGCTCAGTCCTAAATGTTTTATGTTAGATAACTTTGACTTGAAGGACATTATATATGGACTCTTTACTGTGAATGATAACGATGATCTCTTAGTAAATGTGATTGTTATTCTCTGTAAATTTTTTATACATAAATGTAAATACTCAAAGGTTAAGCCCACTTTTAGTGGGTTTTACAATGATTTCCTTTATTATACAAAAGCCCTTAAAGCTATGAAGTCTAAGAAAGCAGTACAACTTTTGAACAGTGTTACAGAATATGATTTAATGACTAAGCCCTAGTTATATGTTTTTTTTTTCTCTGTTGTGTTTTTTTTTCTTTTTTTTTTTTTTTTTTTTTCTGTTTTGTTTATTATTTTATTTTTTTTCTCTTGCTTCCTCCTTTTAATTACACCTGATCCTGTACATAGATGGATTCCTTATGGATTGTTTTGACCCATGCTTATTGTACTTGAATTACCAATAAATAAAAAAAAAAAAAAAAAAAAAAAAAAAAAAAAAAAAAAAACTTAATCATAATATAGCTCCGCCTGTTTACCATATTTGGTGAAACAAAGGCTATGTGGAGAGCGCTACCTCAGCCTTCTAATAGACTGGCGCTAACACTACAAGCATAGTTAGATAGTGCTTATAGGTCACATCCATTATTTGTGTATTAAAATGGTTGAATTCAGACGTTATATTGAACGACTTTTGCAGAAAAGTTGACTTTTTTTTCCGATTGAGTACACAATCCCGTATGGTAAGGCGATTTTGATCCATGTTTTACGGTTGGCGTGCACTCAGATCAGTGCATGCATTACACTCTCTTTCCGGGATTGTGCACGTGGGACGTACGTCTTCTGGATTCCATAACATAACAAACTAAAAGTTATCAGATTCATTCAGCAAATAATTTGTTAAATGTAAGTAGCCTAAATATTATCTTAATATCCAATTAAAATGAATAGTATATTTTGTGAGCCAAAGAGTTATCAAACAATCTTCTGAGTTCTTTGGTGCACACACACCAAGCAAGCGAGTGAATGACTTTTATGCTTAAAATTCTCTACGTGCTAACAGGAATGAATTATTATTTATTCTTTGAAGTTGCACTCTCTTTTTGAATGAATACAATTTATGTGACCGTGAAAAATGAAGATACGTGACCAACACGATTGGCTAACCTAAGGGGCGGAAACGTATATATATCCATGGGCGGAAATATAATTACGTCGTAATTCTGGAATCTCTCCAAACATAACAGTCTTGCGGTTTTGTAGGTTGCACGGAACGTGAAACAGGTTAGTGGGAATTAAACATTAGCTATTGTTGCCTGGCATTGCAGTTACGCGAATGAATGCATTGGTTCATTCCTCTTTGGTCAACGTTAAGTAAGGTCTTTTGAACAATTACTGGTAGGTAGCAAGGTAACATTGGCGAGTTGTCCTGAAATGCATAACGTTTACTGTGTTTGTTTAATGTGCAGTTAACATGAAATGATTCTGCATACATTCGACCTAAAAAGGGGTAAGATGTCTTGACAATAAACGTGAAGGGTCTTTTGGCGTCCCAAAAGTGGTGATAGTGAGTATACTCAATGTTGTTGCATCTCAAGGAATTCTGACGATTGCGTGTTGCTGTTTTCTACATTTAATTGGGCAGATATGAACATCACACACCTCACACTTCGATGCTGCCTCTCTACTTATCCACTATTCAGAGTTAACCCTGCCAGACTTATATCATCCACACAAGTAAGTCACATAGCCTGCCTTTGTACCACCTTCAGAAAGCGTATTGCATTCACTGTCCATAGAACCATATGTTTATTTCTTGTATTGGTGACTCATTAATGTCTTTCTTTTTTTTGTCAAGATGACCATGGCACCCCCCAGACATAAACATGCAAAGAGAATTGAGGGACTGGACAAGAATGTATGGTAAGCATGGGCTAGTGTCCATTTTAGTTGCCTCTATAGTATGATTTCACCTCTGACATAATGTGCTTGACCTTTATAATATGCAGGGTTGCCTTTACATCTGTGGCAGCAGACCCAACCATCGTCAACCTTGGACAGGGCTACCCTGATATTCCACCTCCCTCATATGTCAAAGAAGGGCTTGCCCAGGCAGCAGCTGTGGACAGACTGAACCAGTACACACGAGGCTTTGTAAGAATCTTAGTGTCTTCGTATAGAAAATTCTTAGTATTGCCTCCTTTGCAGCCATACTTATTTGGCTTATAAGAAAAAACGAAGGATAGCTTCCAAAAATGTTGCAAAATAAGTCCTTTAATGATTCAATAATAGGCAGTAGCAAAGCATGTAACAATACAGTAACAGTATGCAAGGCTTTTGTATATACAATATACCGCTATACAAAACATTTAATGATTATGAACACCCACTAAAAAAGCTATGGCTATACTTTCTTTTCGGTAACTCCCTTTGTGCAAATTGGCTAGATGGGCCTTTTGGTCCTTCTATTTACAACCTGTAGGGTTGTTGGTCAAGAGGACCCTGCTTTGCACCTGGCCAAATGTTATGCTAATTGAATACTTTCTGAGTACTTGGAGCAAATAGTAGACACGAGGTTGGAAAGCCTCTCATTGCTGTGTTCATACACAAAGAGTCACATCTGGGGGGTGGCAGAGATGCACAGAAATCAGTCAATTTGGTCCTAATTATAAATCTAGGACATGTATATGAAAAATACAGGTTACAATATAATAATAAAGTAATGCATAAGCATAAGAAATGTACATGATCTACATCAAATCAATGGTCCTGATTCACAACCTCTGCTAGTAGGAGTTAGCCTCCATGGAAAGTAGGAGTATTCCATGCAGCAGGTCTCAACACACACACACACACACACACACACACACACACACACACACACACACTCACTCTCTCTCTCATACACACACTCTGGTGAAGAGATAAGAGTGGAGACTGAGGTTATAGTTCATCTCACATCCCACATAACTCTCTCACACAGCTTTCACAGGATCTAACACATGGAATATAGGTTCTTCATATAGTTGTAGGAATTCAAAAGTTGACAGAATGCACAGGAGGAGGGGCACCTGGTAGAACTGGTTATATCTGGTAAGGGTTGTTGATGACAAGCCATTCATAATAGTCATCAGAATGCAACCTGTTGGTATGGTTACAGAGAGCGGAATCTCAACTTTATGGGGAAAATAGAGATGGAGAGCATTTAATGTCATAAGATAATAGAATGGCATGAAATAAAAAGAACTTCAATGTTTTTTCAGTCAAGACCCTCGTCATAGTGAATGACTCATTAATATAGTTGTAATCCTGGATCCTTTTGTGGATGTATAGGTTTATGTGGATTGAGCTGGAGTGGAGATGTTTGCGCTTTTGCTCCCAATATTCTCAATGTGACATTGTTATTAATGTATGAGAGTAACACTTTAGTTTAGGAAATACATGTTGTCCACATTGTTAATATCTGTATAAGCTATATCTACGGTAATGTATAGTGCTCAACAATGTTTGTAATATGCATCATTGAATCATTTATTCTTGGTAAATCCTTCATAAGCGACTAATTGGTCTTGACCTAAGGTCACTGATATGTAGTATGGACCAAAATAGAAAGGCTCCTAATACACTATTTAAATATGTGACTTATAGTGACATAATAATAACATATTAAGACAATTCATTAGAAGGCTATAAAGTTTCCATTTTGATCCATACTACTGTATATATCAAAGACCTTAGATCAAGGATAACTAGTTGCGTATCAACGATCTCCAAAGAATAAATCACCTATTCAGTAAGACCTAATGCATGTGTAATTGTGCTTAAAGGGGAAAATCCGGTGAGTTTTCACAAAGATCTCCGTTTCTCGAGGTCACCGAGTACTGTCGGTACAAAACAAAACGAAAACAATCGGTTTTACCTAGGTCAAGTTGCTACAACCAGCAGCTAATGCAGCCCGGCAGCTACAGCCTAAACTCTGTGGGCATGTACATGGTGTGTGCTGTTGGTTGTTTTTGTTTTGTTTCGTACCGACAGTACTCGGTGACCTTGAGAAACGGAGATCTATGTGAAAACGGATTTCTCCTTTAATCGAGATCTTATTGACCACTAATACATACACATAGTTATGTATTAATGACTAACACTTGTTTCCTAAACCTAACTGTAACCAATGTCTGTCAGTAACTTACTGCTTTCCTCTGTTTGACTGTGTAAATAGGGTCATCCATCTTTGGTCAAGGCCCTATCGCAAGTGTATGGTAAAGTGTATGATCGGCAGATTGATCCCTTCAAAGAGATCCTAGTTACAGTCGGGGGTTATGGATCCTTATTCAGTTGTATGCAGGCTCTGGTGGAGGAAGGGGATGAGGTAGGACAAGCTCCTTTTTGATAGTCCAGTTCTATTCTCCTATGATGCACATGATTGTTGTTTGCATTATCACATTGCACTCAATGCAGTTTGTTTGTCTTGTAAACGGCTGTATATTATTTGTATATTGTCCTAGACCAGGGCTTTTCAACTGATTGTGACCCAGGGACCACCATTCTGACTAATTACGTAACCCCAGGACCACCACTGAATAAAAATACTGATTCCCACATTGCAACTACAGTGGGTACATATTTCAATTGTCCGGCTTCATGCGTGATTCTCACGTGACCTCACGCGTGAATCACGCTTCTTTTATTTATATTTCCCCAGTGAAGCTGCAATGACCCAAACAACATACATTGTACATTACTGAATCTATGGTCAGGGACCACCAGCAATGTCACAAGTGGGCCGCGGACCACCCCTGTCCTAGACCATCATTTCCCAACCTTGGGGCCGAGACCCCATGTGGCGTCACCCAAAATTTAAAGGGGGTCGGCTGAGATATTGGGTATCTTACAATTGACCAGGACATTATATTTATATATATATATATATATATATATATATATATATATATATATATATATATATATATATATATTAGGGCTATCAATCGATTGAAAAATGTAATCGAATTAATTACATACAGTACTCTGTGATTAATTAATCGCATATATAATTTTTGGTGTGAAAGTATTTTAAATTCAAATGAATCATTGAATAATCAGCATTAGTGACATTAAAGTTCAAAAACTCTTTAATTATTATTTTTACTGTTCAAATAATGGCCATAATAATCTATGGTATGACCCAATATGCTGAGGAAATAAAGGAAATAAAGTTTTTTTTCACATACAAGGCCTTTCAGGCCACAGATATAACCTAGGGGACACAATGAAAATAAATTGACACTCCCCTCAACTCCACTATTTCTTTGCATTGATGTGCGACTTTAGAGTTGACGAATTCCGGTGATATGCAAATTCCTTGCTGCAGACATTGCAGAGGACTTTATTTTAATCAACACTTTATTTTTAATCAACACCATCAGGCCGTTTTTTAAAAGTAAATGTTCCAATCAATGATCTAGGCAGCACATTTTCTTCTCTCTCCTTCATTTTACAGTCTAATGGTTACTGAATAGAACGGCTCGGGATCAAAGGTCATATGGAATCGATTAATCTGCACAATTTTTTTTTTTTATCAGTTATTTTTTCTCAAATTGATTAATCGAAATTAATCAGTTATTTTGACAGCCCTAATATAAACATGATAAGTTAAGTAACTAATCAGATCCTTTATTACAATCTAGCTATGTAAAAATAAACATACAGTTAAGAACAAAAATATTTATACCCCTGGCAAATATTTTTTTAATTGATAATTTTTCTTGACCAATATGTTTGTCCTGACTGAAAATCACACTGTCACATGCCAAAAGGTTGCAAGACAATATGGGAGAAACATGGAATCAAAAAAAGTGGTGACTTTCTCAGAGTAAACAGTTACACTAAGGGCTAGTCCACACGTACGAAACCGATCTTTTTATCCTCCGTCTTCCTTGAAACCGCATCAGGAATATTTGCATCCAAACGGATCCATCTCAACACGACTCAACACGTTACTTCATACCCCAGGCCTATAGGTGGCACTGTTTCTTTACAGAAATTGACCAAAGTTTGTGCTTTACAAACAGACAGAATAGGCTATGACAAAATGGCTAGTGCAAGGAAACCAGAATTGTTTGTGTGGACTGATGGTGAACTGTCAACTGTAAAACTAATAAACTTTATTTTACGGTTTGTGAAGGATGCAGTCCCGTCCTTTATTTGGCTAACGCAGGTAGGCCTACTAATCACCTTTACTTTCTTTGGTTGTAGGATAGTCCGTGATCCACATTAGTTTTGGCTACAACCAAAGAAAGTAAAGGTGATTAGTAGGCCTACCTGCGTTAGCCAAATAAAGGACGGGACTGCATCCTTCACAAACCGTAATACTAGTTTTCATACATGACATTGCCTACGATTACACTCCGTAAGATAAATATCACAACTGGTGCTGCGCAGCGCCGATAGCTTATGACTTGGTGGACTGAACACTGTTTTTCCCGGTGTTTTTTATGCATTCTAGCTACTGTCAGTGACGCGAGAGAACTTAAGTTATTAGGAAAGTGCGGTGTAAGTTTAGGCTACATTAATTCGTGCGTAGTGCCAGTGTCATTAATTTATTTGACATGTCTTACAACATACATGCATTCACAGTCGAGTGAAATCAGTTATAAGCATAGCTTAGAACTCACGTTAAGCCGATGGTAGCACACTGAATGCGAATGCGCGATTTGATGCAGGCAAAAGTATTGACTGTTACTAACGAAGGTTTTATAGCAATATTATAAATGTGGCGACAGAATAGCCTAGAACTTGGGTAAGCCTTGCGTTTAGTAGCCTAATTGCGGTGATAGCCACACAAACAATTCTGGTTTCCTTGCACTAGCCATTTCGTCGTAGCCTATTCTGTCTGTTTTTAAAGTGCAAGTTTTGGTCAATTTCTGTAAAGAAACAGTGCCACCTATAGACCTGGGGTATGAAATAACGTGTTGAGTCGTGTTGAGATGGATCCGTTTGGACGCAAATATTCTTGATACGGTTCCAGGGAAGACGGAGGAAAAAAAGATCGTTTTGGTACGTGTGGTCTAGGCCTAAGATTCTGGAGGAAAAGATCAGGCAGTGTGCCGAGAGACCTGCCACAATAGGCAGCATTTGACCATTAAACCACGCAATGATCCAAAACATACAGCCAAACAAGGCAAGAAATGGTTAACAGAGAACAATATCAACATTTTAGAATGGCCCAGCCATAGTCCAGACCTCAATCTGTCACAAAAGTGAGCATGAGGCCAGAGTCAGGCCCTAGAATCATTGTGGAGACATGGAGAAGCTTGGTAGGTATTATATGAACCATTTTGAGAGCTGTGAATGCAAAAAAAAGATGTTCCAGTGATTTGTTAAAAAAGGGTATGAATAATTTTGCACGCCATTTTTCATAAAAAAATTTAAAAAGACAAAAACAATTCTTTTTTTTGATTCCATGCTTCTACCACATTGTCTTGCTACCTTTTGCCATGTGGCAGTGTCATTTTCAGTCAGAACAAACATATCAGTCAAGAGAAAAACAACTTTAAATCAATATTGGCCAGGAGTATGAATAATTTTGTTCTTAACTGTAGACATCCCACATGAGATCATCATGGGTAATAATGCTCAAACAAAGTATCAAAACAACCAGGTGAGAGATGCGCTCTCTCTCAAAATAGGGTCATCTGCCAAAAAAGGTTGGGAACCTCTGTCCTAGACAATATGTACATGGTCTGTATATCGTCCATATTGTATTTCAGATATGGCCTACTGTTTTGCCTGTATGTTATATGTATATTTTCTGTATATTGTCTGTGAAGTGAGATTGACGGCATAGGCCGGAAACAAATTTCTTGTTTGTAGTAACTAGGCAAATACATCTGATTCTGTTTCTGAAGACCACTTAAGCTCAAAGCAAATAGTGCCACTCCAAACTTTACTAACCTGACTACATGAAACTTATGAATGCTATAGCAGGGGTTTTCAACCAGTGGTCCATAAGGCCATTGTGGGTGGCCCCTGACCATGCATTAATGCAATGGTTGTCAAACTTCTCAAACTTTCTGTCATATCCCAGCAGGGCTCTACAGTGCGCCCATTTCACTCGCGAGTAAAAATGATGCCGTACGAGTGCAAAAAAATATTTAGGCGCACTGGTGCTAATGACTTCTAACCATGTCAATGTTTGTCTACAAAATACACCGCAACATCGAGAAACATTACTGGTGCAAACCATAGAATCACGTCGCGAATGCAGCATAAAAACCTCCCATCACCTCCCTACACCTCCCATCAACGTTAGCAGTTTCGCGTTGTGACTCGCTAGTAGTCGCTTCTATCAAATCCAAGAGCGCGCAGAAAAAGCGGAAAGTTAGACTAGCTAGGCAAGATGCAAAGATTGAAGAAATTAGTTCTTCTATCCACCGAATTAATTGGATATAGGAGGAACAGGATGAGATTCTGAGAATGCAGTGAGAGAAGGAAAGGTAACCTAACATGCCTTTTAGCCCAGTTGACGTATTGGCTGCAATATGCAAAATATAGCTGTAGCGAACGAACCGGCACAAAAGTACCCTCCCGTAATACTCCCATTTTATTCAAAGGTAGAACGCTACTGACAACTCCAGGCTTCTACGCATGTATGTTTGTTTACACCGAATACAAGCTGAAGTGCAAAACGAAAGTAGGTCTAACGTTTGCCTACTGCCCCCATCAATGCAGATATTTCAAATAAAAACTAAAAGTATAAAACATACATCCTTGATTAGCCTATGTTGGGTTTTGTGGAAGAGAAAAATGGACTGTTTTAGTAGTAGTAGTCTATTAGGCAGTATGCAGTCAGATAGGTCACCATGGGCATATTTGGATTAGCTATAGATGGATTCACAAATAAATAAATTAGCCTACATTTGGCAGGATACTTGATATACAGACTAAATGCAAATATGGCAATGCATTATATTATTTTACATTAACAAAATGTAGGAAAATAGAACAGACTGAAAATAAAGTAGGCACTAATCTTTAAAATCCTGTTTCCTGTAGCCTAAATGTTGTCAGTCATTCTTAATATTCGCAATTGGTGCACTGGCATGTTTAACTGTTAGCTGCAGTATAATGTTAGATTATTTGTAAGTTAAGTACAGAACTGACTGTGCTCCCAAATTTTTGTCTGTGCTCCTAAATTTTTTAACTTGGGCGCACAAGTGCTCCTGAATTTTATTTTTTAGTGTAGAGCCCTGTCCCACTTTGAAAGGAGTGAACAAGATGGTAACGACATTAAAACATTATTTCCCACTATGTTTCCACATAAAGTTTTCCTCCTGATCCCCTGGATTTGATGTTGTTTTAATTTAGGGCTGAAACGATTACTCGAGTAATTCGAATAATTCGATTACAAAAAATGATCAAGGAAAATTCTCTGCCTCGAAGCTTCGTTTAATTCATATCACTTGCGTTTACGTGGCCTGCTCAGTTTAGGGATTATTGTTTCACACACGGACTGTTATTACTGACATGCACCCCCAGAATTAAGTGGGCGAAATGACTGAAACCGTCTGTAAAAGGCAGAGAATGTCCAACGTTTTGGGATCATTTCAAACTTAGAAAAGAAGACAAGGCGCAATATGTCCACTGCCAAGCAGAACTAGCGTACCGCAACAATGATTCAACACAGTCCCGGCGGCATGGGGGGGCTTTGGGGGGCCAGGCCCGCCCTGGACGAGCTTGGCTGCTCCAACCAACCCCAATCCCATAGATTGATTTTGAACACTTATTAAATGTAGGCCTAGCCTATACGTTTGTCAGTCTAGCAAGTAGCAAATAAAACTTGTAAAATCTGTATTATTCCGTAGCTAATCAATCAGGAACATTAGGTAAGCCCATCACCTAAATGGAGAGGAGGTTAGGTGGCGCAGTCTACTTCACTTCTGCACTAACCCCTGTCATCCGATGACAAATATAGCTTATCGGCTCGCAGGTAGGCTATATCTCATATCGTAGTTAGTAGAAGTATGCCTAGTAGTTTCTGGGTTTGTTTGATAGCGTTAACCTTTACAGTTTTTTTCTTCTGACCTAGTCGGAGAACAGGAAGCTTACCACTCCAGGGCCGAAGTTATCCGTAACTTCGGGGCTAACTCCCTAACACTCTATCTGAAAGTGATTAGCAAATGAACGAGGATTTTGGTTTTATCTGCGGATTTATTTTTGCATTTTTTTATATGACTAGCTCCAGTCTCAACTGCACCATTTTACAACAATTGGATCTACATTTTCATATTGGAATGTTTTGTCAAGTGTAAGCTTAAACTACCGTGATCAATTTAAGTTCCAGTGCCCCCCCTGGAAAGGTGTAATGCCCGTCCGTGAATTTGTGTCTGCCGCCGGGTCTGATTCAACACCTAAACCGAAAGCATCCAGTTGTTAACACCAGCTCACCAAGCGTAACCGCCGATACAAGGCAACGTAAACACTGATGTTGGCTAATTTAAAGGGGAACTTGGCAACTATTTCAACGTAATAAACCTGTTTAGAAATCATTTGGATGGTTAAATGACCTGTTCCGGTGAAAATGGTGACTTTTCCCGCTGCCCCTAGCGTCCCCAGGCGGAAAACCAACCGTGCAACATTGAGACTACCTTCCCGGAAAGAGAAGTGAGAAACAAGAAACTCGTTTTAAATCGTGTTTCTTACCGTGTAACATCCACATTGTCTGCCAAACTTATGCTAACCGTTTTGCTAGCTTGTAAACAAATCCATGTGCTTTATCGTTACCTTTTTCCACAGTTTGAAATAGCATAGGCCTAATGCACAATTTCTCCAGCAGAGGTGGAAATCCTGCCAAGTTTCCCTTTAATGTATTAGCTAATTAGAACATACGGTATTAGTAGCGGCTGTAGCCTAATGTCGTGAATCGAAATTATGTTATGTTGTGGAAATTTTAAGTAGTAAACTAATGCATGTAAGTGAGCATTGCAAGTGAGCAATACACTTAAAAACTCAGCACACACACTCATCTCGTCTCTCTCGCGCGCGCGAGACCGCATTACTTTAAGTTTCAAAACTGCAGTTTTGGAGGAAATATTTGCAGTTCTTATGCAGGAAATATAGCCTATGAATTTACTTTGAAGTGACTAGGGCTAGTTTAGGCCTACAACAGTTTCTCAAACTTTTTTTCTGGGGACCCACTTTTTAAAGATTACAGACTATCGCGACCCAACTGGTGACTGTGGTAGTTAACAAACTAGATCCTTATAGAAAGCTGTTAGCTTTCCTAAGCTATATAAGGTATAAGGAACCAATGAGCTAGACAACAAATTCCCATTATGTTATTGTGTAGCTAAGTACCCTGTGAGTGAGACAGCTGTAAGTTAGTGTCTTGAGAGTGAGACAGTTGTCTGCGTGACTTTCTGAGTCACTCCTTAGAGCAGTGGTTCTCAAACGTTTTCTTTAATTCCCCACTTTGATTAAGGGGGCATTCTCGAGCCCCACCTGTCCCTCATCGCTCTAAGAAAGTGGTAGGTCAAGCTTAAAATTGTCAAATTTATTGAAATAATGACAAGTTCTAAGTATAGATAGATAGATAGGCCTACTTTATTGATCCCCAGGGGAAATTCAAGATCTCAGCAGCATACAGACAACACAAACACATTCTTTAACAGCAGAAAGAGTAATTAAAGTAGCCTATATAATATAAAAACACAACTAAGCAATAAGGACAGTAGAAGATAAAGAATATGCTAAATATACTAAAATACAAATTATACTAACTAACACTTAAATACAATATATAAAAATATACAAAAATACAAATTACAAAAATACAAATTATACTAACTAACACTAAATATATCCTCTTCAACAGAGTTAAAATCAGCGGGTGCAGCAGATATAATAATAATAATAATAATAATAATAATAAAAATAAATAAATACATAATAACACATTTCTGTTTTCCAGCAACATATAAGGAAGCATAGGCCATTTTACAGCATTGTACAATATATTCAATGAAATACCAACATGCTGCATTAAATGGATCCATAATCCAGTCATACAGAGCACTGCTGGTTGGGAAATATTTTTGAAATAAACTTTGCAGGGATGTGATGCAGGGCTACTGTTTAACACATGGGAATCACAAGAGGCTCCCGAATCAGACGTTTAAGCGATTTCGCTCAGAAATCTATCTAAATATTGTCGCGATCGAGGCGCCTGTCCCATACCTCAAGTTTTTTTGGTGAATGCAGTAATCTTATTTGCTAGGTGAGGTAGGTGCTTGTCTTTGCCTTGTAACTGGATATTTAACTCATGTATCGCTAAGATATATCAAATATATCGCTAAGATAGGCCAGCTTCGTCAAGAAATGTTCATTAGTGAACGTGCTTGCAGATTCAAACATGCGCTCTTCCTCCAAGAAGAGGCGACTCGGAGCTCAAACACGCGCGACAGCACTTTACCTCGGGAAAGCCACCTTGCCTCGCTGTGAAACAGTACAGCCTTCAGCTACCATCTCTTCGCAAAGTGCGGAGAATAGACGCGCTTTTAAGGACCGGGTTTTGATGAAATTCATCACTCTCACAACAACGTTCAAAATCTCACGTAGGTCGGGACTAACTAAGCTGCCTTGACACGAGCGCTTCCCTATGAATAAAACAGTGCGTCCATTGCGCATCGGGTGCTACCTGGGCCTAGGCTACAAATAAACAGGAGTTTTATTTTATTTTAATTTTTTTTCACGTCAGTTCGCGCCCCACCTGGCATGTCTCCGCGACCCACAGTTTGAGAAACGCTGGCCTACAGCATGAGTGTTGTGCATATTAATAAATTGCACTTAATAACGCAAACTTATTTTTTATCTAATTAATCGATGAAATAATCGCTAGAATACTCAATTTCAAAAAGAATCGATAGCTGTAGTCCTATGTAGATAGCCTATTGATAGTTCATTTGTTTGTGTGCAGTAGTTTTGTTTTGAGTGTATGATATTTTCCACTTTTTCCAAATTTGCCAAATTTCTTTTCCCCACAAGTAGGGACCGCCCCACATTTTGAGAACCGTTGCATCAATGTATTGTTTTAATGCGCAAATCTTCATTTTATTTTCCATTCAGCAGTGGTCCTCAGGTTTCATTCTTTAGGCAAAAGCATACTTAACCAACTTGAATTGTTGTTGTATCCTGCATCATGTTGTGTAAAGATAAATAAGCTTGTATATAATAAATAAGCTTGGTTGTTGATCAGCCACTGTGGGAAATCTTATTCTTATAGCACAAGGAATTGAATACATTTCCTGTGTATATCTGAAATTACAGGTTATCATTATTGAGCCTTTTTTCGACTGCTATGTTCCAATGGTACGAATGGCTGGAGGCAAGCCAGTATTGATCCCCCTCAGACTGGTAGGTTTTTGAGTGAACTTCAACAGCTCTTTCACATAGAATCAACCGTCAACCAGTCTCTTAATTGACACTCTCTGACCCGGTTGTTTCCATACTCAGAAGTCAGGCAAGAAAGCAGACATCACCAGCGGAGACTGGGTTTTGGATCAGAATGAACTTGCCAGCAAATTCACCTCAAAGACAAAGGCTATCATCATCAACACACCAAACAATCCCATAGGAAAGGTGAGGCTATGACAACTGTGCCATGAATAGATGGGTCTGCAAGCCACTTCAAGGCTTTGCAGCATTTAGTGTTTCATTCCATGTCATTTTAAAGTAAAGTTAACTGATTTTTCTGCTGTTTACAGCCTTATTCAATTTGGTTTATTCAATATGACATGCTCTGAAAAACCTTTCTATACTGGCAAAATCTTTCAAAACGCTGTTTTCGGACAAATCCTCTGCTTTCTAATTTGTCGTTCAAAAGTGTCGTGTTGGTTCTCCTCCGGGCCCTGAGGTTGCATCCCGTTGTTGACTTTAAGCTGACAGAAACATGTTTGACTGACAATCCACCACTTCCCCCGGCAGATTTTCACCAGAGATGAGCTCCAGGCCATTGCAGACCTTTGCATCAAACATGACACCCTGTGCTTCAGCGACGAGGTGTACGAGTGGCTCATCTACAAAGGCCATGAGCATATCAAAATAGGTACTGTGTGGAGTCATCTGCGTCAGAAGCACAGAAGCAATTTAAACATTGTGTCTGGAGAGGATTTCTGCATGCTTGAACTGTTACCCTCTTTTGGCATTTCTATTCAGTAACATATGTTAATGTGTTTTGGCATTTCTATTCAGTAACATATGTTAATATGTTAACAGTATGTCAGTATGTATAACTCATAACTAACCAGAATTCAGAATCAGCTCTATTGGCCAGGTTTGCGTAAACAAACAAGGAATTTGACTCTGGTTAATCTTTGCTCTCAAAGTACACTACTCAATTAACAAGTAACATGTAATGCATATAATAGCATGTAATATATGACATAACTAACATGACATAACTGGGATATGAAGTAACGTGTCGTGTTGAGAGATCCGTTTCGACGCAAATATTCTTGAAACGATTCCAGGGATAACGGGGGGAAAAAAAGATCGGTTTGGTACGTGTGGACTACTTTGGTACGTGTGGACTACTTACACTAAGTAAGTGTTGAGAGAAGATGAGACAAGAAGGTTGCACTGTTATACTTACTTTGGTTTGCTTTGTCAGCCACTCTGCCAGGTATGTGGGACCGGACGGTGACCATCAGCAGTGCAGGCAAGACCTTCAGTGTGACTGGGTGGAAGGTGTGTGTCAGCTGACTCATATTTTTAATTCGCAAGGTGCATAGCCTGCAGACAGGAAAGGCTTAGTGCTTGTCTTTGGTATCGAAGAATTTAAACCAGAACAATGTGTCACAGTACCCCTAAAATATGTAGCAAGTCTGAAGTCTTATCACATGAATGGGTTAAAGTGGAGGCTATTTTTATCCCTCTTGTTCTGCAGCTTGGCTGGTCTATTGGCCCAGAACACCTGATCAAGCACCTGCAAACAGTCATGCAGAACACTCTATACACCTGTCCTACTCCACTACAGGCAAGTGCACGATGAGTTATCCCATGACCTACTTCTTACAGGCTAGTGTTTACCCTTCTGTTTTTGAGGCTCAGTTAGTTAGTTAGTTTGTTATTTTTGTCATATACAACAAAGTACAATATGTAGTGAAATGCTTAGGTTGTGTGTCTAGAAGGAGTAATTATTGAAATATTATTTTATTGATGATGCTTTGACCCTTAGGCCTTCTTCAGATCCAAAAACAGGAAAATGGCAGGCATCTGTGTATAGGCCCAACAGCAGCACACCTGGCAGACATCACCATCAATAAAATAATATATATCCATGGAGTGTGCGCCGCCTTTCCATTTTTAAGTCCCTCACCAGTGCTAAGCACCTCGCGTAAAAGTATTTGGTGCATGTTACTGTTAGTTTATACACCAAGAGGAATGATTAATCATGTTAATGACAATCAGCAGAGGATTGTGTTGCTTTATGAACAAGGTAAACACACCGACAACACTGATGAAATAATTTCCTTACGCTAATCAGCCTTTAAAGGGCTATTGTGCAGATATAAAAGACCCATGTTAATGTCAGTATGTTCATCAAAAGTTACTTTTAGGCTGGTCAGACACAAGATTTTGGCCCGATTTTCTAGTTTGAACATGCAGTGTGTGATTTTCTAGTTTGAACATGCAGTGTGTGCGTACAGATACATTGAAGAGAAGCAAATTTATTCTGAGAAAATACTGTATCGTGAGAGGCTGAAACGTAGTGTGAGTTACCACGTGTGCGATTAAGAGGAAATGACACAGCGTCCGTCCAAATTTAGAGGTGCACCTCCTTTGATTCAGTGTGCTCTGCTGACCCCTCTGTCTGTTGCTGGTACTGCAATAGGAGGCAGTGGCTCAGGGCCTGATGATGGACTACCAGCGCATGGGCCAGCCCGACTGCTACTTCTCCTCCCTGGCCGACGAGCTGGAGGGGAAGAGGGACCGCCTGGCCAGCATCCTGCGCTCCGTCGGCATGGAGCCCGTGGTGCCAGAAGGGGGCTACTTCATGATTGTGGACGTTACGGCACTCAGTGAGACTTTTTATCCCTCATTATGAAATGTAATATTTCCATTTATACATCATGTATTTTGATGTGCAGTATTTCAAAACCGGTCCTTATACAGTGTGTGAATTTGAAAGATGCTGGAGAAAATTCAGGGCTATATTACAAAGCCACAACCCAACAAGCCAGGTGTTAGTAATGTAGCTATGAAAACTGTAACCACTCCCATGTTCCCTGTGTTCCACTCAAGATAAGGACCTGTCGCACATGGGGGACGATGAGGCGTATGACTACAAGTTCATCAAATGGATGATCAAAGAGAAGGTGAGGAGGAGGAGGAGGAGGAGGCAGTGAAACAAGCCATTTGAGTTTTCGCGTGTCAGCTCACAAACCTAACCCCAGCATGCTGTCATCAGTCTTATACTCATATCAGCAGCTACCGTAGCAGTGAAGTAATGCCCCAGGCTGTTCCCCCAGGAGTACGTCAGCGAGTAACTATTTTCTGTTTTGTCTCTCTCCCAATTCCTCCACCCCCCATCTAGAAACTGGCGGCCATTCCAGTAACTGCTTTCTGTGGCGATGACTCAAAGAGGCAGTTTGAGAAATATATACGCCTGTGTTTCATCAAGGTAAAGGATTCTTAACTTAAATCTCTGGAACAGTTCTTTATAAATCAGCTTAAAAGTGAAAAAAATAACTGCATGGTCTTCATTGTAGGCCTAGTAACCTACTATATCTTGCCTTTTAAACTAGACACCCTCAAATCAAAATGGCAAATGTACCAGTAATTCCACTACTGGGGTGTGTTATGATTGGAAAGATGACTTATAATGACTAAAATATCTACTGTACATGTACATTTAATGAGAATTCGTTGAGCTCTCCAAGGCTCTGAGAACAGCTACAAAAATTAGCACATGCAATTACACAATTAGGAAACATCCAGACTAGATCACTGGGAGTCTCTTATTACTATGGTCAAACAGGTGGAGACCATAGACTGTATAAAATAGGTGTGGACATATATTTCCAAGTCTGTTGAGAGTTAGAAAGACTAGTTAATATAATTTGTATACAACAGGTTGTTTAGTTTAAGTTTGTCTTCTGACATGTGTTGTGTTGTTACATGCCCACTGCAGCAAGACAGCACATTGGATGCAGCCGAGACTATCCTGAGGAACTGGAACAAGTAGATGTTATGCTTGACTGGACCAGAACGGACAATGCTCTGCGTTCATACTACATGCTGAAGTGATCTGAATCAGATTTTAGAAATGTAGTTAAAAAAAATGTTTTTATCAGATTGAGGCCATTTTTTGAATGTGGCATGGAGCATTAAGGCCTGAAGGAAGCCTTACAGCCGGGCTACACCAGGCTTGCAACTGAAGGGTTCTGTTACTGGAGCTTAAAAATGGTTTTAGAAGACTGGTCTAATTCTTTTCGAAAGTGAGTGCTGCAATCACATCTGGGTAACCAGTTTCTTTAATTATAGCGGAAGCTAACTGTTGTAGCATAGCCGACACTGCGAATGGAACACTTCAGTTGCATGTCCGTTGTAGCCCTGTCAGTTTGTATTTAAAAAGACCATTTAGCTTTGACACAACACATGGACCTTAACATTGTATACTGTAGCACTGATGACATTCATAGTGTAAACCAGACAAACTTGAATCAAGGCGTTAAACACTCAGAGGTAGGCCTAGTTTATTATTGCCTCTTATTTTCATTAATGAAGATGTTATTTAGTATTTTCTGTTGCTGTAAGATTTAAAAAACCAAGCTGGCTCTGATTTATCTCTGTAGAGACCAATGTTTTTAGACCTGATTTAGCAACAGTCACTGGTTTTGCATAAGATGCAATTAATTTAGAATGGTTAATTTCATTTAGAAAATCATGAAACTTTTAATACACTATCTACATCTTCCAGCATTAAACACATGCTAGCTTGGTATTTTATCTGTGTTTGTGTCTGTTTTCCTGCTTTGTTGAGTCCAAGTTCTATACCACTGTGGTACCACAGACATTAATCATTTCTTTAAAATTCAAATACACTCATCCAAAAAAGTCCATTGCCTTGTGTATTCCCACTGGATTTGTATGTTAAAATTTAATTTAATTGATAGAACTAAAACTATAGGTAGATATCAACATTATACTTGTCTTGATTTTTACCTTCCATTCTCACAATTTGTTGAAGTCACACTAGTCCAGGGGTGTCAAACTCATATTAGGTAGTCGGCCGGATTTGTTGGAATGAGACCTCGTGGGGGGCTGTCATTATCATTTTTCTGCATGGGTATTGTTTGATTATATCACTTATGAGCAGTACACAATAATGTACTGCTGTCATATACTCTTTCTCTCTTGAAATGCCCTACTTCCATGTTAGTTTTTCTGCTTATACCTTGCTGAGGATGGTTTGTAGTGCTAGGTTTAATCAATTTATCATATCATAGAGATATTGCTTATACTGTAACACGTTGAAGACAACTGGATGTGAATATATTTTTTTCTAATTTCCCTTCCTATCCAAAACATCTGGTGGGCCGTATGAAACCTGCTGACGGGCCTGATATTTGACACCCCTGCACTAGTCAGAAGTAGTCGGTAGACGCTGTCTGATATATTCGAAATATTCGAAAATCATAATGTTATTGTGCATTACAGATAATATCAATCAAACTATTTGGTTTGTTTTAATTAAGTGAAAATATATCTAATCACAACAAATGTTCCTAACACTTGTGTTTTAATTGTATAAATGCTGTTTAAATTGAATAATACAATCACATAAGGAGTACTTTTGGCTTAGATAGACATTGGTCAATAGAATTATCACTAGGCTATTGTGTCATGTGTTTGTAAAGATAGGGAAATTAAATGTTTTTGCAGAGAATACTGCATAGAGCAGTGTTGTCATAGCAGAACTTAGTAACTTATTCCAATGTGAATGACTCATTGGTGTAATCAGCAGTAGCCTATTAGTGACCATTTGGTAATCCAAACAAATATGAACAATTATGTCCACTTCCTGTTTTGGTGTGTGGCGTCTCATGCCAATCAAATTCCTGCCATTTATGATCTTCTAAATATCCATGATTCCTTTCTAATTTATCATCACATATGTTTGAAGTTTATTCCATCCAAATGTCAAGGAAATCCAATGAACTCTCTAGGAGTTCAAAAGAATTTAAAAAAAAAGGCACAAATTCCAAAAGTGCTGACTTTTTATCATAATTTGTGAAAACATATTTGTCATACTCATGCCTAATTGAATTGATAAAGCAGCTGCATGCTGAAAATGATTAAACTGGTTTAATGTTGGGTCTCAGTGCAAACCAATTGGCCACCATTACGTCTTTTTTTCTTTTTATCAAAATGGACAATACAAATTGTCCATTAAAAATAAAAATGTGAAAACATTTTACATAAAATCGCAGCGAAATTCTTGGACATAGGGCTATAGAATGTATGGCTAATAATTATTACACTTGAAGAGCAGCCAAACCAGAAGCTCGTGTTGACCAACATATCCATGCTAGTTATTTTAACCTCATAACACTCAGTTTTATGAGGGTAAAATAACTAGCATGGGTATATGTTGGTCAACTTGAGCTTCTGGTTTGGCTCTTCAAATGGTCATATATTTTTCACACACTCAAAAGGACACACCTATAAAGAAACAGGAGTTTAGTGTAAATGTCACACTTACATTGCAACACTAGAATATGGTGTAAAAATTAAGTTTAAGTAATGTCTTTTTCTGATGTTAATGATATTGTGGTTCAGTGGTGATAAGTGAATTTAGTGTAATGATGTAAGTTGGTAATCTTAGTTTTTTGGTCCGGTTGGTTTTCAGTTTAATGCAGAAAGTCTGCCACTAGATGGAAGCATACTCTATGAAGTGGTCCTCAGTAGTCCAGGTTATCACTGTTAAAACTGATAGATGTGAAAGTCTAAAAACAAGCCATCTCAGGTTGCGTTAAATCTCCAAATCAGAAATACTGACTTCAGGTTTGCCATGGGAAAATAACATGTTGATCTTCTGAAAATTACAGCCATTTTCCAAATATCTAACAAGACCCATTATTTTCAGTGTGTGTTGAAATGTGAGGAATCTGAAGTTTTCATTGCCCCTGTGGGGGACAGATACAGAAAAGCAAGGTTGTCTTGTCTCTGGGGCATCGATCTGAATTCACAGTCTGCATTCCCCTTGCTGCTAAATAACGGCCCTTTCCTCAGAGCCGCACTAGTATAGAAATTCAAGGGGACTTGAGTCAGCACAAACAATTAATCTGGCCTACATGGCCAATGACACTTCAACTTTTAAACAGTGAAAACTGGGAACGCCGAGTGCCTTAGAAAGAGAGTTCTATTATCAGCTCTGAATAAGACTAATTTCAGATGCCCTGTTTGTTCCTCCCGTTTGTATCTCTCTGGTGTCCACTGTTTGGACCCTGTGGCCCCTTCTCTCTCCCTTTCTCTGTCTTCCTGCCACCGGATAGAGGGAGTTGCTGGTGCTCCCAGAAGGCTGGGCACAGCAGGGCGGAGTTTTCTCCTCACAAGCCTCCTTCCCAGTTTCCCTTTCCTCTTCCTGTGTGGGAAACGTGTCCCGTGTCCCCAGTTTCCCCAAGAGGGCCAGTCCGTCAGTGTTGCTATGGAGACTCCCTCTGAGACCTACCACCCCCCCCCCCCCAACCCTCCTTCCCCAATTGGGCCTGGTTGACCATTGCTGGCCCCTTAGGTACAGCCCACATATGAGGGTTATTTGACTTTGATTTGATTTGAGCAGTGGCTGCCAAGGCCTTACAAACACCTGGTGTTCAGTTTGGTGTGATTCCTAGTTGGCTGCACATGTTGCTGACTGGAATCGTGAGATGAAGTATGGTTGGAATAAACACCTAAGAGGAGGAGAGACCGTCTACGGGTGGCCTTTTAGCACACTATTTGAGCTCTGAGTAAATCAATGGACGAATAAATATTTAAGTCCCGACCAAATTTGCATGCTTAAGGCTTTAGCAGGGGTTACATTGCCGGGTGTGTACAGTGACTCATTTTTTTTCTATTAACAGTAAGAGAATGTAAGACGGCACATTTTCCAGGAGGGCATCCAACTGGTCTAAGGATGGTTCAATGTTTCTACAAATCATCCCATATCTGGTGTTAAGCAGTTCCCACCCACTTGCACTATGGTTTGGCCTCAACCATCCCACACTCACCTGTGCTACAAGACCAGTTCAGCAAGCTTTTGTCATTTTTATTGGGGCGGTTGTCTTTTGCTCAAGAGCAGTTAACAGGTGACCAAATCTTTTTGGAATGTGTCCAGACATTGCTATGAGCTGACTAGCAATTTGAGGGACCCTGTACGTGTGTAAGTGTATGAGGAAGGATGGAGGGGGGGTGTGCATTTCATGTGCATGCATGTTGTTCTCCCCTTTCTGTCCTTTTCAAACAGGGTACAGCAGAAGCGTGGGAGAAACCAACACTGACTCATTTGCCTTGCAAGTTCCCATCTGGTTTTTCAAGTTTGGCTGGTTGTACTTACCTTAACTGTCTCTGTATGTGTGTGTTCTCTGTTGTTAAAGCCAGCCATCGGAAAGGTGAGGTGAGTATCTCTCCCCCCCCGCCAATCTCTGCTCTCTGACCTTTAAGCTTAGACCTTTTACGTCTAATCCTGCCCTTCTAACATCTCCCTGATCCCACCTCTCGGTTCAGGCTTTCCCATTCAGGTGTGCTCATAAAAAAGTAAGTCCAATGAAAACAGGTTCTAAAACACAGGATCTCCATCCGTTTATTCAGCGCATACATTCCTCACAGAAGCTCCTTTGGAAGGGGTGGGGGGTGGTGTGTAGAGGAAAACGAGAGGTCGGGGTGGATGGGACGTAGACAAGACGACCAGGATCAAGCTGAAAGTTCTATTGAGTGTTTTTTTGGTGATCCACTGAGTGGAACCAGTTAGTGTGGTTCCCTTGGTTGTATGTGTGTGAGAGGGTGGGGGGCTACCTCAGACGTCCTCATAGTCCAGGCCCACCCAATGCACTGTGGGTCCACATGCCCTAGTCCAAGGAGGGGCAGGCAGCCAGCATCATTAAACAGTCTGCATCCCCAGGCCTCCATACTTCAATGCCCAAGTGCTACAATGTCACGGGACCAGGGAGGATAATGAGGTCAACATCCAAGTCTGCAAAAACGATGACCAGAGCCAGTCCCTCTTCACATGGCATCCCATAACGGACAGAGTTCAGGCGATATTTCAAAAGAGCCAGACTACAAAAGGTCCTTTAAAAAACACTATTTAAAATACAGCCTGTTTTGGCATACATGCATGCCAAACAAAAGAAAAAAAAATATACACTTTGTTTTCATTCTGATGAATATACATTTTTACATTCCGTTTTGAGAAGTTCAGAATCGCTCTCAAGTTCGAGCTGCCCTCTCCTTTTTTGATGTCCATACATCCATATATTAAAAACAAAAACAGATCATACCATACAGCAGATTCAAAATGCTATTACTCTAAAAATACAGTATAAAACTATAACTTACTTTTTTTGTAAGAGTACATGATTGTTAACAGGGATCTGGAAGAGTTTGGAAAAAAAAAAACATCAAATAGTTGAAAACCCAATGCATTTTTTTCCTTTATCACTGTGAAACAACTTCTTGAAGTTTTAAATGCACACATCCATTAACTTCACCATCTTGGCCAATGTCTTGTTGATTACCTAAAGACCTTGAGCGGGAGGAGTATTTGGCAGCTAGCTTTGGTAGTTTTCTTTTAGTACCTGACTATTATCGTTTTAGTAAGCCCTTCATCCATGAGAGAATTTAAGGCATTATGGGGTGAAGAAAAACAAGAGAATAAAAATAAAACATAAATATAAAAAAGGGGAAGATGTAGTGTTGTGAATGGGGAGACAGCCAATGATTGTCTTAGATGTGCACAGAGGTCTTTTTTCAGTCCATACTGTATGTGGAGAGAGGAAGCACTTAAACGGCCCCCCCCCCCACCAGGCTAGACTACAGTCCAATAACCGCTCAGATACACTCAGCCTCTTCCATTAACAGGCACATTTCTCTGACTTTGAGGCTGATGAAATATTAACATAGTGTTTTTTTTTACATGAACAAAAAAGGTGGAGGATTTGTTTTACATTAAGTGACAAAAAAAAAGTATTACTTTGACAAAGCTCAGCATACCAACAAGAGGGGGAAAATGACACAAAAGCATGAGTCATCCAGTTGAGATCTTATACAAAAGGAGTCCATTTTAAACAATCCCAGTGCTCCGACAAGACAAAATGGATACCATATAGGGCATACACCTATACATATACTCATATTTGTGGGTACAGATTTTTTTCGGTTGATTTTAGTTAAAAAATGTCCCTCCTTTAAAAAAACGAGTCCCTTCAATGGCACAGGGAAGAGGAGGAAAGGAAGAAAACGAGCAAATCCATAAAAATGTAGGATGGCGGTGGGTGGACGACCCTGACCGCTCGTTGCAATGGGCGAGTCTTGCTTGTTCAGTGAGTGGGGGTTCACAGTATTGAACATGACAACAGAGGGCGGGGCAGAGTTGACGTTTGGTTTGGTGTTTTTTTTTTTTCGTTTTGTAATTGAAGGGTGGATGGGAGTCGCTAACACCAGTCAGCGATGTAGTCGAAGTCACCAAACATCTCCTGCTCGTTGGAGGTGAGGATCCTGGGCTCACGGGGCGGCGTCAGGATGGGTGCCTCGGAGGTGAACTCGTCGTCGAAGTTGCTGACGTCCTCGGCTCCCTTGATGGTGGGGACGAAGGGCGGCCGGACCTTCTTAGTCAGGAGGCCATTCCAGTCTACGCTCTGTTGGAGACACCGCAAAGACAAGAGGCAGAAGCTCAGTCAATCACTTGCTAACATGTTGTTAGCAGTCTTGCTGACATGCTAACTCTAGCAGTAGTGCCATGGCCTTTGCTCAAAAGAGCAAAATAACTCAAATGCTGTACAGGTTAAGAGGTTGAACTAGACAACTACTGTATGTGGGATGCGGGAGCACGTACTCTAAAGAAAGGATGCCTCTTCACTTCCTCTGCATCTTTCTCCCCAGCTCCCAGACGCCTTTCCGGGTTTCGCCTCAACAACTGTGGACACAATATTCCACATTCAATTATAATGTATCAATGATGTTAACTTCTGTCAGAAAAGGAGCTTCAGGAATAACAGATCTGCATGGTTTAGTCAGCCTACATACCCTTCTCATGATAGAGATGGCTTCTGTGGAGAGGAATCGTGGGTAGCGAACTTCATCGTTGACAATGCTGTCAAACACCTCCTCTTCATCATCACCGGGGAATGGTGACTGAATGAAGACACACACACATACAAAATAGATAAGTCAACAGAACTGCTTGGCCTTATCAGACACCCTCTCTTAATGGGCCATCAGCACTGCTTAAAATACAGTTTGCTAACTCAACATTACTATGCTAACACTCTACATTCATTGCCACTCTGTTAATTAGCACCTCACCTCCCCGACGAGCATCTCGAAGATGAGTACACCCAGACCCCACCAGTCCACTGCCCGTGTGTACGACGTCTCTGTCAACACTTCCGGAGCCAGGAACTCGGGCGTGCCGCAGAACGTGCTGGTGCGGTCACGGAACCCCATGCCTGAGAACAAACCGGCCGAGCGAAACGGTCAAACCTCAAAAGGCACACCGATGACTCATAGTCCTGGGAGAACACCTCTCAGGGTGCTGAAGGGAGAAGGTACCTGACTAACTGAGTCATCAACATTTGCTTAGTGCTGCAGCTACACAGTTTGTGTGGGAGTTCAATGAATCACCTGCTCAGAGGCAGGTGATTTATTCTGTACCATTGTTTCTTTTTGTACAGCACTCAGAAATGTCATTTTGAAACATTAAGATTCTTTTGGAAACAATGAGTGTCCACATTCCTCTGGCCATTATATATGTCACATGCTCTTTTTGTTTCCCAAAACACAAAATACTTTTACAATAATAATAATAATAAAATAAATAAACAGCACATCTTGGCTTCACTTTTCATCTAGAATTGAGGGCCCCCCTTACCTTCTTTACACAAGCCAAAGTCAGCGATCTTCACATAGCCTTCTGTATCCAGCAAGAGATTATCCAACTTCAGGTCTCTAAAAGAGGACACACAAGCAGTATAAGCGCATGTCAAATATTTTTATGATAAAAAGCTTTGATGGAAGCTCGCTCTTAAAGGAGAATTCCGGTGTGATATTGACCTAAAGTGTGTTGAAACATGATACCGAGTGTGAACATGTCTCATAGCCCATCTCGGCTTGTCCCCTGCACTCCAAAATCTGGCGCTAGTTAGCCTATGCTACCAACAGCTTTTTCAATGGTGGCGCTTCGGCATCGGGCTAGCCATGCAAATAAATCACTGTTTTACACCATTTACGAGGCTCAATGTATCTCCACACTTCATTGGTAGACTTCCGAGGGCCCTGACATTTAAAACGAGACATTGAGAACTTTGAAAAAGCACTGGTAGTTTACTTACAAGACGATTTATGCAGACAGTATCTTCACAAAGTTTAGCGTTTGCAGCCATCTTGAATTTAGTCACGATAAGTTGAGCGACGAGTAAGAATGAACAGGTATGATAAGGGATCAGATTCTAAAAATAATTCAGTGGAAATGCATGGATTCCAGTTTCTTCCAGTAGCTATGAGACATACGTTCACACTCGGTATCATGTTTCAACACACTTTAGGTCAATATCACACTGGAATTCTCCTTTAAGTATTCAGCCAAGGAGATCAAATTAATCTCCATGATGATGACATTACCTGTAGACGATCTTATGATCATGAAGGAACTGCAATCCTAGGACCACACAAGCAGCATAGAAACTGGAGAAGAAAATGGTAAATGTTAAACCATTATTGCATTGTTAGTCAATAAGGCCCAAGAACCAGATTTTCACAAAAACAAAGAACACCAGCAGACAGGTCTCACAGATCTGACTTCAAGTGGAATCTACTTAAAAAAACTTGGAGCAACCCTGTTTATGAATGAAGAAATGAAAGTGTGTGTGCGTGTGTGTGTCCAGCAAAATGAATGCCAGAGAAATGGAATATGAGGAGGAGGGAGCTTTATTGGTGTGTGAAGTGGGGCACTTACACAGCGCGGGGTTCAGAGAAGACGTCAGCGTGGATGTGCATCATGAGGTCGCCTCCAGCAGCATACTCCATAACGAAGCACACATGCTCTCGGGTCTGGAAGCAGGCGAACAAGTTGACCAGGAACGGGTGCCGCACGCTGTTCACCGTCTCAAAGATGCGCTTCTCACACATAAGACTAAACAGGGAATGGTTGGGGGTGGGAGAAGGAGAAGAAGAAATGACCATCACATTTTACGGTGAACACAGATGCTTTTCAATCCTATTCATTTTGAATTTAAACAAATTACTAACAACAAATTACTAACAAAATGCACAAACACAAGTGTATCCAGCAATGACTCCAATTAGTAACAAATTACATATAGTATTGGTAATTTTTTAATACATTGTACATGACTTTAAATGACAGCTTTCAAATTATATCATAAGTCATAGACCATCATCTATCAATATTGTGTTGATGGTCAGTTAGTGACTGATGGTTAGTTAGTGTTACCTTTGCATGAACATATTTCATACCCAGAAAGTAAACTTCATGTGCAAAAGGCTACAGATTACAGGGCAGATTCTCAACCTGATACTTTCACTGTCCACTCTGATTACCTGTCCACCTCATCGCGAGCCACAATGTCACCTTTCTTCAGAGCCTTGATGGCAAACATTTCCCCCGTGCTCCTGTACTCAGCCAGTAAGACCTGGGTGAGAGGGAGGAGAAACCATGAGGTCTGAGCAGTGAGCAAAATTAAATTAAGCGTCACAAATGTGGTTTGCAGCTGATGGTGGTTACCTTCCCAAAGTGTCCACGGCCAAGGACTGCAACACATTTGAAGTCGTTGAGGCTGAACTGGAATTCCTCTTCTTCCCTAGAGACAGGACACACACACACACACACACACACACACACACAACATAAGAGCAAGAATATTTCACCATATTCCCATGCCCAGTGAATGGATCAAATTTCAAAAGACAGACAGGGACACACACTATGTACTGAGAACGTTGCTGTACATTTCCATAAAGATTCCCTTTCTCAACCCCCTCCTTTCTACCACTATTTCACACATTACCAGATGTACCAGAACTACATTCAATCTGTCTCATGTCATTTCAAGCATCCTTTATTCTTTAAAAACACAGACATGCATGTTGTGTGTTGCGGTGAGCTCCTGCTCAGTGGTGTGTTTGCGTACTTGATCTCTGCTTTGGGCTGGACGGCAGTGAGCTCGAGCTCCGGCTGCGGGGTCTGGTCCTCAACCAGACTGTCGTGGCCCGGGGGCCCCACCACCATGCTGCTCCGCCGGTCGTTCAGGAAGTCAAAGGTCGCCAGTGCATCCTGTGGGAAGGGGACAGCACGACTCTGTTAGGGTGATTGGGACACAGTGGAACGACAAGTTTACACAGGCCAGGAATGGACACATGGGCTTCTTTATTAGATTTACTGTAATGGAAGCTGACATTTACCTATGTAATTAAAGAAGCACAAACAAAAACAAAGAAAATGCAAAATACAGTTAATTTACTCTAATTAAGTTAAACTACCTGAAATGAATAATAATAATAATAATAATAATAACAAAAATAGTAACGTCCTTTAACTGCACATTTTTAAATACACTAAATCACTCTGCAATGCAAGGGTACACACAGACGTCAATTTCAGAATTATGCATAGACACATGAGACACTGTCTGTGTACCTGCACTGCTTTTCCATCCGGAAGCTTGCCCTCTGCCAGTGCCTCGGGCATGTCCACAGCAATCGAGTGACGCTTGTGTAGAGGGGTGTCCTCTTTGTCAAAGTCAAGTTTGGTCACTGTAGTGTTGCTGGAGATGAAACAGGTGGGTGATTACTTTTTAACTATTTGAACGCCAGCATACACTTTACAGCAGGACTGAATCCCTTCTATGCAAGTGCCTCTAATTACAAGTACTTGCAAATAGAACATTTAACAGAATTGAGAGTGTGAATCAGGGACCCTGTTGAGCTATACCTGTATGTGTGTGTGTGTGTGTGTGTGTGTGTGTGTGTACCTGGAGAGTGTGGGGGAGTCTGCGGGGCCGATAGGGGTGTTCTCGGGGCCCAGCTCTGACAGGTCGGGCACCTGGGGACTGTAGGAGTTGTTAACCGAGGGGATGGCCCTCCTGACCAGCCGACCCCATGTGGCAATGTTGATATTCATCTGTGGCGCGCGCAGGAACGTTTTCCCTGCAGCGTGGAAGGAGGGAAAAGTGAAAAGAAAGACAGAGGTTTGTGTGTGTTTTGACAATTTTCTTTTAATTTAGACTGATGTGGACATTCTGCAGGCCAGGAGCTTTTATTATCAGAACACAATACACCTGACAATATAACTCACCTTGCTGCTTGGAGAAGATTTTCTTTTGTCTTTGTAGTTTAGGTCTTCTCTCAATAACTGGGTTGAAAAAGGTAACCTAGCAAACAAGATCAAATGGAGGAGGCTTTATAGGCTAATCTCATAGACTCAAACAATGGTCTTCTCATGCTTGGAAATGAAAATGATGATTGGCACATGATGAACACGAGAGCTACTCCCGGGTACTGATCTAGGGTCAGCCTAGAGTGGATTGCTCACCTCAGCGAACAGTGTGCCCTGTGGCTCCAGGTACAGGCACATGCCATGGCGCTCGTTGTCCAGGAAGTCCTCCAGTCGCAAGAACTTGACAGCACACAGGGAGCGCCAGTCGCGCCAGTACACCGCAATCTCCAGCTCACGTGACTGTGGGCGCAATCGCAATCACAAACATGTAAGCACAAACAGCATCCAACAACAAGACATGCAACTATGCCTCTATTAATCATTTCACAAAAACAAAGAAGTCCACAACTGATGAAAACCACATGGTTCATGACCGACACACAAGAGGAAGTAGTTACACTACTACTGTTAGAAGGGATAATGACTTTTCAATATTACATTTGTATTGTACATTACTGACTTTCTGCATGACAATTGTTACCCCTGTCTGTTATGTGGTTTGTGTTCCAAAGGATCTTGTGCCTACCTGAATGTTATGATGCGATGTATGGAATGTGGACTGGTGATATGATGCATGTTATATGTTATATGTGGTGCTGTGCCCACTCTCTTTTGCTGTGAAACATGGAATGATGTGTGTATATGATTATCCCCAGGGGACATTATAGAATCTCTCTGTCTCTCAAAAAAAAAAAAAAAAAAAAAAAGTCTCATATACAGGTTCAGAGCCATTGTGAATTCAGCTGAAAAATCTCTTAGCTTTAAGTTTCACATGACCTCTTCTGACTTAATGAAATCAAATTACTATTCCCGCTCAGCTGTGGTCCACTCTCTTGATCACATGTGACACTAAATACAGAGAGCATAACCAATCCAAACTAGAAAAGCACTCCGTAGACAAAATACTGCCCCGAGGCCCAACAGTCCCCTTTAATGTTGCATCTAGTGGAGTTAGCGGAAGCTTAATCATATGCGTGTAGGCGCAACACGAGTCTTCCTTGGCCCACGCCACACCTTTCCACAAAGTTTCATGAAAGTAAGGCCAGTAAAGTGCAACACTGGTGACAAACCAACCCAACCAACAGACAGACAGACACAAGTCAAAATATCCTCCTTAACTAAAACGTTTAGAATGCTACAAGTTAATGGAAACTCCCATTATAATCACCTATAGCCATCAGGCAGTAATACACTTGTGCCAACATCCTTTGCAACTAGCCTTGATCATATTTCTGTCCTGTCCCCTATGCCAGCTGGTATTCTTCCTGGTCAACAGTTTTTGGACAACCATGTTCCCTCATGTCAGTAGAATAAGTTGCTGCTCAGGTTACCATAACACTGTTAACGTTGGCCAAGACGTCTTGCATCTGCAGCTAAAGGGATAGGTCAGTTTAGGTAACTTGTGAATGGATACAGCAAAAGCACCGTTGGCTCAGATTGACAGTTTGGCTCAGATTGCATGTTAGCCCTTGCCAAACAGATACAAAAGGAAAAGCAGCAGAAACGTCATCATGCAAAACACCACTCCTAAATCAGGTTTCCCTGCTCGCGTCACAACACTAGTCAACAGAACTCATGTTGGACTATTAGAATTATAAACTGCACTCCATTTGATACCACTTGCTGTAGTGTACAGCAAAGTACCAGGTTAGCAGATGTGTGGGGTTGTGGACCAAAATAACAACGTCTTAACACTTTGGCACTAGACCCATGACAGCTTGTGAGAGGACTAGGAGTCAGCCGTCCCAGACACCAGTCTCTCCTCATTACACAACTTCACTTAGCTTAAGGGCTAACACTAACAGAGCATATCCAGTATAAGTATATAGCTGATAAGAGCTAATCAGGGTAAATAAATTAGTAAGAACACACACACACTCTCGCTCACACGCGCACACAGGGGCTAGAAGAAGACCTGGATAGACACTCTGTGTGTGTTGGCAATTATCACACACACACACACACACACACACGGTGCAATGAGCTCATTCTATTGGAACAACTTCAAGGCAAACCCACTGAACTCATCCTTCACGTCTTTTCTCCCATCTAAAAGCCAGGACGTCATCTGACACCCCCACCCCCCGCCCATCCCCTCTCCAGGAGCAGACACCTTTATGGAAAATTACTATGCATTTTTCTCTCCATTATACCACCCAGTCCCCCATGCTTAAAACCCCTCACTCCTGCCTGTCTCCTGCCAGCTGATCAAAGCAGATACACCAGTGGGAGGTGGCCAATTGCATCTATTCTTCAACACGCGGTTTGCCTCAGGTCCAGGGAGTTTACTTTTACAGTCCTGCGCTCAGGTAACTCAAACTGTTGTCCAAGCCAGAGGATTTAAGAATGTCGGGAGGGTGCGAGGGTGCGGGGGCACGGGGGTGAGGATAGAGAACAAACAGATTAGGAGTGACGACGGCGGTACTCCTTTTTAAGTTGCCTTTAGAAGGTGGGATGTGAGAGGGGTGAGCCAAAGCCTGGATTAACACTGCCAAAGTTAATTGTGGAGAAGGGCCCGTGGTTGTTCCACTCACTGTGTGAGTTAAAGTGTTGGGAGTTTTGTGTAGTAGTGTGCTTTTCATGGGTCAGAGGAACAAAGGGAAAGAGTAGTGTGTGTATGTGTTTGTGAGAGTGAGTGAGTGAGTGAGAGAGTGAGAGAGTGAGAGAGTGAGAGAGTGAGAGAGAGAGAGAGAGAGAGAGAGAGAGAGAGAGAGAGAGAGAGAGAGAGAGAGAGAGAGAGAGAGAGAGATTGTATTGTAGTAAATCTTGTGCGTAATTATGTGTGTGCAGAAGAGTCAAGAGTGCTCAAGAGGGAGTGGGAGGGAGAGATAAAGTACAATGGAGTCAATATGCACAGCAGAATGAGTGTACGCATACCCTGTCCAGGTCGAGGGTAAACTTCTGGTCCCAGGCCTGGTTACTGACAGGCTTCCAGCTGGTCTGGCCCACCACGGTGTTATCCAACTTCAGCACAGCACTGATCTCATCTGGATGAGACACACACACAGTTTAGTTCAACCATCCCCAAAGCAGCAGAGGGTAGGATCAGTCTCTAAGAAAAGCCTGGGCTCACGCTGAGAGGACGCCAAAGCCCTCTACAGCTATGTGTACCTCAGGCCTTGCTGTCGTCACCACTTTCCCCAACACAAAATCCTTCCCACTGAGCACTTACAAAAATGATTTAAATCTATTTAAAAACCCAGTTACTAAGTAACGTTAAGATATCCTCTACGCTAGACATGCAGGAAAGACAGAATGATCTAAATGAATACTGTAGAGGGAAAGAGAGAAAGACGGGTGGTCACTCAACTGGTCAGCTCGTCGGACTTGGAGAGGTTACGACTGCTGCTGCCACGGTTTTTGTTACTGCGGCTCATAAAGGAGGAGCGGGCGTCGCTGGGGCTCCAGCCTGGCAGCGTCATCGTCCCTCCCTTGGCGCGGCCCGGAACGGTCTCCAGCAGGTCCTGACAGCCCATGAGCCTCACATCCAATGTACCTGTTGTGCAAACCCACACAGTATCCAATACTTAATGAAAGGACTCTGATTTATTGTGTTGCCTTACAGGTGTATGAATAACACATTATATACAGGTATTAACACTCTTTTTTTAGCAGGCCTGGTGGATTTGATTCCCAAACACACCATTGCTGTGTGTCTGTGAGTCTGTGTCGCTTTGGATAAAGGTGTCTGCTAAATACCAGTCAAGTTTGAACGTTTAACTCTTTAGCGTTTATATAACTCAATGAATAACTGGATCATAAGATAAAAACTAACAGGAAGTCTCCTTTCCACTCCCTGCCTTTCAAAAGGTGGATATAAAATGGCTAAGCTTAATTTGGCCATTCAAAACTCTGTGTGTGTGGTGCACGCGTGTGTGTTCTTCTGTGTGCTGCTGCACAGGTGAGAGGCGCCAGTTTTGGCTGTGTGACAGGATGTGCGTGTGTGTGCATGCCCACGGGCCCGTGCAGGTGGCTTGGCGTGTCGTGCAGGTGACTTGGCGTGTCGTACCAGTGAGCGCGGCCGGCTTGGCCACCGTGCTGTACTGGGTGTGTGTGGAGATGATGCTCTGGCGTGGGCTGAGCGGAGGCGACACCACCATGGCCAGCTCCTCCTTGACCTCGCTGATCTTGGGGTGGTTCTTGGGCAGCTCGCTCAGCCGCTGCTCCAGGGAGTACTTCAGCAGGTCCAGCTTCTGACTGGAGTCATTCAGCACCGCCTGGGCCTGAGGAGAGGACAGGACAGAAAGGAAAGGAAGAAAAAATGAAGAAAAACTTTGAATTTCAATGTTTGAAATACAATTGAATACAGAGAGAAAGAGAGATCCCCTGGGGATCAATAAAGTATCCATCTATCTATCTATCTATCTATCTATCTATCTATCTATCTATCTATCTCACTCCTAATACCCAACACTAATACAGTTATACTCATATACCTGCCATACCCAAGCGGTCAATTTTTCATACTGGCTACTTACAGTAAGTAAATCAGATTAGACAGATTAAGCACTAGGCAATGGCTAAAGGCAGCCTGTTTTATAGGCCTGCTGGCAAGCAAACACACCTACAGTCGTCTGTGGTCTGTCAAATGTTTTATCTCTTCAACCTACAGTGTGTATGAAGTGATGGTCAAAGGTCTAAAACTGCAACCACAGGCACCAACAGTAATGACCCCTCCCTCCAGGTCACACCTGGATCGACCAATACCATGAAAGCAGCCTACAAGGCCTGCATACAAAGCCTCATCTCACTGCAGTTACGATTCTGAAGGCACCCTCTGCACGTTGGCATGTGCAAACTCACACACACTGCACGGTCATTTGACTGCCCTGGCCGTTTGCACTGGGCAGCTGAGACCAAGATAGAGAACTGGCAGGCTGGGGTGAGCCTATGGGACACAGAGGGCTGCAGTATGCTGCACTCGCTCTAGAACATTCCATGGAGGCGTGCGACATCGACACCCACCTACACAAGCCTGACTGTAACATTTCACACGGCGTTGCGACCAAAGTCTGACCGGTGGCTTTACAGTGCAGCCGACTAAGGTGGGGAACAGTTTTTTTGTGACACACACATGCAATATTCATCTTCATTATCCTAAAAGGTCAAGGGAAGACCCAGCAATGGTAACGCCATAAAACAAAAATAAAACCTCCTACTTCTCATAAACATCAAGCACGAGAACGGTCACTTGGTATAATGTAGATACTGAAGCTACATATCTCCATGACATTTATTAGCTACCAGTCCCAAAATTAATTGGGGAAAACCTGGAGGAAAAGGATCTAAATTTTACAATTGACCTCTTGCATCACAAATTCTACCCAGCCTCAGCAAAGTCACCAGTCTCTGTCAATATTTTATAGACATCAATGCCCAACTGTTTCCTGAATATTTCCCTCTCTCTTTCTCTAGGATGGCCCCTTTTTCAGAAGTGCGGAGAACTGAGGCTGATCTAAACTGATTAGAGAACTGATTAAGGGCAGATCCAAATGACCTCTCACCTCAGAGTGTCCCTTCTTCTCGGCCACCTTGTCCAACAGCTTCATGACATTGCGGGCGCCCTCTGCCAAGGCCGACTCTATCCGGAAGTGATGTCGCAGCTCCTCCAGCCGCAGGTCCAGCGGACTGATGATGGGCTTGGTGCCAGGAACTGCACAGGGGTCACATGAAGAACTCACACAAAAGCACTCACAAACTTTTTCCTTTAGATTCTAGATTCTCCTTAGATTCCTTCTAGATTCTTTCTTTCAAGTAGATGAGGTTTTGAGAAACCACTGAGATTAAGACAGCAGTTAGGTTAATGTGTGTGTGTTTAAGCAATAAACCACAAGAGGCTGTAGCTTACAGTGACTTTAGAACAACTAAGGGGTGTTGCCAGGCACTACGCAATAGTATACATAGATAATTCATTCTAAATACAGGCTAGGGAAAGAGCCTGGGGCAGCGGTGACCGTGGCCTTGAGCAGAAGGTAGGTAGCCTGGGAATACCCATAAAAACTTTTGGCAAATTTGGGATTTGCTCTGCAGGTCCGTCTGGCCAAGAGGCCATTGAAGCCCATTTCAAATGTCCCTAAAACACGGGCACACAAATACAATCGCTAATCTGGCATGGACGTGTATTACCTTGGAACTGCGTAAACAACTGCTTTTAAAACCTTCGTTTACAAGATTGCTACACTTTTGAAACGATTTGGTAAGAGTTTAATGTACCAATTTAAGTTTAATTTCACTGCTAGTTATGCCCCTGCTGGAAGTCGTTAGTCAATGAACCTTTTCCAGACCCACACCCAATTGTACAATTGTGAAGGTCTGGGTGTTCCCAGGCTACAAGGTAGGCATACGAGTCTATTCTTTATCTGATAATGTCATAATACTATTGAATGTTTTACTGCATCAAGTGTTGAATTGTGCAGTATCACACATTATTAAATATTCTCAATACGGAAACAGTGGGATATTGGTTTTGCTGTAATTAAATAACTGGCTAATGCAATGTTCTTTTGTGAAATATGTTCTTGTTTCAAGAATGCATGCATTTCTGAAGAAAAAAAATTCTGAAAGAAAATTCAGAAATAATTCTGATAATCCCAACACAGTAATCATGATCAATTATCCTAATGAGTAAAGCATCAGAGTGTAGAAAGTCATTTCATATTTCAACAATTCTCTTGATCCCCGAGTTACAACAGGAAGCAAGAGGAATAATACGTACCATCATTACTCTCAAAGCCCATTTCACTAGCCTGGGTGGCTTTGAGGATTTGCATGCGGATGAATTCAATCTTCGTCTTGCTGTCTTGGAGCATCTGTTGGGCTGCAGCTAACAGCTTGCGATCCTAAGACAAAAGCGGGGACATTATTGCTTTAATTTCTGACAAAAGCACTTACTGAAAGATATTCCATTTTGTCAGCCATGCTAGTTTGACTATCTAATCTTATGTGCACACAACATTGAGCCTCAGTCAAATATTCTAGAAATGATAATTGCATGTGTCCATGAAATACTGAGTTGATACCAGACAGAGCAAAAAAACTTCAACTTCAAAGTTGATTTGAAAATAAAATTACTCAAAAAACAACATGGATTACTAAACAAGTGTCATACTAACTACTGCATGGGGCCTCACTGACAAGTTAATGTAGAAGCTGATAAATATAAGGGATTCATAATTTAACACTCCACTGTCAACTAATTTTGTGAATTCCTTAAATCTAAAATAGCACTGTCTACAAACTGTATGAATCCCTTATATCTAAAAGACCACTGTTTACTAACTTTAAGTACTGTTATGAGACAGATGACTCATCCAGTCATCTTAATTATGGCTAATCCACATAACGTTTAGTGCAGTGTTATGGTATCTAAGCAAACAAAACATCTTTGAGAAGTCACCATTTCAAAACAATGGCAATGCATGTCCCACGGTCCACAGATGGGAAAGACACTGCAAATGTGTCATTTGTCTGTTATTCACCAGTGCACTGAAATACCCGCTTCTGGGAACCAACCCATGACTAAGGTCAACATTCCAATCCGGGCACAGCATCGCTGAACAATGCCATTGAGCTTATGGAATTTAGTGGCAGAAGTGGCCGATTTCATGTCCGGCCCAATCCTCCAATCTCTGTTTTGACTGGGAGCTGAGCGGTCGGTGTCACAGAGTGGAGGAGAGCATGCCGGGGCAGGGGGGGGGGGGGGGGGGAGGGAGGTGAGTGGAGAACAAGCAACTGGGCCCTTTTCCTGAGGCTGGCGCGTTCGTCTGCTGACGCCAGCTGGGAGGCACTTCCTGCAGGACGCGCTGCAGGAACTCTCCGAGCATGTGACCGGCCTAACCTAGAATAGCCCGTGCAGCGGAGCAGTGAGAGAGAGAGAGAGAGAGAGGGGAAGAGCAGCCTGCATGTTCCCGCTCCCGCACCCACATCCTCACCCACAGCCTCCATTCAGAAACCCAAAACAGCAGGGCAATAATGGGGGGAAAAACACAGAGGAAAGATACTTGTGGCGAGTGAGGTGTGTTGTCAACAGCGTGGCGGTGCAACGGTGACTGAAGCGGCCACGGGTCACTTAGCTCGGGTCACAGTCAGGTAGGAAAGAGCTTCCTGTTGCCTCAGCCCTCTTCCTGGTGCTCAAGAGTCATGCATGACAGACATTCCTGACTTATATCACTTCCTCAACAAATGACGCTCTGTTGATAGCAGGCGAGACAGAGTGAAAAAGCCCTGACATGCCGAGCACAGAAAAACAGAAAGTGAGCTAATTTGAAAAAGAAACGACGACAAAACAAAAACACAACGAATGGGCTGCTTGACAGCCTACTGACCGACATTTCCTCATGTCATACGCAGCTAATCTGGCTTCCCTAACCCCGATCACAATCCTAATCCGTCATAAAGGATCCATGGACTGATCTGGTTCAATATCCCAGCCTGAGTGATCACTGCTTTGTTCTGGGACAGTGGCATCCACCCTAATCCCTGGTCATGCCTCACTGGCATCTTCGCTGGAGAAGCTCTGAGCCTCAGAGAGAAAGAGAAAGAGAAAGAGAAAGATAGATAGACAGAGAGAGAGAGAGAGAGAGAGAGAGAGAGAGAGAAAAGCTGGAGGGGAAAAACGAGTGTAAACAGATTTAACTGATCACCTGTCCTCTTCCACTTCCTCTGTCCTGAGTTCAAGCCGAGAGGCTAATTTTAGACCACTGTCTGGGCCTGTGGGCTTACTCTTGCTGCCTTTTCTCCATCTCTTTCTAACGCTGTAACAAAGCTCAGAGCAAGAGAGAGAGAGTGAGATGCAGTCAGAGGGGGTGGGGGTTGCTGTCGCAGTTACAGGAAGCAACAGGTCAAGGCTGGGTTTTACTCTGGGAAAATTCTTCACATATTATTTTTCTTGTCTCACAGTGGCCTCCCTTTACAGGACTAGAGCAAGTCATCATTCTGTAAACAACAACAAAAACAACAGTGACAGCAGCAACACCGGCTCCATGCACACTGAAAATAAAAATGAGGTAAATACTCATGATCCACTCGCTAAGACACGTACGAGGACATATAGGGTTCATCTCAGATTTCCTTTGCAAGAACCAGAGTACAACAGGGTTAATGAGACTTCTAATACGAGGAGACACTTTCAGCACAGCATTTCAGGCTCAGACTGATGACTTGCTATCTCTCCAACATATCCAGGTCCCTCCACCACTTCTCCAGGTTTATTGGATATTTTCTCTCCCATCTGTTTCCATTTCTTTGGGATGGAACTTAAACAATCTCCCCTTCACTTCAAAGGACTCATCTCCGTACAGACGGCTCCTGAGTTGGACTGAATTCTTCACATTTAAGGTTGCTATTTTAGATTTTCTTCCCCTCCCAGTGTCTGCTGTGTGTGTTTACAATTCTGCACTCAGAATGGCTTTCAAGTGCTGCTGATCCTTTTTATTCCCCGTAAAGACATTTTGCTCTATGTAAATCATGCTGCCTCTGCAGACGATCGTGGCCCTTTACCACTCATAACAGACATAAATACAGACATAAACATGTGAAAAATAAACGCACACAAATAACCTCACATGCATGGGCAGACACAAAGACGTAGATACACAAATTGAAGACACACATGCACACACACATATACAAAGTGAAAACACTCTGTCAAACATCACATACATAGACATACACAGAAACCCAGAGATACACAAAGCCAGGCAGTCTACCTTGGAGGAGCCGTTGGAGTACATCTGGATCATATTCTCAGCCCCCTGTTTGACTTTGAGCTCAATGTCATTCTGCCTCTTCAGGGCGGCCAGGCGGCTACTGTTGGTGCAGGTCCGGGCCTCACTGCTCAGGGTGTCGGGGGTCATGGGACATTCAGATACTACAAGGACAAAGACAAGAGCTCCGTTAGGAGTCAGAAGAAGAAAAAAAAAAAAAACTTTCTATGGTAAAAGCAGCATACTTTGACATTGATGAAAGCAGCACTTACTGCACACAGAAATAGCTAATGAAGATACACATGAAGCTGGAACGGCAACTACAACAAAGCTCTCGAAAATGAGGACAAATGGAACGGAGACTCAGCTGTGTAAAAAAAAAAACTGCCACCAAGGCAGTATATGATTCTCACAGATTGTTTATTTCACTTATTTGAACTAATTATCAATAAGGCTTTGTTTGACACTACAAAGCAACAAGGCCATTATACAGAGAACTAATCAAAACCAGAGATGCAAAAAGCAAATAGATGGGGACACACATTATATTATGATCAAATGTAATAAAGAAAACGCCCGGCATTATGAGCCGTCTTCTAACTAAGTCCAAACAAAAGTAAACACAGTCTAAACAAGGCATCCAACAAGGACCAGCAAGGAGGGAGGGAGGGGGGGAGAGAGAGAGAGAGAGAGAGACTCTTCACCAATAAAAATGAAGAAAACATTTCACAGTTAAGCTGAACAGTTAAGCTGCCAAAACACCACCAAACCACAGGGCCATTAAACGGTTAAACCCAGCGACTCCGTACTCCCTTTACTTCCAACAATTGCCTCCTGGGCCTCAGTAGATAGAAGAGGGCTTTCCTCAGGGCGACACCTCCATTGTTGTTTGAAGTAGAAAAACGGAGATTGCACAACAAAAACACAATACGTGACAGCTTTAATAAGCTGGTATTCAAGGGAGGGGAGGATGGGGTGATGCATGCGTATCTGTATATTGTGTATGTGTGTGTGCGCGCGTGTGTGTATGGTGGGTGGGGGAGGGTGTACGTGTGCAGGCAGGACCCGCGCGTGCGGCTTTGCAGGCGACAGCCAAAGCCGGTTTGTGAAAGGCGCTTTATGTGAACCGACAACCACCTTGGTCCTGGCCAGGGTGGAATGACTCGTGCGAGGGTTGGGTAAACAGTAACTTTCTCGAGCCAAACAAACTGCTGCGAACGCCACACAACGCTCATCGCAACGCAATACAACCCAACACTGCAGTGATGATGCAATGGGAGAAAATACACACCATGCCAACAAAATTCATATAATACAAGACATGCCTTTATATAATTCACACGAATACCCACAGCATAATCACAATAATTAACTTTTTATTAATAACAGTGGAACAGCAAAACTGAATTCTTATTAAACCAATGCGCTGACAATTGCTCCATGAAAAATCCCATTAAGCCACTGTGGTGTACTGTACTGTACTGAGCTCACGCAGATGGACAGAGAGTATTGAAGTCATAAATCAGGGAGTGAGTCCTGAGACACGGAAGGGACAGAGAGTCTTCAGGGAGACGAGAGGAGAGGGCGTTCGTGTGTGTGTGTGTGTGCTCTTTCGGCCCTCACGGGGCTTCCAGTGCACCTTCAGTCAGCAGCTTGTTCCGCAGGGGCCGCAGTACTGATGCATGAGATCATCTCCTCGTGTCAGGACAGGCACACCAGCACCAGCAAAACACTCACACACACACACATTTACACACCGTGTCATACGGGCAATGAATCATTCATTACCCGCAACCACAAAAATCACACAAAAAAGGATCAGACTTCAATTAGGTCCCCTGTTAAACTTGAACACGTCAGTGTCCCACTGCAGAGTTTCACATGGACAGGGAAATGGGAGTCACCCTTCTCTCTCATTTTTCGGCTACTCCCACACCACAGCCCAGGAGACCAAGTCGCCATGCCTAACTACGCAATGGAAATGGATCATCTCAAACCCGAAACAATCGCACGCAACAGCAACACAGGCAGTTTCGGCCTCTGTTTTAGCACGTTGCCCGTCGTCACCAGTAACCGTGTATGGACCCACGCCTTCCTTCCTTTCACACACTTAACCGCAATCACCGTCGGGAGATCGGAGTCAGATTTAGTGAACTATAAATGGAGCGGGACCCATCTTCGTTATCTCCGTGAGACCTCCCTGAAATCTAAACACTTCAGACCTTCTTCCTGTAATCTGGGCGACGATAACACATAAATGTAGGGCAAAAAGCTGGAGCCTACAGTTTAAGGCAATGGGGCTATATAGAGTTTGCTTGGCTGTTTTCTTGCGTGAAGGATGAGAGCTCCAGGCCAAGCCATCATTACGCCGGTTAATAATCCGTTTTCAGTGGGAAGGGACTGACCGCTTGTGATTTAACTGGAGGTTATAAAATGAAAGGCAGCCCGTGCTCAGAACGACAAACAACGGAGTGGAGAACGCATAGTATGTTGGGGTCAGAGACGTACTGTAAAAACAAAAAACATGCTTTAACACTGAAATAAGTAACCTTTGCTCCAGTAGTTTCTTTTTGTTGTTGTTTTGAGAACACGTGACAACTGAATGTTACAAATTAAGTCTGTGTCATCATTCACAAGAACAGCACATTCACAAAAACATTGTTAACAAGTTTGGATTTCTCTCAAGCTAAAGTGAATTTGGGCCATCTCCTCAGAGTGGCTCTGCACTGATGACACGGCTTCACACTTCCCCTGGGCGTGGGCTTGGGAAGTGTTCTGCCCGGCGACGAGGCTTTGGCTTTGTGTCTGCCAGCCTGTTAGGAGAAGTAAGTGCTACAAGTTCCCAATTAAGCGTGTGCTGTTCAAAGGGCAGGTGTGCCATAAAGTGGCCCTAATAAGTACCCTGTTTGCCCTGTGGTGGGCAGAGGGATTAACTACATCCAGACCACACCAATGCAGAAGCAGCTCGTCATACTACTGCAGCCTTTGAAAGAGAGCATACGTGTGCATGTGTGTCTGTGTCTGTGTGCGTGTGTTTAAAATTGGCATACGACACCAAGGATAGGATTTTACACTACTCTTTTGCAGTTTTTAAAGTTCAATTGTAAGTATAGACAAACTCACTGAAATCACTGCCTAGAGTAATTAAATCCATGATGTAAATGCAGCTGACTCTCCCCCACCTATAGCCAGCTCTCGCTTAATGGATCACAAACACACTCGGGGCATCTCTCTCTCTCTCTCCCTCTCTCTCTCAGTTCTTCAACAACAGCTCCAGCCCTTTCTCTGTCGAGACTCACCCAGTGACTTACTGGCCTTTGGCATAATGACATGAGCCTCTCCTCAGCCTCCTTTGTAGTAGCTATTCTAAGGGTCAGGAGTTATGCCATAACCATTTATCAAAAAGATTGGACGGTGATTGCGATCATAGCGTCATGACAGCCGACACATGAGTGGAAAGGAACAGTTTTGTTATTGTGCCTTTAAAGCTCCATTTGGCCAAGGTGAAAATGTTAAAAGAGAAATTAGTCAACTAGACACATGTTTTCGTATATCTGGCATAGGACTACAACTAACGATTATTTTCATAGCCAAATAATCTGTTGATTATTCTCTCGATTAATCGATGAGGTGAAAAAAAATTACATTCGTGCTTTCTGTCCACATGGAAAAGATATTTCACTTACTGTCAGTAAAGTGCAATCAGTGAATTTTTAAGTGTTTTTCTTAGAATGACAAACTGATAAATCGATTACCAAAATGACTGCTGATTAATTTAACAGTTGACAACTAAGCGATTAATTGTTGATGCCCCAATCTTGCACACTTCCCCTGGACCTTGCAAACCAAACTTGAGAAAAACCCACGGTGTAGTCATAATGTGAGATACTTCCACTTTCATAAGTGAAATATTTCAGTTTTCATACCTTTAAATATATTCAAAAAGTAACAACAAAACATACAGTTATTGACATCACTATGATCTTCAGACTTAGGCTACGTTTATACGGTGACGATAAAAAGAGAAGACGCAGAAGTGGCGTGTCGTCTTCATTTTTTTTTTTTTCGCGTTTAGACGAGCATTTTCAGGGGGAAATCTTTGTTTATATGAAGACGCAAGAGTATGTGATATTCGATTGGATATGCATTCCAGACCGCTGGGTGGTGGTGTGATAGAACCCCGGTACGTCACGCGCAGACTAATTTGATTCTAATTTGACAGTTTAACCAGAGAGGTGATCAAGGATCTTTGGTTTAGCCGTTTAGACGGAGACGCAACCCGGGTCGTCTTCAAAACTCTACACTCTGGAAGGAGTCTTCAGATTTTTGCGTCTTCAAGCCCCGATGGCGGGGTCGCCGTGTAAACGAAAGGCACTTATGATAAAATATTTTGTCATCTTCCTTCGCAATCGTTCTCGTATAAACGGCCCCTTAGTGGACACCCTGCAGAGCATGCTTAGTTGTGATTGGAAACCTGCAATCTGAACACATCAACCTGAACCATCAGCAGTGACGCAGCCCACAGCCTTACCTAGAAGCTCCTCGGGGTCCTTCACCACAATGTGGGCGTTGAGCTCCTGCAGCTCCTGGTGGAGCTCCTCCACCTTCTTGCTGGACTTCTTCAGCATGTTGTCCACGTAGGCCAGGCTCTTCTTGTCAGTGGTGACCTTACGCAGGTTCTCGGCACCCTCTTTGATCTTTAGCTCTTTGCGGATCTCGCGCTTGATCTGGTCTTTGATCTCGTCCAGCTTCTGCTGCACCATGGTGTCGGACAGGTCCAGGTTGTGGCCCAGGCCGAGGCGCTCGGACACTTGGTGACCCAATGTATCCCCCTGTGGATTATGAAATACAACAAGGTATATCAACTGAACAGCTACAGTATACGTAAACAAACCACAAGGAACTAATGATTTTTTTATGATGTACCAGTCAACCGTTTCAATCATTTGAAACAAGCAAAGAGGTATATAGCAACTGTGCTACGACTAAATGCGTCTTCATGAACATTTAATTTAATGTTGCCTTTCCAGAACATTGTATATAACTCCAAATACAGGCCAGAAAAAGCTTTTTAAAGTTTATATTAAGCTTTCACTTTCTGTCCACATGCAATCACTTTAAACTCACATTACACTGCACTGTCAACAGAGCCAAATGATGTACAAAACAACTAGCCTATAACCGCAACTGAAAATAAACCTGCAATGCTAAAAGCTGAAGTCCTTGGCCAGTGCATTTAGACTAGGCTTCTGATGTTAGAGAAACAAAACAAACAAAGTGGTAGCAAAAGTAGACACAAAAGTAGTATTTCAAGAAAAAAACAACATGAAGCCAGTGTACATTTAAATCTTTCACAAATGTTTGTGGCCATAGCAAAGTAATTCCCACCCAAACAGTAGTTCTGTTTGAGCTCATGAGTGGGCAACATGGCTGCCAGTCTATGCAGGTCTCTGGACCCCTTTAGAGGTTCTTGACGACTTTGCCCTTGACACGGCAGCCTTGTGTGCGTCTGGAGCCACGGAGCCATTATGTAATGGCACAAAGCTGGACAGCTAATCTGTGTGCTGGGAAGGCACAGGGGGGCCTCTGTCAGTGCCACAACGAGCTCTAGGCCGAGCACACAAACACACCGGGTGACCTTAACAAAAGCCAGCAGTGACCAGACAATGCCAAGGAATGCGGTCCCTCTCCACACGTCATGACCAAAGCACCCACACCACACACACAAACACGTAAGGTGTGCACCTAACAATAGTTTGGTTCAGTGTAATTCACCCTGGAACATCCCAACTAGGGTTGCAAAATTCCGGGAATTTTCAAAGTTGGAAACTTTCCATGGGAATTAACGGGAATATATGGGAATTAACAGGAATAAACAGGAATTAACGGGAATAAACTGGGAATTTTTAATATGGCCAGTTAGTCTATAACACGGAACTTAAATGTAGTGGACAAAACCCCATCTTGCAGTCTAATACTGGTTAAAACAACCTGATTTAATGCAATTTCAGTCAAATTTCTACCCTGCACATATGTCAATCACATGCACACAGCAATCGGCATAGGCTGCTAGACATAAAAGAAACCTATGGTGCGTTCATATTCATGGGGAAAAAATGTTCCAACCAATCGGATTTTGTTGTGGAGTGGTGTGGTGCATCTTGGGCAGTTCAGTGTTGCTAGTTTAACATTCTAGTAAACCATAGGCAGAGAATGGGATTCCCGCTAGCATGCTAGCTTGCTTTGTATGCTAAGCTAAGCAAAAATACGAACATACAAATCATATCGCTTATTACGAAACAAAATGTTAATGTTTGTATATAAAACAGTTTGTATGAATTACCCAAAATTCCCAGTAAATTCCCATTAATTCCCATAATTTCCTTTAATTCAATGAAAGTTTCCAATTTGGAATATTTCCAAAATTCCCCAGCTTAACTTTCCATGCTAAGTTTCCGGAAAATTTACCGGAAATGTTCCACCCTTTGCAACCCTAATCCCAACACATTTTCAGTTATTTCATTTCAAGACCTGTATGGAACAACTAAATGTAACAACTTGGTTTTGAAGACTTTAACTTTAAGAGCACTTAGGCACAACTGTATCTCTAGCTAGAACTCCTGTCAGTGCATTTGCTGGTCTGTAACCTTTCTCCTCCTGCCACTGCAGTTTGCACAAACATGTAGTTTCCTTGAACTGGGAGTGCACAGCCCACCTCCACAACACACAGAGAGCCCCCTTAAAGCAGCCAACTCTCTGCTTGATTTACAGGCATACGGCAAACACTCCACTTGGCATCCACCGCCTCTGCTATCAATAGGGTGCGGCACAGACAGGCTTCAGGCTTCTGACTCCAGGCGTAAAACACCAACTAGAAAACTTGACCCCGCACGACCACAGCACACTAAAAATAACAGGCAAATTTGCTATGTGTTCAAAAATAATAGGTGTTCAGACAACGCAGGCATGCGAAGTGTAGCATTTCAGACGCTCTGAATGCTGTAATTATGCATAAGATAGGGGATAAAAAGTTGGAAACCGTTCCATAAGTATTCTATACGCTTTCCAAATCTGACCAAGAGTTTTGGAACATACAAAAGCATACAATAGCGCACTTCCACTTCCAAGATCAAACTATTTTAAAACATAAACAATGGGCCCAGGGCAGCTCAGCAGAGCATGAACACAATGGCGTATACGTCAGATTGCTTACCAACACCTCCACTACTCCAGCTGCACAAACAGCGTCGCGCATTTTCAGTCGTTTTCCAAACCTTCTTTGAAACCGTCAACCGTCTCCTAGGCTTCCGCAAAGATCCGATTTTAGGATCACAATCTCACTATGAATCTGCAGAGTGTCCCATACAAACCACTATGTGCCAGACTAAGAGGGAAGACTTGCGCTGGGCTATCCTCACTGGCTGTTCCTTAGACATCAGAATGACCACATAACAGTTTAGAGAGCACAAATCCTCCTAAGCCTATGTTCTGGCCCGTGGCCTAGTTAAGGACATCAGTGACGAGAGAACCTGGAAAGTTAACACGGCTCTTAAAATAAAAACAGCCAAAGACCTCGGATGTATGGCAGTGCCTGGCTTCTATCGCCTTACCTGACGTAAACAAAGGTGTCTTTTGGCAAAGAGCCCACCTGATAGGTGACCCTCCTGTTCGGTGGGGGCTCTGGCTAGTGATTAGGGTGGAGCAGATTGAGATTCGAAGCTGCAAGTGCAGGGAATTTTCTAAAACAAGTATACTACATTGGGAGTTTCTGAAAGGCTGGCATATTTGAACATATGGAATATTTTGAACTCTTTAAGGTCTAGGAGACTTTTATATCTGTAACACACACTCACACAATGCAATTTCGTTTTTGAAAAAGAAAACAAAACAAAAAAACACGACACTCCCTTTGCAACCCTCGTCCTGCAGATGCCATGCTATTAGTGTCATAACAGCTGCATAGAGGAAATGGTACAGCACATTTGTGACCCCTCATGTGCATACTGACTGCGCAGTGTTTCCCACAGAATTGAATTCCATTTGTGGTGGTTGGTTTGCAGAATTAACTTGAATGCAACAGTTTTTAACAAATTACCAGAGTGTGGTTATTATGCTAATCAGATTTAAGCACAATTTAGTACAACCTGGAAATATCATTGTGTGGTGGTCAATGTTGATATTGTGGTGGGCCGCCACAAATAAGTCAATGTATGGGAAACACTGCTGCGTGTCCATGTGTCTGAACATCCTGTGTGCAATGTGTACGTCAAGCCCTCCAGGGCGTCTTAAGCTCTTTCCAGGCCTATCTTGATGTCAAGAATAGAAGGTGTACTGTATTGTGCACATAAACACACAGTGTGGGGGGTGCATGGAAAGCTTCCAAGGAAAGTGACACAAATTTTGAACCGTCAACAACTTTTAGATTGAACTCTTTGGCATTGATTGCCACTACTAAATAAATGCCAAGAGAACAATTTATATCTCCTGTGCAGACCAGTATTTGGCTAAAATGTCCATATAGTCTGGTTTACTAAAGCAAGTGGGAGAGTTCCACATTCAGAGGTATCCCTGGCTACCTGTTACACAGTACACAAAACATGGTCCTGCGGAAGTTTGGAACCTGAATGTAACTTTCAGCACCTTAAAGATAAGGTAAATCCCACTTAGACTAATTTGCATTTTACTTCCTTCATCCTGAATGTCACTCTTCCCCTAAGCCATACGTGACTCCACAGGTCCTGAGAGAAAAGGGGGGAAAACACAATGCCTACAAATGGGGCAATGCTGACACAATCCAAAATGAGACAAACTGACATTCTCTACCTCTGCAGCAGTTAGCTGGGGCTCTTAGAAAGGCTGAGACAACCATGACTCACACTCCTCTGTACCGAGTAGAGAGCAGAGCACAGATGAGGGGATGTGTGTGGGGGGGGGGGGGGCTGATGGTGTTAGCCAGGGCTTCCCTCCCAATCCAGAAACCCCAAAAGTCCTGTCGACTCCACCCAGCAACTCGGTCTGGCCAGCGCACAGATCCAGGAGCGGAGCGGACAGAGCAGGGATTGCATAACCGGCTAATTCCCACACAAGGGATAACAGGTGGCCACGTACTCGGACCATAAAGCCCACAGCCTGCCAGAGAACGGCTACGTTCAAGAGAGGACCTTCACCTTGGTTTGTAATTCTCCAGTGGCAAACTGAATGTGGCATGGTGACAAATGCCTGTGGTGACGGACAATCAGTCACATGGATAGTATACAGAGAGAGAGAGAGAGAGAGAGAGAGAGAGAGAGAGAGAGAGAGAGAGAGAGAGAGAGAGAGAGAGAGAGAGAGAGAGAGAGAGAGAGAGAGAGAGAGAGAGAGAGGTCATGTAGTTTGTGTGTATTGGGTGAAATAATGCATTAAAATTCATTTTAATGGCACATGATCAAAGACAGCTAAAAACACCTGTTGTTCTCTCTAGCTACTGAGGCTATTTATTGTGTAGTTTTGTGATCTGAGTAAGAGCAACTTTTCCAGCACTATGTTACCAAATATATTGCGCAAATACAGCTTTATCAACTTTACCAACTGGGTTGTTGTTGCCGTTTGTTTGACAACTCTTGTTTTTTGGCCAGGCTAGGTTTGGCCGAGTTGGTTTTTGACAAAACCTTACTGCAGCTTTAAGCAGCTGTTTCTGTTTCGTGACAACCCTGAACACTAGTGAAGTGAAACACCGTACACATGAGCTAATTACAGCAAAGAGCACAGCATGAATGAACTCAGGGAGTTTAAGCTCTACACACTCTTTACGACTTAAAAGACTCTTCCAATCAAAGAGGCTTACGCATTTCTGGCACTCTTCCTGACAAAAAAAGAGAAACCTTTTTTGTCATGATATACAGATAAAGGTACTGCTATAATTTTCATTACATGCTGTACAAAGTAGGCCCATCTTGCCCCAAAAGAGCATTGTGTGTACTGTGATGCCCTTATGCCAATGTTTCCCTAGCATGGAATTAAGAGGACTACACCAGCCATCTGGGGACAATCATTTCCCTCTCAGGATCACTATGTCACTGAACTGTAGTAGCCCATAAAAAGATGTAGCCATGTAGTTCTCAAAAATAGGGTCACGTTTTGGCAGCGACCTGTTGATCACCTTTCACCACCACATGACCAGTTGGAGTTCTCTTCTGCCATCTTGAAATGACCTCTGTTTTTTCTCTCTATGCCATCATAAGAAAAAGATGCAGATAAGAATCTCCACAAAAGGAAGTGTCAGACAGAAGTCAGCCTCCGCTTCAGGAAAAGCTGTTCTAAAATTATACAAAGTTTGTCACAAATGATACAATTACGCAGTGCTGTTTTACAAATTCTTTCAGCCAACATGCACCGAGCCATGTCAGTTCAACCACTGTTAAACATCTGCTTCACGAAACTCCACAACAAATCCAGCAACAACAGCCAGACTGAAAACGTACACCTTCCCATGTCAGTGACTGGCCAATGTAATTTCTAAGAGGCTAACAAGCCATTTCCTTGTCCTTGAACTTCTACTGCCTACACCCGCCTGCTTCCCACCCTCAGGGTCTGGCCATCTTAAGTCAATGAACCGCAGTCTTTAGGTAACCCAGGTGATCGCCACCACAGATAAGGACCACTACTGAAGAGAGCTCCAGAGGGCAGAAAGCACACATTCACTGTGAGAAAACCTACGCCAAGAGTATCAGCTAATGTGTTGGGGTATGGAATATGCCCAACATGGCAATGCAATTAGAATGATTGTCCACCAGTGTCCACCAGTCAATGAGATGACAAGCTTTTGAATTCGTTGCTGTATAGAGCCATTTCATGGTGTTCGCTAATGACTGGTTCTGTTGCTATTTTGGATGGAGTTAACCAGTTGCTAAAAGGAGAGGATGTTTTTGTGCCTCTATAGGTGCCCCCTTGCACCAACTGTTTGATCTACACCATAAACCAAACACAAAATACCAGAAATTAGTTGTGAATGAAGAGGGGAAGCCCACGATTTGACAATGTCAAGCTGTACAGCACTGTGATTTGTTGAGCAGAAATCAAATCAACCCATAATAGCTACAGGACAACAAACAAGTTAACTGATACTAAAAAAGGGTGAGTCAGTGTTGAAGTACAGTACAAAATGTAAATACGCCAGGCAGAAACATCACTACCAAGTGAGTAATACATAATTGTAATGGGACCATAAAAGCTTCACAAGGCGAGCCCTGTTCTATTTAGGTCCCAGTCAACACTTGCATCTCTGACATGATGGGTGTCTGAATAGCAGTGGACTTTATCTGAATCAGTGTTTACAACTCCAGCACAGGTGCAGAGGTAGACCTTTTTATACCAGACTTGGGCCTGTTTAAGACTACACCACATGGTTCTAAAGGAAGGTGTACACTGGGGAAAAAATGAAAATAATTGCTTGCCTAATACTTTCAATGTCGTTTGAAGATGCCTGTTCTACTAAAATGAGAAATTATGCCATTTCATGATGACATCAGCAATATTATGATATAACGCATGGTGTTGTGATGCATTTGTCTTTCATAAAACTTAAAAACTGGGCTAATTCTAGAGCAATACAGTAGGCTATACATGCAGGGGACTGCTAGCCAATTCCAGCAGCAGTATACCCTCGCAAAGGAAGGGAAACGCCACTTGACCATCGATTTCCTCTCACCAAGGTCGAAGTATTCATACACAACTAAGCGTGACTGAACATATCTCCGACCTGAATTTCTATAAGCAACTTTATTGCTATTTCGAACGCATGTTGCAATGCAGACTAACATATTGATCCGTTGACAGAGGGTAAAAATATACCAACGCCCAGTTGCTCTACAACAGAGCAGGGCAACATAGGCCTATGCATTTGAACAATATTTTGAAGAAGTTTCCGACAACCACAAACAATTTCCTTTGAAATGTTTCGCTGCGCGATACTTTTCCTCTGCATGAGCAAGAAAGGGAAAACAATCTCAGCTAGTAACAAAGTATCGCCTCGTTCATGAAACGTGGTGCCATGACAGCCCTGTCAAAAACAACCCGATAAGTAAACTGGACATGGTCATTTTTTAACTAACACCCAAAAAAAATAGTTTATTTGCAACACAACAAGTAGCCTAACCAAAACTACCAGAAATACCATTAAGTCATAAACATTACGTTATAGCCTACGCTTTACGTTATGTTTCTGTAACATCGGGTGAGCTAACCAACCTAAATGTCTGTTGAGCGTATCTAAAACAAACAGTAGGCCCTAACATATCTTCAAGAGCAGAATAATAAACGATTTACTTTGTCTACATATGTAATTGTAGTCTATAGGCCCTATATTCTTCCGCCTGTTCGAGTGAACGCGGTGAAGCAACAGTTGTTCGCTGTTTGATTATTTCCTAGGCCCAAGTAGATATCCCCCCGTCCCAGTTAACCCTTCACAACTGCGCGCTGGAAGTATCGGTTAGCCCGTCTCTAAAATAGCGCACAAATAGGAACAAAACCTCTTACGCGACCGTCAGTTAAAGTTCATATAACTTCCGTGTGCACATATTCGCGTGGTTAAACGTGTAAAACTCTGTTTATAGAAATAAATTTGTTTTCTTACCTGCACGGAATCGGCCGCCATCTTGCCTTCTAACTTTGAATCAAACTCGGGATAGTGGATGGGAGGTGAGTCACAAAGGAGAGTAGCAGCTTTGCAACTTCTCTCCAACTAGTCCTTTCGGCTCCTCTTTTAATGATAAAAACGGGACCATCAGCTTTCCCGCGACGTGTCCATGGTTCAGCTGAGAATCCTGAGATCTTCCATGACAATACCTTCACAGTAATCCCTTTTATAAAAGTAATGTAAACAGGTAAAACAATAAAGAATAAACACTCGTTAAAATAAAAAGTTATTTTCCAAACAGTCCACAAGTAAGGTTTTGGGAAGGAGTGCTGGTGATATAAATGTCTTCGCGGGGAACTCCACCCGAGACACGCAGCGCCCAGCTCTGGAAAGCTTTTTTCTCTCAGCTAGAGTCAATTCATCCACTTTTAGTCATGTGATCATAAACCCTATGCAAGCATGCGGCAGACACTTTCCCAGGAGGAGCAGTTCGCGTATGGTGCCAAATATAGTGCTCATGTGTTTATTCAGTTCATATCGTGCAGTAAAAAAAGTTTAGATGTAGACCCATGGAAACAGGAAAAGAGGATCCACATGTAGGCATTATAATAATAATAATAATAATAATAATAATAATAGCAAAAATAATCTGCTTTAAATATGTTGTAAATATGTTTTTACGCTATAAGTCAATGTGTGTCTAAGGGGAAGGCATTTATTAAATGGTTGGGGTGTAATATAATACATAGGCCTATACTATACCATGATATAAAATCATGTTTGCATTTGTAAGTTTTTTGCCAATATATATATATATATATAGTAACACTGTCGACATTCATGTCAAAAGGAAATGTATTGTGGGACTTTTTCTTACCTTTGTGTTGTAGTAGAGCAATCTCCTGGACCACCAAGGGGGGCTTGACCCCACTCATGAATTGCTTAGGGAAATTTGATACTTTGTGTAAATCAAACCCCACTTTTAACCATCTCTAAAGGCTGGCCATCCATGTGGCTAATGAATGATTTAGAGACGCTGTTGACCTATTTGACACAGTTATTTGATTTGAATGGGCATTTGTTTTCCTTTCCACTAGCACAATGAAGCCCATTCATCTTAACAGTTGATATTTAAAATTGGATGTATATAATACACTACTCTGAGATATTTGGTGGAGCTCGTGCTCAGCTGCAGTTTAATACACCACACTGGCAGTGTTACCTAACAGAAAGACAAAAATGCCTTCCGATCCCGAGATCAGAATAATTTTAGCCACAACGAGGCTGACATTGTGCTGTGTCTAGTTTGCATGATCTCCTTCCCTGTGGTGGAGTATGAGGAAATCAGCCAGTGACTCAAAGTAGACAGGGCCCCTCTCTTAATGAGCTATCAGTAGACCGTGGCTCTCTGTCCACTCCCGAGGGTGTTTATTTTTGGAGGCTTAAGCAGGCCGGCTGGTCATTGCTGGAAACGTGAGTCAGACATTGATAAGGCTCCGTTCTGTTGTTGAAGATTAAGGACAAGTCAGACGCTCCACATTGTCTCAAGCCTTAGAACAAATGAGATGTCTTGGTCCATGGGTTTTTAGCTTGACATGCACTTCAAGGGAGAGGGCATCATCACAATATCGTTTTCTCAATTCCCTTTATAAAACATTGAGGGCGAGTCAAATGTGTCATAATATGCTTTTTGTTCAGCTGCATAGAATTCCCAGCTATGTTTTTAGTTCATATGGTCGAATATTACTTTAGTAATGCCTAGCTTTGTACCTCTAGTTGTGTTGTGATTATTGAGTGAATACATAGAGCTGTGGGCCCAGAGTTAGAGTGAACATGTGGCTGTTTGGATCTGAGTGGATGTTGCTGTGGCCTTTGTGGTCCCGTGTTTGCATTCTGTAACAAAGCCTTTTTACTTAAAGGTCAGTGTACTTCAGGTCAGCGGCTCGCCTCAGTTCCCTCTTGACACGACAGGCCTTTTTCCCCCCAAACAGGTCACACCATTACCATAGTCACTTTTGCCTGTTTACTTTCCCCCTAATGTTCACACAGACTTCAGCATGGTTAAGCTTCAAACAATGCTAAAGTCATTGATGAACTGAAGAGGTAAGAAATGGTTAACTGCTAGAGAGAACTGTCTAAATGTTTGGACCACAAACGGTTGGAATTTGAACATGGAATGTGCGTTCACCAAAACTGATCAGTCTGAGTGAGGGATTTTGGTGAACCCTGTGGCAGTGAAAACCTCTTTGTGTGAAACCACGGTAACCACCATTGTTGGTTTTCTCCACCACAACACACAGCACTCAGCAGCCATAGTCACACACTTCCTGTGGTAACAATCGAGCTTCCTGTGCTAGACTGCGTGTTGTTGTATCAGAGGTGATAATCTCCCAAGGCTTTTTCATTTGGTAGGTTACACAAACCTAGATTTCTAAATAACATGATATTGACGTTCTGTCTGAAAGGCCATCAGTGTCTTTTATGAAACAAGCACCGCATTGCCATATTTGGTATATGACCACATTCCTGCTCTCTTTAGGAAAGGTCAGAGAGTAAGCAACATTCACAAAGGAAAAATGGGAAGACTTTTCAAGTCCCGCTACAATCTCTTGCGGGTATCGTTGTAGTTTTGATTAAGGTGTAGCATCAAGGTTATGCATCAAGGTCACGCATCAAGGTCTTAAGATCATGCGTGCATAATCAACAGGAATTTTCAACATCTACAGCTGTGGTACTGTCATGTCCTCCCCCTAAGGAAACAATTCCATGGATAAGTGCAGCATAATCAGAGAGAGAGAGAGAAGTAAAGAAAGAGAAACACCATCACCCACACTGGCTCTATCCACAGCATCTGCTTGTGGTATTGGCCATCAGACCCTCCTATTCATAGTTGCCAGTAGTGACGTAGAGACCCTGGGGGGAAGCCTGGCTGCCTGACTCATCCCTTCAGAATGTCTGCCCAAGGGGAGACTGTCTCACACTACCCCACACACCTGTAGCTAGCGCACTAACTCACCTGCTCAGCAGCCAATGGCTAACTACAGCTTTTAGGCACTCTTTGGAAAGCTAATAATTAGCCAGCTGTATATATTTTTTTTTCAGCACTGACCCCGGGTGATGGGATGGGGTCTAGGGGCCCATGCCATTTATGGGCTTGAAGTGACAGTAATTGATGGGGTATTGATGTTTCTCACAAGCAGCCTGAGCTGCAGTGTTTGCTTTTAGAGTTCAGAAAGGTAGGCCTTCATGTGGGATCTACATCCTGTTTGAAGTGGGGAGAACAAAGGACTTTTCTGTTGGAGAAAAACTCCTACGTTTTAATGTATGATGGCACCACCTGCTGGTGGCAGAGCAAAAGTACATCAAATGTCAAACAAACAAGTAATTACATAGAATAACAATTAAGACAAATGCTTATTTGTCTATAACAAATGAATTATGAAAGATTACCTGCAACAGAAACAGTAGTGAAGTCAAGTCAAGTCAAGTCAAGTCAAGTTTATTTATATAGCGCATTTCATATACAGAGGTCATTCAATGTGCTTTACATAAACAAAACCAAACAATAATAACAAATACAACAATGAACAGCTGTACTTGGATCAGGTTGATGAAGTGGCACAGTGGTGTCAATCTAACAGCTTGACACTGAATATCAATAAAACCAAGGAAATGGTAGTGGATTACAGAAGGCAGCAGCAGAACTACAGTTACACCCCACTAATGATCAGCGGGCAACCTGTAGAGAGAGTCACAAGTTTTAAATACCTTGGTGTCCACATTACTGAAGACTTAACATGGACTGTTAACACTCAATATGTTCTGAAAAAGTCCAGACAACGACTCTACTTCCTTCGTCAGCTAAGGAAATTCAAAGTTTCTACATCCATCATGAAGGCCTTCTACACTTCAGCGGTTGAGAGTGTTCTAACTGGTAGCATCATCACCTGGTATGGGGACTCCACAGTTAGAGATTGTAGTACTCTGCAGAGAGTAGTGCGCTCAGCTGAACGTACTAGAAGAACTCAACTCCCTGCTCTACAAGATATCTATTCCAGAAGAGTACTCCTAAGAGCCCAAAAGATTATGAAGGACTCTTCTCATCCTAACAATGGATTATTCCTACCGCTGAAATCAAGAAGACGCCTATGTAGTCACAAAGCCAGAACTGAGAGACTCAGGAGAAGTTTTTATCCCCAGGCCATCCGAACTCTGAACTCACACTATACTGACTTTGCACACATTCACTCCTCAGCACTCTCAAACATTTCCCAACTCTGAACTCACACTATACTGACTTTGCACTCATTCCCTACTCAGCACTCATGACCCCCCCCCCCCCACACACACACACACCTACAAGACTTTTAGCACTTTTACATCCCTCTCCCTATGCTACAGACCTTTTATTTATTTTCTTATTTCATCACACGTCAAAACACACACACACACACACACACATATCTGACTTTCTCCAACTTTTGCACATCTCCATAGAACTTTTTATTTATTATTTTTGATTTCTCCTCCATCTACCCATGTCCTTGATTGCCTAGCCTTTCTGCCTCCCCCCCCCCCCCCCACCCCCAACACACACTTACATCATCACTGTCATCACTTCACATACATACAACACACTGCTTGCTACAGTAAGCCTCCTCTACATACTTGCTGCCCCCCCCCCCTTACATACACAGCACATTGTCTACAGGATCTTCTCCAACACACATCCTCTACATACTTACAGCACACTGCCCCCACCTACACACTACACACACACACACACACAGTCACTGCTCCACTCCCCTCCCGCCCACACACACATCTTCACTGTCATCACTCACATACATCATACATACAGTACTCTGCTTGCAATAGTAAGTCCCTGCCCCCCCCCACATACACAGCACATTATTTCATCAGGAAGCTTCTCCAACACACATCCCCAACATACTTACAGCACACTGCCCCCCCCCCCCCCCCCCCCCCACACTGCAGTCTCCCCACATACACAGCACACTATCCCATCTCCCCTGTCATCCCCCCAACACACACACCAAGACCCCTGGCAGTTGGGTTAGCCCCTTGAGCCGTGGATCTGCCCAAGGTTTCTTCCTTGGTAAGGGAGTTTTTCCTTGCCCCTGTTGCTCTTGGGTGCTCCCTCTTGGGTGCTCCTTGTTGGTGCCCCCCACCCAATCCCAATCCTCCCCCACCTTTTTTATGCAGCCCTTGCCACTTAATCTACTAAACCCCTCTTCTACTGCACTCTTTACCCCCCCCCCCCCCCCCCCATTAATGCACAAATAGGCTGACACCAGACATAATTTCACTGCATTTCTTACTTCCAGTAACTATATGCATGTGACAATAAACTTCCTTGTATCCTTGTATCCTTGTAAAAGCATAGAAAGGCAATATAGTCAAAGAATAGTTACAAGGTAAAGATCATAATAAAAAGAAAACATAAAACACAAGGTAAAATCGTTTAAAAATAAAGAATAATTAGTAAGCAAAAACAAAGGCAAAAGTAGTAAAAAAGTAATAAAAGACAAGGTAGAATAATTACCATGGCAGATTCAGAATTTGTAACTCGGCACAGTTAGCAGAAAGCATCTGAGAACAGTTTGGTCTTACATGTAAGTCTAGATTTAAAACTGGCTACAGTTGGGGCCTTTTTGATGTCATCCGAAAGTTGGTTCCACAGCTGAGCAGCATAGCAGATAAAAGCTGCTTCACCATGTTTAGTTCTAACAGTAGGTTTTACTAGCAGGTTTTTCACCTGGGACCTGAGAGGACGAGAAGGTGTGTACTGCTGAAGCATGTCTGACAGGTATTTAGGTCCTGCTCCATTTACTGATTTATAAACAAGCAATAGTGCTTTAAAGTCAATTCTGTGACTTACTGGAAGCCAGTGCAAGGACTTAAGAATTGGAGTAATGTGGTCAGTTTTTTTAGTTTTTGTTAGAATCCTAGCTGCTGCATTTTGTATCACCTGAAGCTGTTTAATAGTCTTTTTAGGAAGGCCTGTGTACAGTCCATTGCAGTAATCAACCCTGCTGGAGATAAATGCATGAATGAGTTTTTCTAAGTCATGTTTTGACATCAGCCCTCTGAGTTTGGCAATATTTTTGAGGTGGTAAAAAGCAGATTTAGTTATCGCTTTCATGTGGCTGTTGAAATTTAGATCACTGTCAATTAATACACCAAGATTTTTAACTGTATCCTTTGCATTCAACCCTTTTGTGTCAAGGAGAGTGTTTCTCTTTCCTCCTTTTTACCAAATATAATTACTTCAGTTTTTCCTTTGTTCAGCTGAAGAACATTTTGAGACATCCAGGTGTTGATTTGTTCTATACACTGACACATGGATTCAAGAGGACCATAGTCGTTTGGACAGAGCTAAGTAAATTTGTGTGTCATCTGCATAGCTATGATTAAATTATTTTGGATGATTTGTCCAAGTGGGAGCATATAGAGGTTGAATAATAGTGGTCCCAAGATCGACTCCTGGGTAACACCACAGGTCAAGGACGTTGGTGTTGAGGTACAGTTTCCGATGGCAACAAAGAAGCTCCTTTCTTGTAGATATGATTTTAGCCAGCTGATAACTATGCCTGTAAATCCAACCCAGTGGTCTGTGTAGTAAAATATTGTGATCAACAGTGTCAAATGCTGCACTAAGGTCCAGTAGCACTAGGACTGATTTACCTGAATCTGTAAGCGCTTTCAGACATACGTGTAAGACCGGAGGTTCTGCCGATGTTAAACGGTGGGGCCGTATATCTGAACGACATAACCGGTCATATGGAAGTCCGAATTTACCCGGTGTTTATACTACTCCCCCCTCTAGTATTTCCTCCGGACATTATGTAAATTTGCTGTGTCTGAACGAGGAGTAGAACATGCGGTTAAAATTCACACCTAGTGAGAGGGTGTGTTGGGTGACGTTTCTTTCATGCGTCCATGTGGTTAGATCTGACTTAAATGCAGTGTTATGATGGAGTGGCATGCTGTCCAGAAAATCTCCGACCTGGAAAGATGCAGACATCACTGAGCTACTGTCCATGAGGGCATTCAACATTTTGATAGAACACCTGAAGGGAACGTTAGAGACACGTTAGCCTACAACTGCATGGCAAGGACAAACGAATTCAGAAGACTGAATCATCATAAGCAGAAGGCGCTGAAAAGGCAGTAGCCTACAGCGACGTCGTTGACGACAATAACAGGAGTATTTAAAGGTCTCATCTCATCGTTTTTTCATTAATTTTGCAGTGGTCTGTAGTATTGATGAATGCCCTGTGAGCCGGTTTTGGTGAAAAAAATGCTGTCCTGCGTCTGTTTCATGCTGTTCTAGTTTGGTGGGGAAGGTGGGCGGGGAGGAACGACTGGATTTCGCCTCTAGTCATGAATATTAATGACATGCTAATGAATTCACCTCTGATTGGCTAACAGTACTGTGACGCTTCCTCCAGTGCGTCCTCATCCGATTCTGCCTGTGCTATGCTCCATATTCAACTTTACAGTGCTAAAACCTGGCTAAAACTCGAGTCAAAACTGTTGCACAAAATGTCTTCGGAGATACAACTTCATGTGTTTGATCCTAGTGTTCGAGTAGGAAGAAGAACCGCTTCCTGATCGTTTGTCGGTGAACGTTGGTTTAATAGAATGGTAACAATTGCCTGTCAGCTTAAAATTTCTCCTAAAAGAGGTAAACGTTTGTGACAATCGTCATCTTGCTTTCAAGTAATAAACAGTTGGAAACGTTTTAAAATAAAGACCTATTTCTTTACACAGTCAAAAGTCTTTGCAATCTTCCTAGTAGATATTTTACTTCACAACACAGGTAAGCACCCTAAATGCAGTTCAGCCACTGACCTAGCCTGCTAATGTTATCGGAATAGCTAGATAGTTATGGTTTGAATTCCATGATACTATCATTGAAAGACCACTTGGTCATAGCCAAATATATATATAGATCTAAATGCAAACACGCCTACCTAGCTATATTTTGCTGGAATTGTACCAGAATGCCTACAGAAGCAGAGAATGTGTGCTGCAAGACTTCTCCGGTAATGAGAACTATGATAGCCTGACATTGGCAGAGGTTAGCCTACTCAAGTTGTTTTCTGTCACGTATGACAGAAAAAGTAGCCTACTATAGGAATCTTATAGTATTTTGGGACTAAATATTACAGTAATCTTATAGGAATACTATAGTATTTGGACATACTATAGGTACTATAAGACTACTATAGAAAAACTATAGTGGTTACAGGATATTATAGTTATTAGTAGTACTTCTACAGTATGTCCCAATTATTCCTATAAGATTACTATAATATTTTACCCCAAATACTATAAGATTCCTATACTACTTTTTCGTAAGGGGATTGCTCATGTGGTTAGAAAAATGGGCAACACCAGTACCCCTGTTGTCTGTATGACCCTGTACCCAGGATTAGAACCAGTCTGCCTTAGCATAATGTACTCCCTTCAAAATGCACTAAACATTCGACTATGACGACTATGGCCCTCTGTGAGACAGAAGATATGAAAGGTAAGATAAACCTTTAGCTTAAAAGGGACAAAAACTGATGAAACTTCTAAAACAAATATACAAAACAGGTCAATTTTCTATAAACAACTTTATTATATTTACATACAGCAGTGGTACTCAAAGTGTGGTCCACAAGCTATCTCAAGTGTTCCACAAGTAGATGTGGTAAAATATAATAGATGAGTTGTTTGCAATATTGAACCAACTTGTATGTAAATCCAAACAGTTCTGCAACACTGATGTAACCTATGCCAGTTTAAATCATATGAATCCTCTGACACCATAAGCAAGTTGCAAAGACAATAAGCAAGGTGGTTCAGTAAGAAGGCCTATTGTGTAATATACTGTTGAAGTAGGTCTACTGTTTTTTTTGCTAGGTGGTCCGTGAAACACTGACAAATAGTAATATTGCAGTCCTCTTTTTGCCAGACGATGCAGACATCTGGCCTACAGATCCTTTGTAAAATGGTGCTGGGATTATTTAGGGAAAAGTTTGTCTGAGTTGGTCTGAGTTGTTGTTTCGGCTTGTATTGTCCTGGGGATCTGAAGGGACAACACACAAAACACATTCGTTGGCTGTGATGATTTTATTACATTGCTCTTTAATTGCGCTGGGCCATAGGTGGAGCCATCAGGTGTTATTGTGGAGATGTCGCTTTCATCCTCCTCCTCCTCTTGATCAACCCGAGGTCTTCTAGCTGGCCTTGGATGAACAGGCTTGATGGCAGTAGAGGTAGCAGGCCCCCATGCCCATGGTGTATCCGAAGTGCTTGTATCAATACTCATACTTTTCATGAAGTATTCTGTTTGGGTAGCTAAAGTAAATAAATGTGTATTACTGTCAAGTTACAAGATACTAATAGTACACAGGACATTCACTATCTCACAAAACTGTACTGGCACAATGGAAACAAAAATATTTTAGTGACTGTGGTAAGGTGTATGATGTACTAAGTAGCATACCCACAAGAAGACATTCGGTAATATCAATTCTATCTGTTATGCAATTCATGGGTTTCATCAGGTCCATTTACACAGGTGTATTAATCAAGCACCATGCAGTCTGCATTCATAATCGAGGTGCTTGATTTTATACACCTGTGGAAAGTGACCTGAAGAAACCCATGAATTGACTTTCCAAAACATTGACGAGCACATAAGAACCTGTATTAGCCTACTAGAAAAAGACTTCTAGAAACTAACTAGCACAACAATAAAAGTTAGATCACAAACCTTTGCTTCTAACGTGATGACCTAATGTAGGCTAGAAAGCTGTGTAGCCTGACATGAGGATGTGCTCTGGAAGACATACAAAACACTAAGTAAACAGCAAGTAATCAAACAAAACATCATTGTATGTCAATGTAATAATGGCAAGAAGACAAATTAGACTGAAGTGTAAATACCTGAGCTCTAGTGATAGCAACTTAGCCTAATAGTGCAGGGGTATTGTGTTTTTGATTTTCCCTGTTTAGACTAGAACAATACCCGTACTTAGTTGAGCATAAAATATTGTTGCTAATATTATTATTTGTGGTTTAACGTTTAGGTTAGAAGATTATAGGTTCAACAAGCTAAATCTCTGGGTAGTGTGGTCAGTTTCTTATGAGTGTAGCTACACCAGGCACGTAACTGAAGCCTTCCGTTCGCGTTATGTACTGCAACAATTAGCTTCCAATAGGCCTAATCAATGGAAGTAGCTACACCTGGCGTGTTAGTGGCCTGTAGGCTACGTTCGGGAAAATAGACCATTCCTCTAATGGATTTTACCAGAGCCCTTCCTATTAGGCATTCTCTGATTTTACACGTCGCGAACAGAACACTTCAGTTACGTGCCTGGTGTAGCTTCCTGTAATATAGGCTAGCCTAAGCCTAGCTTGTACCCTTTTCATGCATGCTAACGTGAAGAATATGTAACAGATGTTAGGTGGAAAAGTTTGTTTGTACTTACAGCCTGTGAGCTGGTGGTCCATCTTCATGACGGTACAGAACCAGGTTTTCAGAACATCGATGTAAAACCACTTTCTAAGGCAGTGAGTGTTGTTGAAATGATTGGAACACAGAACTAATGTTGCACTACTTCGGTGGTGGTGTTCCAACGATAAATCCAAACCATTTCTTCCTCAACTCATGTTTCTAAGGCAAGACATGCAACATTGATGTGTTATTGCCAGAAATAAAACAGGCACGATTTTTTTTCTGCCATGTTGGCAACTTGCTGTTAGCTCCTACTAGCTGCAGAGAGACAATCCCCTAGCAGCAAAATCTTCCAGTCTTCCTGTAGGCGGTCACAAGCCAAGGTGGGCGAGGCCATGAATAGTCAGTTTCCCTTCGGCGTCACAGGGAAGGGCTCTTTCTGATTCGCTTGTTTTTCCGTGTATTTTCTTTTATTGGCTAATGCGGGCAATGGGGGTAGAAGATCATTTTCACGTGCAGCATGCATATGCAACTTGGAGTGAGCTATAGTATTTCGAAAGTAACAAGTATTAAACGGTTTGTCAGTGAATGTGACCTTTAATAAATTGTTAGCCAACACGGTTTTCTGTTCATTGATAGCCTTCATGACCTGCTGAGCTCGCTGATATTTGCTGAGCATATATGCCTAGAGAAAATGAAAACGAAGTAAACCCAACTTTGTTCCAAGCTCCTTACGTAAATGCGAATGCATGGGGAGAGGATGCTTTTGGAAAAAATAAACCATGAAAAAATGAACAACTTCACTGTTATTGATGTTAGTATTTTGTTTGTTGCTTAAAAACGTTGTATGATCTTGAAGTCTTGAGTTAGCCTACTGAATTGGCTGGTAGCCTACCATAAAGTTTGTGCATGCTCTCTCTCTCCAACGCAAACCAGATTTGGGGTTCTATAGCTAATTCTGGTACATAACGTTGAAAACAGATAAATGTGTTTATTTGAAGCACACATACAAATACTGTAGGCTAGGTCAATTTCAAGTGCGCACTTACGTGACTAGCCTACTTCAAGTATTAGCCTATGCACAATAGATTTCTCTTCTTTAGCCTACATAATGCATAGGCTACACTTTGTAAATAAAAAGCAGCTGTGACAGGCAGCGGCCGCATATATTCTGCGTCATATCTCGCATCTTGTGAACTCTACAAGCCCCCACCCCTCACTCGACAACCACACAGAGATTCTGTAATGTGCGTGTATGTCGTTCACACGTCCGTATAAGGTCAGTATTAGGTCCGCAGGTTAGCATCATATCTGAATCATCCGAAGGGTAGGACCTCCGTTTGACAAACCTCCTCATATACTCCGGAGGTTATATCTGAAAGCGCTTTGTGTTGAGGCGTATGTCATTGGAAACTTTGATGAGAGCTGTTTCAGTGCTGTGATTTGCCCAAAAACCAGACTGAAAGTAATCAAAATACCCATTTGATGTTAGGAAGGTAATAAAAGGTAGATTGGATATGGGCCTGTAATTGTTTAGCATGGAGGCATCCAGGTTATTCTTTTTGAGAAGTGGCTTTACAACAGCTGTTTTCAGTGACTTAGGAAAAGTGCCAGACAGCAGTGATACATTTACAATTTGAAGGACATCCGCCGCTGTGAGGTGGTTTTGGGCAGAGTGTCTAAGACACATGTGGAAGAGCTGAGATTCTGTACCGTTTTTTCAAGTGTTTCGTAGTCTATCAAGCTGAACTCTGACATCAAGTTTAGTTTCCCTCTGTTTGTTGCTGGAAGTTCAGGTTGTTGAATTTGTAATTGAGCAGATATGTTGAGTCTGATTTTGTCAATTTCACCTTTAAAAAAAGATGAAAACTCATTGCATTTATTAGTTGAGAGAAGTTCAGGTGCTAATTGTGAAGGGGGATTTGTTAACTTAACAGTTGAAAATATAATACGAGTGTTATTTAAACTTCTATTGATAATGTTAGAAAAGAAAGACTGTCTTGCTTTGCATATTTCGGAGTTATATGTGCGGAGCATCTCTTTATGGATTTCATAGTGGATCTGAAGTTTGTATTTACGCCATTTTCTTTCAGTCTTCCTACACTCTCTTAGAAGTTTAACTGCTGGATTTTGCCTCCATGGTGCTTTCTGTTTGTCCTTAACTTTCTTGATTTGTAATGGAGCAATGTCATCCATAATGTTTGCCATTTTTGCATTAAAGTGCATCAAATAAGTGTTCTACAGAGTCTGGCAGTTGACTTGACTTTAGTGAAAGTGCTTGCTCAAAGAGAGCACTTGTCTGATCATTTATGATTCTCATTTTTACCATCATAGCTGTGTTTTGAGTGTGTGGGGACATAGACACATCAAAGAACACGCAGAAATGATCAGATAAGGCCAGGTCTTTAACAGCTGTAGAGACATCGAGACCCTTTGTGATAACAAGGTCGATGGTATGGCCGAGAGTGTGTTGGCCCCTGTACATGCTGTGTTAGGAAGAAAGTATTGATTAGTGCAATGAATTCCTTGGCATAATTGTTTTCAGGATTATCCACATGCAAGTTTAGATCCCCTGATATAAGAAGACAGTCAAACTGCAATGCAAACGACTGATAGCAGTTCACCTAGCTCTTGCAGGGAACATCATGTCAAGTCAAGTCAAGTCAGATTTATTTTTAAAGCGCATTTAACATGCACATAGTGCAACCCAAAGCGCTCCACAAACAAGACACATAACAACAAGACAAACGATGCCGGATGGAGCGGCGTAGTCGCCAGCGTACCCATGATATCAAGACATGACAAATACATTTAAAAAATAACAAATACAAAAAATTCCGGACGGAGCAGCGTAATCGCCAGCATACCCGTGACACCAATACAGACAACAAAACAAATAAACAAATAAAAAAAGAAAATATATTTAAAAAGGGGGAAGAGTGATGTTAAAATTAGTCCAATTTCCAAACCAGCTGAAAATGTCCAAGGGCAATGATGATCCGTGAAAACTGCGCACAGAGCTGTGTCTTCACAACCGATGCAATGCCAACAAAGTTCTTTAGCAACTGACCAACCCGGTGAATTCACTGGCAGTCTGGAGATAACGTTAACGTTAGAAGCTAGGCCTTGTAGACCGCAGTCTGGAGATGACTGGAAGCACAGTCCAAAGTACTGGGCGATCGCGTAGATCCGCAATTCGGTGGACTTAACAGCGACCGTTTGTTGCTCCGTGAGATTTCAGCTCTTCACCGTTAATGTTAGTCTGCAGTAGGCAAGGCAGCTCGCAGGTCAGCAACAGCTCGGCGGCCGCGGCAGATCTTTCGCAGAGTAGCCTAGTTTCAGCTGTCCCGAGAGATCCACTCGACCAGACAGTGAAGTGCTGCACCGCTCACGGATATATAGAAGGATGTCCGATGCCAAGCTAAGGCAAAAGCTAGCCATAGCAAGCTCCCAATGGACAAATGTCAACGACATCAGCTGACTTAGAAGCAGTAAAAAGGACTAAGAATAACACGAAAACTATCAAAAATAGCGTAAATAAATAGGGAAAACATTTAACTAGACAAACCAATACAAAAAATAAACATGACATTACATAAAATTACGAACATTACATAAAAACAAACAAAAACATGATGCCAGACGGAGCGGCGTGTCTCGCCAGCGTCCCCGTAACCTAGCAACCTCCTGTTGTGCTTGGGTGGGGATGGTGATGGGTATTCAGGGGATCCTGTGGAGTTTGAGTGGGTGGTAGGATGACGGGGTAAGTGACCTGAAAGTTTATGTGCCATGTAATTTCTGTGTGCACTGGGGAATACTCACAGAAATTACAGGGCACATTCTACATGTTCAAAAATGTTGAAAAAATGTTTAGACATTTTATGAAATGCAGATAAAATATTTAGACATTTTATGAAATGTAGATAACTTGTGTACATAATTAGTAGATACCTAACTTTTGAAGATACAGCGTAAAAAAAACAACAAAATGGGGGCAGCCTGACCTCCAAACAAAAACAAAACCCTGTGTTGAATTTCTCTAGGAATACTGAAGGTAAGGGTGAGCTATCTGGCTAGCATGTTTTGTTTGGTCTTTGGTTAAAATATCCTACAATGTACTATTTTTTGCACAAAAGTGCCTGCTAATAAATGTAAATATAAACATTCCTGTGAAATCCATAAAACGGTCTATCAAACCACATTACGAGTTCACCCAAGGGTAGGCTACTTACAATTTCAACAGCAACAAAGCCAAATCGGCGTCCGTTTTGCAGTCTTCAGAGTCTCTCCTAGCGTTCATGGGCTTCGGAAAAACCTTTCTCCGAGTGAAAACATCATCATTCTGCGTCATTCACGTCACTTAATGTGTGAGTCAGAGGTCGGAAACTGGGGCTAGATTTTGCTAACAGAGTTGCCCAGTTAGGGGCTCGTCATCACTTTTGTCGTCACGTTGTAGTTCGTTTGTAGTCCATGTGGCCTTTCATGCCCAACAGTTTTAATGTGAACTTGGGAATTTGCCGTTTTTGTCACTTGAAAGCTGCATATCTTTCTTTCACGAGCATCTTACACTATATTTTAAGCAAATACAGTTATTTGTTTAGGATTAGTGAGTGTATGTTTTAACCTTTGTTGTGGCATCTGTGTTTGTCACACATTCCAATGGCAAAGCACATGAACACTTGCTGTCGGAAAAACAAAGTAGCCATGGGGACGGTCCTTGTCATTCCGAGGTGCTCTGAATGCACCAGCTCACTTGACGCCATTCCTCAAAAGCTCGCCCTATGTTCACTCGTGTCTGGTCTCTTTTTTTGTCAAACTCCCTTTTCTTCTTCTGTTCCTCTGACAGTCGCTTCTTGGTCTCTTATTTGTCGGTTGATCCATGATGAATGCAACAATTGCCTTGCAACTGGCTGTTTATATCTACAGTAGCCGGTCCCATGTTTGGGGGTGTGTCTGCCATAAAGCATTTTCGAAACTACAATCTGACTACATTTTCGAGGCGCTGTCACTCCCCGATGTTAGTCGCTACCGGATGTGAGTCGCGCATGCGTCACTTTACTTTGCGACTACCAGTGCTGTTAGCCACAGAATAATGACATTAGCCTACACAGCAGTAATGTATTATTTAGCATAAGGCATCACATTTTCACGGCATGATCTCTAATGTCAGTTCTAGATTAGAGGCTGAAGTAGCCTGCTAGCGAGAGACTTCTGTAATATCAATAAAAATTGACCTATAACGAAGTTTGTTCACTGCTGGCAAGTAAGTAAGCAATCAAGCACAACAAAGGCTGTCACTTGAATGGCGTTTGCTAACGTTATCAATCAAACAATCTTAGATAGTTAAAACGTTTTTGAAACAGAAAAGTTAATTATTTTATGGATTTCAGTCGGATCCCTTGGCGTTATGCCGTAAAACCTATCAATTTGAGCATGCGTGACTCACATCGGGGAGTGACAGCGCGATTGACCGTGCTTTCTATTTGTCTCGTAAATCCGCCGCCTGAGTTGGAAAGTGTAAATTACCCAGCTTTCTTGCGGTATTTTGGGCAGGCACGCCCACTTTACCTCGGAGTACTTGAGGGCATAGATATAATATACATAGACGCCGCATCGACCGCTGCTCCCTACTAGCGCTGACGAGATTTGGAGCCGCCATCTTGGACCGGTCATCCACTCCACTCAGTGTAATCTGTTTGGACGGTGCAATGAGCTGTCAGCACACTTAATTAATCATATCTCACTGAATACCGAACAGATTTTCACGCGTTTTTTTTTGCTGCAAAGGTCATACATGTAGCTATGATACAGGCCACATTGTTCGAAAATACAAAATACAACCAATAGTACGGTAATGTTAAATCTTACTTGTGAAAAGTAAATCCCCCCGAGTATGGTCCGCCGATTTGAGCAGGAACATGCTGCACAGTGCTGTCATCTTGTGTTTTCTGCTGCAACACAATGAGGAGTATGACAGGTCCAAGATGGCGGCCGCATTTCTTGTTTCCAGCAGCCAATGCGGCGTCTATGTATATTATGTCTATGCTTGAGGGTACCCTGAGGTGGACGTACGACCTTACAACAAACATGGCTGCGCCCATAGTTGAGATGAGATGACATGTATTTTTTTTGCATATGTACTGTGTTGGTCATGTTAATGTTGATGTAATGCTCTTACACACTAGATTACATTGCTGCTTCAATCCGGTCGCCAATTCATGCATTGCACGGTTTTGCTGTGCCTGCAATACAATGTAACAATTTGTTTTCCGAAAAGAAGCTAGAAGCTACATGTAGCACAAAACAATAACAATGACTAGCCTCCTGCTAATGCCCCTCGTGGCTCGAGAGAAACGCGTTCCTATAGCCACTCATTCGTACATGTTGTACGAGTGGGTGTACGATGATTTACAAGACAAATAGAAAGCACCATGAATTCATACTTTGCAGTCACGTGATTACCATGGATACGTGGCGGGCAAGAAACGCTAACAAAATGGCGACGAACAGTGGCCAGCCAGGGGAATTGCAGATTTCCAATACTACAATCAATTAACTATTTAGACCATATGTCACCAAATGTTCAAATAGATATCAAGAAAAGATTAACATACTCGGAACGTGTGATCCATAACGTTACACAGCACCCGCTGATGTTTTCATTGCTTTGAAGCTGGCAAAGTCTCTACCAGACTTGGAGTTTGGAGATATTTACATATGTTATAAAGAATCCGTCACCTTACACGCACAAAAAATGAAAGCCTACAAAAGTACAAATAGCTATCTTTTTATCAAGAGTGGATGGGTTAACAACGCTGTCGTATGGGAGGTGAAAAACAGGAATATCTTCATAAAAGGTGAGTGTTACTAGTTAGCTAGCTGACGTTACCCGTTTGCTAATGTTTGCAGCTATAAGTTACACAAAGTGACATCTGTTCCATCGTGTGATGAAGTCTTCATCTGAATATCATAGACTGCTGAATAATAAGTAAGTAGTTTAAAAAAAAAAAACGTATGCCAACTATCATATATGGCTAGCAGGATGTCAACATTGTAGCCTACCTGCTTATCCACTCCACATAGCATTAGACAACAGACAAGAGCAGTTGGGGCAGCGAAATGCGTATAATCCTGTTAGGTTGTAATGTAGTAGTAATAAGTGTACGATAGTCTGCATGCAAAGTAACTGTAAGTAATAAATAGACGCAGTACAACAGTAACGTGTCATTCATTCACCATGTACTCTTCTTCTCATATCATATCATATCATATCAAATCACGTACAGATGATAACGCGTTCTCGCCACCTACTGGCTAACGTGTAAGCACGTTTAGTTAAGATTACACGATTGACATGAAACATAACTTCAGCGAATCATAAATCTGAAATTATCCATTATGTCAACTGTCTCTATGACAGGAGACTTCATGACCGTCACTTAGAAGTGAAACCCAGCTGGACGCACAGCTTGCAGTTCGTCTGATTTGTCTACCCACGTGATGCCACATGTAAACATATATGGTAACCTAATTTAAAAAATATCTGTTGTAGGCTAACGTTACTGTGCTTGTGAATGATATACTTTATCTAACTAAAACCTTTTTCTATGTTAGGTACATCATTCCTACAGCTTGAATGAATAGCCTCTGACAACTTGGGTTGCTGTAGAAAAGGAGGGACTGATTTGATTTGGCCACTGCACCTGTATGGCCGGGTTAGGTGCAGTGTGCTCACATGTAGTGTACATCAGGAATCTGTAAGAGACTATACATGCACAGAAGTTGTTTGCAGACTACTGATCTTAGTGTTTTGAATTGGAGGTGCAGTGTCTGCAAACAGGAATTGGCAAAAACGCAAGCGTGCACAAAGAAAACAAAATTAATGAAAAGTGCTAAATTTTGAATTGCACTGTTAGACAGACAATTACAGATTTATTCAATAAATAAATAAAATGCACATACGTAGATAAATAAAACAGATGAATACAAATAAATACAATGCACAAAGGTATTTAAAGTGAAAATGTAATACATGTATTATTGTAATATATAAAATGTCATATTCATTATTATTATTATTTACAGTGTATGTTTGTATAAATAAATCATTGCATATATACATTGTATTATTTAACCAGAAGGAATGATTGAGGGTGCCACATTTGTAAGGGCACAACACACATGGACTACTTTGTCTAAAACTGTTGTTCGGCCTCCCCATCTCTTAGATATGAATATGACTGTTCCTTGTGGGGATATGCCTATTAGGCATTTCATGGTGTGATGATGTTTATAGGTTGAATATGTTTGTGCTCTTGCTTCTAAGTCTTTGGGTTTTTCTATACAAAATTCGAAACAATCAATTATGCAGGCACATCTAGGGTAAGTTTGTCTAAATATCATGTCTAAATATCATGGGCATTGACAGCCGAAGCTCTTCTCTCTGTGGCCAAAATAAAAATGATGGGACAAGCTTTCCATGTCTTTCTCCCTTTTCCTCCTTTTGGTGGCAGGGGTGTGAGAGAAGACAGACGGAACCCAATCAGGGGACAGCGGGTCATCAGATTTGGCACCTGAAATAATAAAATAAGATAATATAATAGATAAAACGTTACTGCCACACAAGGTTTGGGGTATTTTCAACATTGAGTCCTGTAACGTTAGTTACAGGTCTTTCTAGTAACTATCAAGTCTGTTAGCAAGCTACCTGCATTAGGGACTAGGATTAACTAGCTGAAGCAGACAAGTTATTATTTTTTTTTTTTAATAATCGAGCAGTAATAATTCCTCCGTAAATTATCTAGCTCTACTGTTGGGTCATCTCGTTCTCATTGAAAACCATAGATATCACAAACCTCAAAACAACCTATCACACAACTTTTGTTGTTGTTCGCAAAAGACGACAGCTGTTAGCCTAGCTTAGACTCGCGGAACCAGCTGGTGGTGTTGATTGACGAAACTACAGGGTAACTTAAGACACGATTAATTACATGATCATACACCCATTGTATTCAAACAAATGTTAAAATTACCTTTGATGAAATGATCACTGCACAGACGTGTAGGGCCTATACTGTGAAGGTTGCCAGGTCCCATTTAACGATTTCACGTAGCCTGTATCCATAGTTGTCTTCTCACTGAATTCTCCTTATCAGATCCGGTGTTACATGGCAACTGGCTCCCATGTTAACTGGCTGCGTTGATGACGTTTCATGATTGATGACGAGTCTTTGTCACTTTCTGATATACTAGAGACGCACACGACATGTTTAAAAGTCAAAATTGTATGTAGTACTACATGCATTGGACCATAAATATACCACCAAAAAACAAACACCTAAATTAACTCCAGGTGGGTATCGAACCACGAATAAATTGACCTGTTTTCTTGGCGTCTGCGCCACGAACCAGCTGACGGTACTCACAGAAATTGACTTCAGTTGTATGATTAAAAGAAGTCAGCTAACGTTATTATAATTGTAACAAGTTCATGCTATCTGGCTACCATGTTATCATGCTACCGTTGCCCAAGCCATTTAGTAGGCCTTCAAAGTATCATGGTTAAGTTTTACAAACGTTTCACTGAGGTTAGGCTGTGGCCGCCCCTACCTGAAGTGTCTGTAGAGCCACATGAACAGCAAATAAATTAAATTAAAATGTGTTGCCTTATTGTGTATCCTTTTAAAAGTTGTCCAGCCTATTCTTTTAAGAATTCAGTTCATGAAACACAGGCATTGAAACGCACATTGCAATGGGCAGGAGAAGTCTATAACGTGTCCATATTTTACACAAACTTTGAGCACAGGGAGAGTCAAAACTCTTAGGCTTATAGGCTATTAACGTTAATGTTGCTGACATGTAAACGTGGGTTTGATGTTTTTTTGATACTTTATTTCCCAAATAACAAGTTGGTGCTTCTCCTGTGGCGCTATAGGTTAATGCCTTTATATCGCTTTTTCACGCAGTCGCAGTCCTCATCACACGTTTTTTTTATTATTATTTATTACCGCCGCTAGCGAAGCGGTCATATAGGGATTGTCATTGTAGCCCCCCCCCCCCCCCCCCCCCCACTGATGTTGAAGTAACTGTGTTATGGTGTCAGAGAAATCTACAAAAGCAGCATGAATGTCCATTTTAGGGTTGTTATTGAGAGCATCATGCCAGCATTGTAGGATCTGAATCAGAATAGTGGCAATGGATCTCTTAGCCATGAAACAATCTTGTAATGGGGCAATTTTAGAGATGGTGTCTTCCAGAAGAGCATCCCTTAGTATCCCTTCAAACACTTTGCCAACACAACTGACCAATAGTAACCAAGTAACTTTGTGTTGTCTGGCTAGGCCAAAAATCACTCTCACCAGCAGCCACCCTTGCTATCTTGTGCTCCAGGTGATGGTAATTTTGATACCATAGATTTAATAGAGACCCAGTCAGACCAATAATATGAAAAATCAGGAACAGAGTTTATTTACAATGATGCGCATCAAGGGAGAGACAGCATGACTTCACCTAAAGATCCATCAGCTGCTCTCACTAGACAAGGAAATATTTAGGGTTTAAGTATCCTTCCAGGCTGACGGGAGATGGCGCTGGTCATCCCATCTCACGTGGACTACACTGAATCAGACTCTGATTAGTGGCAACCTGGCAATCCGGAGCAGATAGCTACTGACGCAGCCATGCAGAACAGTGAAACACTGCAAAGTCATAATATTCCCGCTTATCTCTAAATACAGTCACACAGAGATATACACAGGGACAGTAGAGATATCATACAGTCTACATAGAATCATACTTTTAGTATCAAAGTGACCCACTAATGAGAAATGTAGAACATTAAACCATATATTGGAATATTGGATATAATGCTCTATTCCACTTTCTCTCAGTCCCCCTTTTTCAGCCTTTATGGCTGGAACATTTCATCAAATACTGCCACTATATAAAATATAAATGATTATACAATTGTTTCATTAAAGTTAGTCAGATCCAAATAAGCAGGTACATGACTAGATTTAACTAATTTCTTCATAAATTATGAAAAATAGCTACATATGATTGGTGTACAATAACAACCACAGTAAATCAAAAAGAATATATTTGGTCAATCCCCCTGAACTATTCAGAAACTCGTCTATATCATTTCTATATCAGGTATCAGGTAACTGAAAGTATTGCAGTAACTGTGTCTCTACCATGTGTATAATACTTAGGCAAAGCTGAATATAAAACCAATACACATAAGAAATGTCTCTCAACAATGCTCAAATAGAATAGAACCCAATAAAGGAAATTAATCAAATGAAACAACATGGTTGCATGTATAAAAGTGGCCCTGACTGTCCTGATTTCTCACAAGGTGTGAAAAAAAAAAGTTTACAGACCACAGAGTAATAACCAAACAGTTCAAGGGCAGGGGAAAAACAATAGACAAAAGAAAAAGGAGTAGAGTCTGTAAGACTCCCCCTTTTGACCACTGATTGCACCTGAAACAAAACACAGACAGATATATATATATATATATATATATATATATATATATAGATATATATATATATATATATATATATATATATATATATATCTGGGCCCAAGGCCCCAGTAGTGCTTCCTAAGTTTCAGCTAACATTATTAAAAAGATTTCAATTGCGATACTACTATGACCAGTCACCAAATTAGTAATTAGCAATGAAATATAAATTCACATGGTCATGATCTTCATGGATACTCTTTTTGTGTGCCTCATATCAAGAATTGTTTATCATACAGCAAAGCTAAATGAACTTTTTTCGACATTGTTTAAAGCAGGCATAAAGGCATGTTTTAATGAACTTGGTTAGCACTTTATTCTGAACATATTCTCGAACATATTATAACGTCTGAAACAAATGTAAAGTTGCATTTTATTTTATTTTTGCTGTACCCAAAATAATTGTAAACAATATGGTCTAGTATGTTTGTCATCATACCACATTATCATATTTACACTGGTTTGCATAGCTGTAAAACAGTTGTAAAACCTTTTCCATGTCAATGAAGAGAAACAAAACATAATTCCAATACAACAACTGCAGTGGGTGTGTTGTTAATAAACATATGAACCTATTAGGGGTGTAACGGTTCATGCACTCGTATTGAACCGAAACGGTACGGGCGTCACGGTTCGGTGCATGAATTTACACGGAGAATACACGGTACATAAAACTCGTGTGCGGATTAATTAATGTCATGCGCAATTACTGTTAAGTAGCGACAGTTACGGTAGTTCTTTAGCGACACCTAACTCTAATCTGTAGCCTCGCTTTAGCTCTGAAGCTCTGATTGGCGCCTATGTTCTTTTTTTGTCAGGTCGTCGGTCAAGTCAGTCAGTCAGTCAGAGATAGCAGCACTAAGCGAGTGGTGGCGACCCACAAGAGTTAGAGGATCCGCTGGTCTCTTTAAGATCGCAAGTTTAGAACTTCAGTTACAGTAACGTTAGTACAGGCGAAAGAGTGGTGGATAAGATGAAACTGTGTCGGCGTTGTTCAGCAGTTGTTGGGTATGTGAGTGGAAAAAATGCTACACATATTTTAAGCCATCACCCAGATGATGTAGGCTACCAGGCTCACTGAAAGGAGGGGTACAAAACTTTGCGCTTCAGCAGCCTTTGGATACATATACAAATAGGGCCAAAACCTATGGCTTAAATTAAACGATTTCGTAATGACAGAAAGCTATGTAAATTGCGTGGTAATTACCTGTTGGGGTAACTTGTAACTTCTCACATGAGGAGCTGGTAGTGTTAAGTGCATAGACAGTAAAGTGACAACGCTAACCAGGCTAATAAACAAACCATGCTACGGTGAGTTAACGTCAAAGGGCAAAGTCACGTGACTTCTAGTTGTAGTCTGTTTATGAAATGAAAGGAGCAATTTCGTTTTTTAAAAAAAGACAAAATAGTGTGATATTTTCACAGTTAGTAGGCTAGATTATTACTTTACACACAATGAAAAATATTGAGGCAAATTGTAGACCCTTCCATATGCAACTTAACACAGATGTTTAAGGTCTTGCTTAAGTGGATTTAAAAAAAATATTTTTCTATGTAATTTCAGAAATAAGAGATGCTGTAGGCCTATTTTCAGTTTTATAGCTGATTGTTTTATTTTGTTTACAAGTTACAGATGGAGTCTGGGTACTTATTGTACTGTTTAGCCTACATCTTACACACTTCAGGCTGTTGCAGATAGCTCAGGGAAGAGACTGTATGACACTAGGTGGTACAGCCTGAGAAATGTACAAAACAAAATGCTTTCTGCATTTTTGTTTTGCTTTTCCCTCCACTGTACCGAACTCGTACCGAACCGTGATGTCCGAACCGAGGTATGAACCGAACCGTGACTTCTGTGTACCGTTACACCCCTAGAACCTATTAGTTCAATATTAGTTTAGTGCAGTGAAGTCAACATCAACAACCTTTCATCCTCCATGAAAGAAAAAGCTATCTTTATTAATAACTTGATACACTGCAAGAGCTAGCTGTCTATGTTATCAGACTAGTCTTAATCAGACTCCCCCTTATGATCTGCAGCAAGGCTGCAAGATTATCCCCTTAGCTAAAATGTTGTCGCCTATAACACTGTGTCCTATTAAGAGCTATGTGCGTCATAGCATCAACAATTTGATAAATTCACTGCTGTTGGTAAGATTACAACTTTGCTAAACTGGCCCCCAAGTATGAATTTAACTGATATGCTGCAACTCTTGTCAGTGTTGTCACTGCCAGAAGCACGAGATTGTGGAGCAATGCTTAATACATATGTCCAAGCTACAAGTTCTGCCACTTGTGCCCCTCTCCAGAACCTTCTCTGCCCTCAGAACCTGTCTGTCTTCCACTGTCGCCCATTCAGCCAGTCGCTCACCATAGTGTATGGTGGCCTCAAAGCAGGACCTGGCAGGGCTCAAGGCCTACACACCTAGCCAATCAACAGTCAGAACACATCTGTGTCTACCTTGAAGCAGGAACATAGCGTCCGCATGGCTTCCAGTGTTTGCGGCCTACACGTAGCATGGGGAGCAGGAAGCTTGGAGAAACAATTAGCCTGTATGTAAGCAAAATGGTCATACTTCCTATGGGGCTTTTATTACCTTTACAAATGGAAAATCTAAACTAAATCTGGAATATGTAATCTAATATAATTCACATACACATCATCTCGCCTATGTGCTCCTGTGACCTGTAGTGGATTGGGGAGAGCAAGGATGGCCTCCAGGCATCCAACACTCTTTATAGCACAGCACACAGCATGCCATTTTCCCTGCAAAGCTTCACTAAATTTAGTTAAAACAGATATTCCTAGGTGGAGATATCAGATATCAAAATGTATATAAAACACTGGAGGATGATGTAGGAGGTTGTGACCCTATGACATTTTAGTCATTGATTAAAACAATGCAATTTGAGGCTAACCATGTAAATATACACTTTAGATCATCACAAATAACATGCAAAATTGTTATTTCCCTCACCAATGAGCACTATGTAGAGATCCTTATAAATGTCAAAAGGATCTAGGTTTTTCTATTTAGGATGAATCACCCCTGAGCCTCTTCGCTTTGGGTTTCTTTTCATCTCAGGACTACTGCTACCAAATAGCCCTCCTAGTAGTTTTTCTATTTAGGATGAGTCAACCCTGAGCCTGCTCACTCTGGTTTTCTTTTCATCCAAAGACTACTACTACAAAATAGCCTTGACTCCCTATGGAGGAAAATTTTATTTATTTATTTTTTATTTTACTCACCGAACGTTCACCTTTCACACGGTTCTCGCTCCGACGTCTTAGGAGAATTCCCTTTCAATAGGATCCCGTCACCGGGGGTCAGAAGATCAGCCATCTCGCCTTGCTGTCTCAGACAACCAAGGGCTTTCAGGATTCCAAATACAAGGTACTAGACCTCACTGTGTACGGTTTTTCAGGAAGCTGGTTCTGACCCCAGATGTTGGGATCCCGGGACCTCTCGCAATTCTATTAGGTAAATCAATTCGGAATCAAGAAGATGAGACAGGAGCCAGTGATCAAAATTATCCAATTATATTGAATCTTTGCAAACCAGCACAACTGGTTGAAACAAAGAGTTTTACATTCTAAGAGTGCTTATATACTTCAGTGGCTACATAAGTCAAGCGTAACTACACCCATAGTCATACAACTCAAGCATGACTACTCATAATACTGTAGGTAGTCACTTAATCAAATGTTGGTGGTTTGTTACCTTACTTGTGAGCAAGGTTGTCTAGTGATCTTGCCGACAGATCTCTCATATTTTAGAATCTCAGGCTTCTCTGAGTATATCTTATTCTAGGGCTAGGGCCTGAATCACCAGGGGAAAAAAAGATAAGATGGGCTTAAGCAACCTAACAGCCCTGGTCTGCCTGTAGGTCTCTGGTTTACCCGTTGCTGCGTGTTCAGCTCCCTTACGGGTGTTTCCAGAGGCCCAACCCCAGAACCAGGACTGAAAGATCACCCCCCTCCATTTTGTTCCAGAGGAAAAACAAAACACTTAGGACTGTAAAAATGATTAAATGACAACTGTAATTCAATGGCACATAATTTTACAAAACTGGCAAATCTAAAAAGAATATCAAACAATGACATGTCTCTTTTAGCATTGACAGGAAAACAAACAAAATAAAATAAGTAAGGCATGTTAACCAAACACAAAACAAAACATGTTGACACTCTTGACTAAATTAATATGGTATGCTATCAATATCTAAACGGCTTTAAAAAAAAAAGAAGAATTTAAGACTCCTCTGACAAGCAACACCTTCAAATTGGTCGAACTTAGGTATAAAATAACTTTAACTTCATAATTCAAGTGTAATAAATGTCTTTTCTCTTCACCACTCTCTCTCTCTCTCTTTACACTGGCTCCCTGACCTTCAAGTGCAGAGATAACAACAACTTACACACACACACACACACAGCTAAGTCAGAGAAGATCCGTACCTCATGGTTAAGTGTGTTAGTGTTTTCTGTACCAGCAAGAGTACCCTCAATGGTGAGTGACCACAGAATATCCTTTACCTTTGTGAAAAGGAAAAACTCAACAGGAGAGAAGGAATTAGACTTCAAACACTTAACAAAATCTTGGCTTCAGTTTAGTAAATCAAACAAGTTTGAATCCCAAGCAAAAACTAAAAAATAATCCTCTTATTGAGAAAAAAAAAACAATTCAATACAATTAACAGTCAGATGCATCTTTCTTATGTGTATTGTCTGTACAGTCTGTAACAGATATGTGACCTTCATGCATATCAGCTGGCCAACACACACACACACACTCTCACTCAGGCCTCATGTCGACTGACAGGAGGGAAGACAAAGACAAAACGGACTTACAGTACTTTTTAGTTGCAATATGGTTCATCCACTTTCTCTCACAGGTCAGGAACCTTATAAACAGAATTTGCATCATATATGGTCCAAGGCTAGCTAGCTTTTGTCAGATCCAAGTGTGTTGTTTATGTTTTTTTTAAGGCAAGTCAGGATCATTTGAAATGGTGATTGTGAAAAATGAAAATAAGTGTTTTTGATTATCTTCTGAGAGCCACAATGAGCAGCAGTGTGAAACTTTGATGTCAATAAATGTTTGACATTGGATTCCGCTAAATCATGAAACACTTCACTGACACAATCACACCATTCTGCATTAGTAAACTGGCAAAGTTAAATGTCTTGAACAAATAACTTGCAATCATCTTAAACAGGTGCTTAAACATGGGCTTTTACAGAAAAATTGTTTATATTTGCAGGAAAAGATAACAGAAAAGACGGAAGATGAAGACATTCTGAAAGCTTTGTTTTTGTCTTACAGATGTTTGCAAGTGTGTGGATTTCTCTTTTACTCATATTTGCTTATTTTTCCTGCACTCTTCAATCTACCTCTACTGCAGAAACTTGCCTCTGGCCCCAATATGTGCTTGGCCAGAAAAAAAAAATAATTGATAGTCTCACAGAGGATATAGAGGAACCTGCACACCTTGATAAGTTATAGGTTACTGCAGGTGCAGCTATTTTGCAAAGTACTTAAGAGCAAGAAAAAGAAAGGCGTAATACTGCTTACTCAACGGATCAATCAATTCAAGGTCTGACTGATAGAAACATCAGCTCATCAATAAATGGATGATCCGTTGAGTAAGCAGTGTTGCACTTTTGTTTTTATTGCTCTTAAATTGATGTAGGCCTAAGTCTGAAAGAGCTTCAATGCCAGTGTGCTGTTAGTAGTCTCTGCCATAAGAGGGAGACAGAGCTTGTCTTGTATACTTCATTTTAAGAATTGAATTGCATTCACTCTTTTCACAGACATTAGGAAATACTGACAAGTTACAAGTATAAAGACACTTGTTTGGGATGTTTGTTTGGGTTGCTTTGGTAAAGATGTATACTGGGAATCAATAGAGAGTTATGGTCAGCTATAGCTAAAATCTACATTGGTAAATTGCCAAGTTTAACAGGATACAAACAGTACAAGTAACCATGAAATGGTAACTGTATGATGACCTTAGCTGGTCTTATTTTTCATTCTTCAAGTGTACAGTTAGTGTGGGAGAGAAGAGGGCTGTGGCCACAATGTATTTCATGCAATTGCATGCAGAAAAGAAAAGGCATATTACCCCTTGACTGAAATTTGAAATGTGTAACAATTTAACAGTTTAACAATTCTAGAATTTAACAGTTTAAGAATTCTGAACTTTTAATGTTGTGAAATGATTCACATTCCCTTTGTAGCAATGCTCCCGGCTTTAAGCGGTGTAGTCGACCATTCCCACTCTACATTCTCAAGTCTTCAGCACTGCACTGCACATCATCAACACTGTGTGGCAGATGAACTCTTTTGTGTTCAGCACAGTGCCTCACTGGGCAAGGACTTAAGAGTGGTTTTAAACTATATTGCCTTCACCTGAGACCTAAATATAATGCAAGACCAAAATGAATGCCTATGTGGGAATATCCCAAACAGATGTCTTTCTGACATTTCAGCTGAGCCTCTCTTTGGGAAGCGTCTGTTCTCAGGCCTAATATAGCAGACAGAGGACATTTAGGCCAAAACATGGCCATTAGTAATCAGATGACTGAGATATTGCTTTCTTTCTTTTAATCAGCTTACTCTTGGTCAATTGTCTAATTTGTAAAGCTGTAACAATATAATATGTAACGTCTAAAACATGTAACATTTTATGGCATGTGTGTTACAAAGATACAGAAATATTTAAACATAATGCTATTTTTTAGGGTATACACTAATATTCAACAATTTGGAGACACTTACAGGAGAAATTCCCATTCCACTCCATTATAGACAGAATACCAGCTGAGATCATTTGCATTGTTTTTTTGTTTTTTTTTGTATCAGGGCAACAGTTTTCAGATTACATTATGTGCTTGCATTATTGCAAACACACTTTTATCCATGCAAACAAGAATAGTTCTTGTTCTAATAAATAACAAGTTCTACATTTCACACAGTATAGATAAATTACTCTGCATGAATTAATATACACTTTAGGGTTCACGCTTGGGGTGTGGGGTTCACTTGGAGTTTCACATGTGTTGTGCAGGCTACAGGTCTACCAACCCATGACTCATAAACAGTCCCCAACTGCACTAAACACCGTCTAAAAAGCCCTCTGAAAATGGGGAATTCTAAATTCTTATTCATTTCGCATGGACCTGAACTCGTCCCAACGGTGTTGTGTTCTCTGCTTCACATTCACGTTTAGTGGTAGCCCTTAATCTCTCCACCGAGCATATGCAAGCAGTTGGTTAAACACGTATACATATATGACCTTGGTACATTCACCAATCAGTGTGTCCATTCACTGTCATATTCCTTTCAGTAAAAATAAACAATGAATATCTAAAAGAACGCAAAAAACCCCCCCAAAAACAATTACACTTGTATGGCCAAACAGCTCTGCTTTCAGCTGAAATATTCATAAATAAGGCCCGGCTAAAGCGCAGGGTGTCTGTCAACACCTGCTCGGTTTTCACAGTCTCCATTTCAATTAAAGCTTCCCATATCCATTCAGTAATGACTGCATTGAGTCATGGTGTATTGATAAGGTCTTTGCCAGAGTCAAGTGTCACAGGGCAGTTGAGGCAGAGTAACCAAGAGAGTCTGCTCTATGCCTTTAGTAAATATAAACAACAGAGGCGCAGATGAAAAGTTAAGACCTTTTTGCCTGCCTTCATGTAACAATCACTCAATCATCTGGTCTTTGGTAGAGAATCAAAGTAGTTGATGTATAGCTGATGACGTATGGCTGATGAAATGTCTTCGATTAAGTGGTTCTGTCCACACTTATAAAAAGTCAATACTCCATTATCAAACTGCAGAGTAATGTAACATTGATTTATCAGTATTAATCTTTTAACTGAGCTGAAGCAAGTCACTTTTGCGGGGTCTCTCTGCCTGTCTCTCTCTCTGTCAACATAAAGCTAGAAAAAGCGCAAGACACTGCACTAGGACTATTAATAATGTTCTTCATCTGAGCTACAATATTGGTTTGTTTATTTTTTTTTTACTATTTTTTTTAAGTGATGCAACTGGATTATTACTTTAAAATTAATCTATCTCTCTCTTGCTAAAGTGTCTCTTTTTGATATTTATTTGTTATTGAAATGTGGTATATTATAATAATAATAATAATAATAATAATAATAATAATACATTTTATTTATATACTGCCTTTCTCAAACTCAAGGTTGCTTTACAGAATCAAAGTAAGACAAAAAAAAATGAAATTATATCCCCTGTGTTTGTTAACAATAATAAAAGATGGAACCTTATTAGTTAAGCGCAATCTCCACTCTTTGTGGGACAAGTTCATTAGCCCAGCGGTCCCCAACCACCGGGCCGCGGCCGACATTCCGAACCGGGCCATAGCCTACAACAAGAGTTTTAAAAAAATGCATGTAAACTAAATAAACTCAATTTAATTATATAATAATACATTACATTACATTACATTACATTAGCCAAAGCGACTAACAACATGGTAAACAGTTTAAGTTTTAGAGCAATTCTCAACAATTTTAGGACAATTTAAAAACATTAGAGTACAGTAAGAATAAGTGCATCAGTGAGTGCTGTTTTTAACAGTTACTTGTCAGTTTAAGACGGCTGGTGAGTGCTAGGATCAGTAAGACTGGTTGTAAGTGTTGCTATGAGAGGAGATGTTCTCTAAAGAGCTGGGTTTTCAGGAGTTTTTTTGAAAATGGAGAAGGATGTCCCTGCCCTTGTAGGAACTGGCAGTGTGTTCACCAACGAGGAACAACAGATGAGAAAAGTTTGGATTGGCTTGAGCGTACCGGTGGTAGAGCTAGACGTCGTTCGTCTGAGGAGCGCAGCGGTCTGGAGGTAGCGTATGTCTGTATGAGGGCATTCAAGTAGGTGGGAGCAGAACCGGAGACTACTTTGTAGGCAAGCGTTAGAGCCTTGAATTTGATGCGGGCCGCCATAGGTAGCCAGTGTAGCTGGATGAGCAGTGGGGTAACGTGCCCTTTTGGGTTGGTTGTAGACCAGGCACGCCGCCGCGTTCTGGATCATCTGAAGTGGTTTCACTGCGCAGGCTGGGAGACCTGTCAGGAGGGCATTGCAGTAGTCGAGTCGTGAGATGACTATTGCCTGAACCAGAAGTTGGGTAGCATCTTGAGTCAAGTAAGTCCTGATTTTCCGTATGTTGTAGAGTGCGAAACGGCATGACCGGGCGACTGAGGCAACATGATCTGAGAAGTTTAGTTGGTTGTCGAGATCAACTCCTAGATTTCTTGCAGTCCTGGTAGGTGAAACAGACAGGGAGTCAAATTTGATGTTGATGTCGTGGTGTATGGTAGGTTTAGCTGGGAGGACCAGCAGTTCAGTCTTTGATATATTCAGGTTCAGCTGGAGGTGGTGTGCCTTCATCCATGTAGTTATGTCTGAGAGGCAATCTGAGATCCGTGCTGAAACCAAGGGGTCATCAGGTGGAAAGGACAGATAGAGCTGTGTGTCGTCTGCATAGCAGTGGTATGAGAAGCCATGCGAACGGATAATCTGTCCCAAGGAGGTGGTGTAGATAGCAAAGAGAAGGGGGCCCAGCACTGAGCCCTGGGGGACCCCTGTGGTGAGATGGTGAGGTGCAGATAGCTGACCAAGCCATGATACGTTAAACGAGCGTCCTGTGAGGTAGGATTCAAACCAGGAGAGAGCAGAACCGGAGATTCCCATGTTAGCGAGTATAGAGAGAAGGATGCGGTGATTAACCGTGTCAAAGGCAGCCGATAAGTCAAGCAGAATGAGTACTGGTCGCCCTGGCTTCTTTTAAGGCTTCTGTTACAGACAGCAGAGCCGTTTCGGTAGAGTGGCCGCTTTTGAACCCAGACTGATTTGGATCCAGAAGGTTGTTCTGTGAAAGGAAGTCAGAGACCTGTTTGGAGACTGCTCGTTCAATGCCTTTGGATAGGAAAGGCAGGAGTGAGACAGGGCGGTAGTTCTCGACTTGAGCAGGGTTGAGAGAAGCTTTCTTAAGTAACGGTGTTACCCGGGCCATTTTGAACGCTGTTGGAAATGTGCCGGAGGTTAGCGAGGCATTGATCACATGTGTGATAGCTGGAGCGATGGTCGGGCTGATGGACTGAAGTAGGCTCGTAGGTATAGGGTCCAGCGAGCATGTGGTAGGACGGCTGCATGTCAGGAGTCTAGATACTTCACTCTCGGAGAGAGGCGTGAATGCTGAAAAAGAAGTTCCAGCAGTCCCTAGAGGTTGTAGGAGTGCGGTATCTGAGTCAGATGCGTTGAGTGGGCATGTAGAGAATTGACTGCTGATTGCCGCCACTTTGTTTGTAAAAAATGAGGCGAGGGTATCTGCAGTAAGGCTGGATGGAGGAGGAGGCAGCTGAGGGTTGAGTAGAGTTGAGAAAAGTTTTCGAGTGTCTGTAGCGCTGTTGATTTTGTCATTGTAGAAAGCCGTCTTAGCAGCAGTGATGCTGGCTGAGAAGGAGGTCAGGAGTGTCTGGTAGTTTTTGAGGTCATCAGTTAGTTTGGATTTGTGCCATTTCCTCTCCGCGGCTCTGAGTTTGGTGCGCTGCGATCGGAGGGTATCATTTAGCCATGGATGAGAGTGTTTGGATCGAGCTGGCCTTGTGGTAAGAGGGCACAGCTCGTCTAGACACGAGGTCAGTGTGGAGCAGAGCGAGTCTGTGGCCTCATTAACCTCCAGAGAGGAGAAGGTGTTGAGTGGAGGTAGACCGGAGGCAACCACAGAGGAGAAGTGCGTTGGAGACAGGTTCCGGATGTTGCAGCGGAACGTGACCATCGGCTGAGGAGCCGGAGGCTGTTCTGTCAGGCTGACGTTGAACTGGATGAAGAAGTGGTCAGAAAGATGGAGAGGCGTCACCATGAGGGTGTCTGTGCTGCAGTTCCGAGTGAAGATCAAGTCAAGCTCTTTGCCAGCTTTGTGAGTCGGTGGGCTTTGAACCAGTTTGAGGTCAAAGGAGTGGATCAGGGCCAAAAAGTCCGCTGAGCCTGGGGCATCTAAGTGGATGTTCATATCACCGTGAACAAGAAGCGGACAGTCATGCTCAGGGATGGAGGACAGCAGAGTGTCAAGTTCGTCCATAAAGTCACCTAGTTGGCCTGGAGGGCGGTAGATGACCAGCACGTAGAGTTTTGCTGGGGCGATCACTGTCATGGCATGGAATTCGAATGAGACATATTTGTTTGAAGGCAGTAGCGGGGTGAATTTCCATTTGTTGGAGATCAGCAGGCCCGGCCCGCCTCCTCGTCCAGATAGGCGAGGGGTGTGGGATAGTGTAAGGTTAGTGGAGAGTGCAGCCGGGGTGGCAGTGTTCTCTGGTTTGATCCAAGTCTCAGTGAGCGCAAAGGAGTTCCAATGAAAGGTGGTTGGCATAGCCAGCTATGAAGTCCGTTTTGTTGACTGCGGATTGACAGTTCCACAAGCCCATGGAGAAGGAGGTTTCTGTAGGTAAGGACCGTTTAAGTTGCTGGAGGTTAAGGCGATTTCTGCCCCTTTTGGCATGATGCCGTTTTCTGCGATGGCCGGTGATAACAGATATGGTGGAATGGCACATTTTTGCCTTTGTCGGCGCCTGTGCTCGGTGAACTTGCACAGGTAAACTTGCTCGTCTTGACCGCGTCCGTCTTAAACGAGGACGGCTGAAACGAGGGCTGACGATGGTGAGCCAGATACCTCAAAGAAAAAGAAGGGGTCATTCAATACGAAATATGACGAGTACTGTTCTTCCAAGGCTTCTTCTTCTTCTTCTTCTTCCTCCAGCGTTTAACGTAGAAACTTCATTCAAACTATGTTACGTAGGTCTTACTTAGGACATGTGGGCTATGTATTTTTCAGCTTTGTAACTTTTATACTTTTTAAGCTATTAATTAAAAACTACTCAATTTCCCCATAGACTTAACATGGGCTGATGACATCACAATAGAGCCGTTAAGCAATTAGAATCCTATGCCAGGTGTTCCGGCCACCTGGATCAACTGCCAGTATGCTAGTTAGCATGTAGCACCTATTTAACTGTTCAGTCATTCCAACTATTAAACCTCATCTACCTAGCAACCAATATAGTTAGTTTTTACTCTGTATGATATTTTACATCATATTTTTGCATTTTCATGCACTGTATTTCCTTCAGGAAATGCTTTTCTAGTTAAAATATGGTTTCGCAGAGACCGGTGACTCGCATGCACCCAAGTCCTTTATGTGTGGTATTTGGCGATAAGTTGTCAAACGAAGCAATGAAACCATCAAAGCTAATTCGACATCTAGAGTCCAAGCATCCTACACTTAAAGACAAACCCCTTGAGTTCTTTGAGCGTAAGAAACGCGAGCAAGAAGGACAAAAAACTAGTGCGTAAAGCAACCACATCGGTGAACGTGGCTGCGCTAAAAGCCTCATAGTGGCTAGTCGGATTGCTAAATCTAAGAAGCCCTTTACTATTGGGGAAGAGTTAATTCTGCCTGCTGGAAACCAACCACGGCAAACCAATGAGGGGGTCCGCAACCCATTTGTCAATATCCCGAATAGTCCTAACTTGTCAGCGCAGGAGGAAGAGCAGTTGATCGAAATTGCAAATGACGGTGGTTTTAAGAGTATGAGGAAACCTCTCTGGCGGGTTTTTGGATGAAAACCAAAGCAGAATATCCCGAGATAGCCGTAAAAGCGCTGAAAACGTTGCTACCATTTCCCACCACGTATCTATGCGAGGCCAGGTTTTCGGCAATGACTGCAACTAAGACCAAATTGCGCATTCGACTGGACATTTCAAACACACTGAGGGTGTCACTGTCTTCCATCACCCCCAAATGGAACCTTCTTGTTGCAGGGAAACAAGCACAGGGCTCCCACTGATTATATTCGTAATGCACGTTTAGTTCCCATGTTTTGTTACCATATTTTGTTAAGCATGTTCACACATGATAGATGTAGCTTCAAGTTGTTCAATTTTCATAGTTCATATTGTTCAATTTTCACTTCTTCAAGTTTTTTTCACATTTTTAAGAGTTCGTTACCTTCACTGTTCATACATAACTGGAGCTAGTTCTTTTCAAGTAATGCATGCACAACACGGAACATGCCCCCCCCCCCCCCCCCCCCCTCCACCGGTCCGTGAAAAAAAATGGGAATCAAACCGGTCCATGGTACATAAAAGGTTGGGGACCCCTGCATTAGCCCTACTTTCCATGTCACAGGTAACAGGTATTAAATATCCCCCTCTCTTTCCTCTCTCTCCATCCTCTCTCTCTTTCTTTGTCTGACCAATCTTTGACCTTGGTATGCAGATCTGCAGATGGCCTGACTTTCTCAAATGTGTGGTTAGGGATGGGGTGCTCAGGCCGAGGCCAGGGACTGGCTCATCCCCCAATGCATGAGCAACGTCACATGTGACCGGCTCTGGACCACCTCACGGATCACAGAGGATGCAAGCACATGACTAATCCACAAGGTCAGTAAGGAACGTGTGGCTTTGGGACACCAGACACTGCCCATGTTTATGGATGGAGCAGAGGGTTGCGAGAAACTGCTTGCATGTGAAACAAAGTCACTGCTGCTCACTGGGGGAAATGCAAGGTTAGAGAGTTGCTGTCAGGCTGGTGCTGGTAGCACAACATGTTTTACTGTCCAATCGGATGTACAGTTAATGTTGTGGCTGTATCAAACTTCTGATCAATGCTGATGTGCTCACAGTTACACACTGACACTGGGGGTCAAGAGACAGCAATGTGCTCCTGCAATGGGGAAAAATCATACCTTCTGACCTCTAGAGGGAGATATTATAAAGCAGATGCATATCACAGAACTGAGCCCACTTTATCAGGACTGCCATTGAAAGACATGACCCTGAAGCTTCCCACTTTCATTAGTCATGTTTGAAATGTTTTGTTCCTCCACTTTATCGCAAATTCAATGAAAATACAATAGAATGTTAACATATTTCTCTTGAAGAACAATACAAGAAAATCATTATAATATTTGTCATTTTTCAGGGACAGAGAATCCCACTAAATGTATAAGTTGCTGTACCTCTTTTGAAAAATCCACTTGGGAATTTTACTCCAACAGAAGGCACAAAGGTAGGGCATGTGCACGAGAATGTAAGAAGTGTGTTTGTATTTCAGTGTGTGTCTGTATGTCTGTGTGTGCACATATGTGTGTGTGTGTGTGTGTGTTTCACCCTGTACCCCCCTGACAGTCCCCCCCCCCCACACACACACCACCCACATGATGTCCTTCTCTCACACAAGCCATATGGTGCACACAACGTGCCCTCCAATGGCAGCCCAGTTCTGTGTGCGCACTGGCAAACAGCTTGGTGGACACATAATTAATTTGCCCAGGCGTCTGCCATTTATTCTCCAACCTACATTTTGCTAATTGGACGGAGGAGGTTAAAATCAAATTAATGGCTCCGGGTATGTGCGGGCCACTAATTGTGTGGACTTTTGCAAGGAGGGGGTTGGGAGAGGGGGTTTGGTGGTTAGGCATCAGTGTTGGTTGCTCGCGGGATTATTAAGTCACGGGTGATATTTCGAGGGTGCTTCCGGGGGTGGTTGGGAGGGAGGAATATCTTGGTTAAATAACAGGATGTGTCATTCATACATGGGGGCCTTTCACTGGGAGAGAGTGACGGCCTTCACAGCTGTTAAATGACGGGAGAGAGTGTTGTACTGCTCAGGCCCATAGTGTGAATGCCAGCGTGAGAGAGTAATCAGAGGGACTGAGAGGAACTTTGCTTTGCCTTCACATCCTCTTATAGAGTCTCAATTCCCCACACCATATTGAATTCATTAGCCTAATTTATCTATATTGGATATGGCAGTTGCATGACTTTTGATTTAAGAGGTGTTTAGTTTAAGGTAAGATGCCGTTCATAGATTAACTCCAGCAATTTATTACACCCCTAAATCTCTTCTCTGGTCCCCTAAAGTACCGTATATATTCAGATGTATTTGTTCATGAATAAATGCCCCCATGGTTTTAATATGGCTAATATGTAACTTTACACCTTCCTCATTTCGGGATATTTCTGGCCCTGCCCCCTATCTATATCCTGTTCACCTGCTACTAGCTACTGCTGCTTACATGTTAGCTTACTTGTCTGCATCTTTATGAAGAATTGTCCCACACCAAAGTACTCAGAACTGGTTCAGTATCAAAGATAAATATATACATATTCATATCTATGTTCAGTGTCATTATGAGGTCATGAAGGACTGCAGTTTAAATTCACTTACTGAGGCTGTGATTGGTCGACCATCGATCCAAAACAGAAATGCTTGCCAATGACAATGACTGCTAATTTCACTCATGATACGTGTCTCATAAAACATAGCAGACATCATGCAGACATGTTGTTAGGCATGCATTTTCACCAGAGGATGTCTTCAAGACCCATTATGTCAAGCAGACTCAGGGCTGCAAATGGCCATTAAGAAGTAGTCTTCTCTTCTTTCTCTTCTTTCTCTTTCTCTTCTTTCTCTTCTTCATTAACTCAGCTCCGTACAAGACACCATTTTTTTTTGCCTTGCTATGCTCCAACAGTTAGGTGTTTCTCAAACTTTACCTGCCTCACTTAACTGCTTCACACAATCCCTCTGTTCTGTTATCTCAACACATTCCAGCACAGGCCTTTATCTTTGACGTGATAAGCGTGACATGGTTCTTATCATTATGAATATGTTTCATGTGGCTGAAGGTTCATTTTCCTCCCTCTGAACCTATTTGTTTCATCTTTAATTTGATAAAGGCAGTGTAATTGTCACCGTCGTATCTTTATTAATATCTCCCATGTAAGTGATGTAGAGGATCCATGGCGATGATACGATCATCCAGTTTGTCTCGACAAACTGCAGCCTGCCATCAGTGTGCAGAATGAGAAAGAGAAAGTGCGAGGGAGAGAGGGAGAGGGGGAAGAGGGAGAGTGAGAAAGAGAGAGTGACTCGCCCTTTTCCACAGTACATGTGGATACCCAGCTTGGGCGAATGGCAACTGAGAACTCTCACATACAGAGTTGTCTCATAGCCCATCTGTTGTTTTTTTCTCATTTGTTGTCTTTTTCGGTCTTGTGGATGGGGCATGTATATCCTCCTCTCCGCTCCTGTTAAGAACCGATAATGACTGATAAATCACCGAAAACTTGAAATAATTTACATCAATTACCTTTGTTTAAATAGCTATGTCTATTTAAATATGTTATACTTATTTTCCCCCGAGGGCACTTGTGGCAAAATAGATACACGTGTTGTAACAGCCTCTGCTTGAACTACTGTTTCTAAAAATAGACTCATTTAATGATGCATTACAGTAAATTAGTGTATACCCCGTGCATATTACAAACAAATAAATATTTTTGTATACCAAGGAAAGTAGGCCTTAATAAAATTCTAAATAAAACAGCCCTGTCTTTGTTGTTTTAGAGACTAATATATCCTCAATTCAAGATCTACAAAGATAAGAACTCTAAGTGATATACACTGTGCCACTGCCAACTCTCCATGTCCCTGCTTTCTTATTGGCTTTGGGGAACACCAGGGAGCAAGCCCCGCCCGTCCATCTTTTCTGGTCACCAAAGTTGCATCTCTGTTTTTTCTCCTCCTCTTCTTCTTCCTCCTCATCTTTTTTTCTGAATATGAATTTAATCAAGTTAATTGACTATTAAATACAAACGCAATTAGGGTGGATAACAGCCAGAGTATAAATCTTGACGATGCCTGCTTTTCAGAGCAGGGTAAACATTAAAAGATGAAGGCCGCTATTATCCAAATGATCACAGAGATGGCGGATGTTGATTGAGAGTGGGCCCGTTAATGAGAAATCTCTCCCAGGGAAAACAGAGAACTCTCTCTCTCTCACACACACACACACACACACATACCACTTTAATGTGCTCGTGCTGGGTGTAGCCTGTGGCCCCTACTGCTACCAAACTGTGTTTGCTCATCGAATGAAATGTCAGGAATGTGCCCATTTGCACAAGCCTTCTGATATGGAAACATTGTGCACATTTATTATTTTATAAATATATATATTAAATGATGCCTTTTTAAAATACCCTTATTCTGAAGCAGGCCCATGCAGCATTTCAATTTGGGAAAAAAGGAAAGAGAGAGAGAGGGAGAGAGAGAGGGAGAGAAAGAAGAGCAGAGGGTTCGGGGCTGTGTAGAGTCGCTTATAAGGTGCCCCAAAGGCACGTGTTCTAATGAGAGTCGTCTCACCACCGCTACCCCCACACACACTCTCTGGCTCATGTAGATCATCTGATGTGGCTTCATCTGTTTCTCCTCATCCCTGACACGTTCTCTCATCCTCCTTTTGTTTATCAGGAAGATGACAAAATCTGTCCATTAGTCTTAAGTAAAACCCCTCTCTTGCAGGCTTTTAGAATGGGTAGGGTGACAGTCCTTGTTAAAATGAAGCAAACCAAGGTACAAGAGCATGGCCAGTGGTGTAGTTCATAAATGAGCAGCATCCTTCTTACATTAGGATGTTGCTCCTGATTGTATTAAGAATTGAGGAAGAGAACATTATGGGTGGATGCGCCCTCGTTTTGTCCCTGAATTAGATAATACTTGTCAAGTCCTCTTTCTTGTAGCCCATGTTACACTAATTGTTTGAAGTCAAATACATACAATAACTAAGCAGAAGCAGGGCCCTAATTGTGTAGACTTCCAAACAAAAAACACTTCAGTATTCAGTGGACAGAAAGAATATTCCTTTGAAACTTTTTAAGTTGCTTTGCAAGCGGATGAGCTCCACATTCAGTGAGATTGGAAGCAGGGGAAGGGAAAGGAAGAGGAATGGAATAATGAATGCATGCAGCTAATGAGGCTTTAAGCCACAGGCCGGAGCGCGAGGGGTTAATGACAATACAAATTAGGGAAGGGAAGTTGAAAAAGTTCCTCGCACTGCTTCAGGCGGCAATTCCGCCAGACAACGCCGACTAGCAGCAGCAGCTGCGCCAAAGGGGTGCGAGCGATCGCGCAGACCCCCCAAGCCTCCAACACCGAGCAGAGCAGGTTGCCCGGTGCAGTAGCAGTCTCCGGCGTTGTTAATCACGCTCACCCAACCCCCTGCTCACCGCTCCTGCTTCCCCCTCTCTCTCTCTTCCCCTCCTCCTTTCTCCCTCTCCCCGCACTGATTTGCAAGAGCAGATTAATCAGAACGCGCGGGCCTTGATGAAATTTTTGCTGTTATTGTGCCCAATTTTAGCAACATCTTTTATTATCTTCATTATTCATTTTACCGGAGAATGCCGAGAGGGAGAGGAACCGGGGAGCGTTGCGCGTGATACCAGAGGGGCTTGCTGATGCGGAGTGGGCACTGTGCGTTGTCAATTATGCAAACGAAGTTGCAACGCGTTTGTAGATTACTTCGACGACGCCATTGTTTGCGAGAATTTCATTAATAGATTTTTATTAAGCTCATGTTCTCTCGTGTTCTCTCTCTTTGTTTCTGAGGCTTGGTTTCAATTTGATGTCCCCCCAGCTGCTCTCTCCCGCTCTGTGCCAAAATCAAAGCGGCTGTGGTGTGTTAAGGCCAAATAAACTCCCCTCGATTTAATAATTTTGAAGTTAGTCCCTTGTTCTCCAGAGAGAAAAGGCAGAGGCCCATTCAATTTAATGAGAAGAAATTGAATTCAAGTTTGCTCAGAATTGACTTCAATTAGGGAGTGCCTTAATGATAAATTAATCTTCTTTTTCTTTACCCTTTTATTCCCAGGAATTTGTTTTTCAAAGGATTTCTTTGGCAGCAAGCTAGAGGGAGCCAATAAAGCATACCAATTGGAGCTAGATCCACCGGATGATAGCGAAATGGAAGCTTTTATAGTTAACACATTCAGACGAAATAGGATGTACCCTAAGTAGACATTTTAATTTCCATTTATTGTAACTGCTGCCATCCCATTTTTTCTCTCTTTTGACATGGATAAACTGGCAATTTAAATATTGTCAGGCGCGGGAGATAGTGTTAATCCCTTTTAACAAAGTCCTAATTGAACATACATTTCAGTCTTTTAAAAGTGTGTGAAATCCATGGGGGCAGGCGACAGAAGAGGAACGGGAAGTGGGCATTTTGCTTCCCAATATTTTTTTTTTTTAAATTGAGAGCCCATAACTGGATGTGACTGTGTTGATGATTATATCGAATCCTTAACATGGAAAGTGCATTATTTGTCTTGCTAACACATGCATCTACCATGGGGAATGAATTGTATGAATATAAAGTGAAGTGCAGCGCAGTGGCATTTGGAGGAGGTGATCTCTTTCTCTTCTCTTTCTCTCTCTCTCTCTTTCTCTCTTTCTCTCTCTCTCTTTCTCTCTCACACACACACACACACACACACACAAACAGACTCACACACACTCTCTTTCACTATGTCTATGTTTGTGTGTGTGTGTGTTTGAGTGTGTGGGTGTGTGTGTGTGTGCTGGCATCTCCCTTGCCAGCCCTGGCCTTTCTGTGCTCCATGGGGGGTATAAGTGGGCACACTCTGAGAGTCCTGATGCCCGAGGGTTCTTTTGGAAGCTGGAGATGGGGGAGGTTTTTTCTCCCTCCCCCGCTCACTCTCTCTGACACACACACACACACACACACACACACACGTCAACACTAGCAGAGAACCCCCCCCCCACACACCCCTTTACCCTGCGTTCTCTTCTTGCCATCTTCTGTTTACAGAGTTTTGGAGCTGTTCTTTTAGTGGCCCAACAGTCCCTTTGCCTAATCCACTGCGGCTCTGGGGGATCTGTGGGGGACCCTCTGAGGGGGACCCTCTGAGAACAAATTGACCGAAGATGAAATTTCACATCCCCCACATAGACTGAAGCTCCATTTCCAGTATCCACACTGTGACTCTTCTGTAATGATCTTGAAGTTGGAGAGCTGTTCTTGAGTTTTCTCTATTCCACCCAACCTCTTCTTATTGAAGGGAGGAACCTGATTCTGTGATGCAGTAGAATGAAGGCTGGTGAGTGTAGATGCTAATCTATTTCATTGTCAGCACATAGATGTGTGCACACATAAAAGAGAGTAGAGAGATATGGATATGTTCATGTGTAGCAGACTGTGCGCATAAGTGTCTCTCACAGGACTATAGGCCTGTGTGTGTGTGTGTGTGTGTGTGTGTGTCTGTGTGTGTGTGTGTGTGTGTGTGTGTGTGTGTGTGTGTGTGTGTGTGTGTGCGCGCGTGCGTGTGCGCACGTGCATGCATGCGTGTGTGTGTGCTATGGAGGCTGAATGGTTCTCTTGGGTGCCTTCCCAGTGCACTGGGCTAGCTGTCATAACAATGATGGAGCCAGCACTGGGGCAGGTCTGACCCAGGGACAGTAAGAAATGGTGTGTGCGTGTGTGTGTGTGCAGGCGAGTTTTTGTGTGTGTATGTGTGTGTGTGTGTGTGTGCGCGCATGCGTGTTTGCGTGTGTGTGTGTGTGTGAGGGGGGTGTATGGCGGGTGCTTCAGATCATCGTGTCCTGGGGATACCCCCCCCCCCCCCCCCCTGCTGATTACTCATTGACATTTCCCTGCCTTGTGGCCCGCTTCTATTTCTGATGACAAAAGCCAAGCTCCTGCGGTGGAGCCATGCACTGGCATGGCCCTTCTCTGCCCCCCCACCCCCCTCACCTCCCTCCCCCCTAGTGCCCCCTGTTTGGGCTCCTACTCATTGCAGTGAGTGTTTATGTTCATGTGTGTGTGTGTGTGTGTGTGTGTGTGTATGTGTATGTGTGCGTGAATGTGTATGATGGCCCGTCTTTGGCTTGGAGGAACAGCTGTCTGCACTAACGAGGCTGTTGCTAAAGAGAGAGAGAAAGAGAGAGAGAGAGAGAGAGGGTGACAGAGGGAGGGAGACGAAAGGCAGTGACGGCCGGTCTGGCGAGTGGGCTGGGTAGCGACAGGCCGCGGGCCACCTAAACAGTGACTTAATGAGGATGCACCGCCATTACAGTAATTAACGCTGCGCATGTCAAAGCACTGTCAGAGCTTTCGAGACTCTCAGCAACGCTGCAAAAAGAAAGAGAGCACTTTCTCTTGTCTTCCTCTCTGCCATTTTCCCCTCTCTCTGTGTCCATCTCTCTTCTCCTCTCTTCCACTCTCAGTCTTTTTTCTCTCCTCCCTTCTTCCTTCTCCCTGTCTGCCTTGCCTGGGTCTGACTTTTTGGAGTCTTGTGAATATGCCACAACCCAGGACACCCTTTCCAGCACATTCCCTTCACCACTGTCTGAGTAGATTCACACAAGAGACGGAGAAAGAAGGGAAGGGGGGGGGGGGGCAAAAAATGGGGCGCAAAGCAGTCGGTTGGAGGAATATTTTCCCATGAAATGGAAGCCGGGGGAAGTGATTATTTATTTGAACATGGTGTATCATGCGGCTGTAATTACTGTGACATGTGTAGTGGATATAGCGAGGTGGGGCGGCTCTATTTGTATTAGGCCGGGTGTTGGACAGTAATGAAGCCCATGAATCATAGGTTAAACATACATGTATATGTGAAACAGACACAGCATAAACATAGAAGTGGGGTTCTATGTTATTCCAGAGGGGGCTTCACTGCATTGGACCACTGCGCCCTCAGGAGGAGGGGAGATCTGTGAAAGGAGAGAAGAAAGAGAAGGGGAGGGAGCAAAAGGAGAGATGAAAAAGTGACGAGCGTAGACTTGGCAAAGTCAGATGTGTATTGGGGGGGAATCCCATCCAATCAGGGGGAAACATGGTGGCTGGGTTGGTGAGGAGAGGTAAGGAGCTTGTGCCAGGAGGCTCAGCCCAAAGGGCGAGAGGTTTTTTTTGGGAGCAGAGGGGGGGGTGGATATCCCTCCCTCCTCTGCCCTTTCTCCTTGCCTGTACCTCCCCTACCCCCCCCCCCCCCCAACACACACACACACACACACACACACACACACACACACACCACAGCTGCTGTGCCAAGTGCCTGGGTCCACACTGCTGCTGGGATTGATGGGTCCTCTCTCAAAGCACTTGTGTATAAGGGAGTCTTTTTAATTAGCACTGAATTATTGAGGCTTACTCATGAAGGGGGAGTGTGTGTGTGTGTGTGTGTGTGTGTGTGTGTGTGTGTATTGGGGTTAGCAGTGGGGTTGGTGGGCAATTGTACCTCAAAGGGGTGGCCTAAATTTGTTGTTGCTCTTCATTTCATCTTATTAGCTTGTAGTCCCTCTCTCTGCTTGTCCTGCTCTCCTGTGTTTGTTCTCCCACATCCTCACTGACTGGTTTGATTTACTCCACTAGACTGAATCGCATTGGCGACAGGTGGCCAGTTTTGGCATGCACCAAATGTTCAATGTGACTTGTGTAAAAAAGTAGACAATAACAAGAAGAAAGTTAGAAGAAAAAAAGATAAGATTGGGCTCATTTAAAATCAGAGACCGATATATGTCTTTGACCTAGGAATTATTGCAGGGTTGTGTGTCCAGTGCTCCTTCTTTCTCTCTAACCACACACACACACACACACACACACACACACACACACACACACACACACACACACACACACACACACACAGTGACTCTGTGTCTCTTCCAGAAGGAGGTTAGGGTGAAACAAGAGGAGAGCGGCGCATTAATGAGTCATTGTGGAGCTGCATTATGTTTAATTAGCTGGTTTATATAACGAGGTGTTCATTTCTAATGGGGGGACATGCTGTGCGCCGCACATCTGCGCGCATAACTTATGCAATCAGTGCACCACTTGGACCCACAGTACACCAAAGTACAGACACCCACACACACACACACACACACACACATACGCATGCACACAGAAATGAATTACGTCTCACTGCTTCTCCTATCCCCAAGCCCATTAATTAAATCCGCTGGCATCAAGGTCTTTTTCTTAATTTCATGTACCATTAGCATAATCAACACAATTTGAGTTAGCACAATGTGATCAGTTTAATGGATGCTATTTATTTTACTTTATTATTTAAAGCTGCACTAATGGGGAGGAGAAACATAAATATAACTGTATGGGCCCCTTTATGACTAATTCCCACTAGAGACCCCAACCACTAACCCCCCCCTCCTCCCCCCACCTCCTGAACCTTTCGCCGATGCAGATGTTCGTTAAGAGTGCCCCCATACATTTGGCCTGGCTCTAGAGTCGGCTTCATTAATTTGCAGACAAGCTTGCTCGCATAGAGGGTGTGAAAGGAAAGGTGTGTGTGTGTGTGTGTGTCTGGGTCTGTGTCTGTGTCTGTGTGTGTGTGTGTGTGTGTGTGATTTCAGACCCATGGAAAAAGGGCTTAAGAGAGACAGACAGATAGGGTTGAAATTTCACAGCCAGAGCATAACAGTTTGCCCCCATCAGACAAAGCTTTATAATATAGCTTGAGAGGAGTAGAAGTGAGGGGAGAGAGGGAATGTGTGCTGTTCTCACCAGATGGTCAGAATAGGTTTTGGAAGAAGAGAAGCAGCAGGACAACGAGGAGCCAGCGCAGAGGAAGAGGAACATGTGAGTCCAAAAAGGAGAGGAGGGTTGAAAAAAAAAAACAGTGTGGAATATTTGTGCACCCTCAGCGTGTTTGGGGGGGAAAAGTCATTAAAACAATGCAGCGGGACTTAATGTATGGCAGAGGGATTTGTTCTGACCCTATAAAGCCATGGCCTGGAGGTGAGACATGATTAGTGTTATTGCTGAGGACAGGTACATCATTATCTCATTGTTGCTCCCCTCTCCAAGGCTGTCTGCTTTGCCCATACCCCCTCTCTCCCCCACCTTGTTCACCCCCTCCAACACACACACACACACACACACACACACACACACACACACACACACACAGTCTTCTCTCTCCTCCTTGCAGTCATACACTACTTAATCTACTCTCACAGCCAGAAGTGGACTTAATCATCAGTATTCCAGTTGCGACCAAGCTGTGTGCGTTGAGGTTGGGCTTGTTGAGAGAGGAAGCAAGAGAGAGAGAGAGGGAGAGGGAGAGTGAGAGAGAGAAAAAGAGAGAGAGAGAAAGAGAGAGAGAGGGAGAGTGAGAGAGATAGGAGAGGGAGAGAAAGAGAGAGAGTGTGAAAGGGGGACTGCCTCGAAGTCATCTCCATCTATTAGTGCTGAGGCAAACTGCCCCACAGCAAGCTCTGGTGCCTCCTTTTCCGGGTAGCCACTGTCAATGAAGTGGCCCCGCTAATGCAGAGTCGGATCACGGGCCCCTCACTCACTCGCTCACCTCGTCTCCTCTGGGAGGAGGCCTGCGGAATAAATTAGGCAAGCACAGGACAAGGCAGAGCTTGCATTTATAGAATATGTTACGATTTCAGAATTTTTGACTTTATTAAAAAAACATATCTTGCCAGGCATGAGGTTTTTAGGTCTTGAGCTGGCTGTGAGCAGTGAATCACTGGGTATGGACATGCAAAAGGTCACAGGTAAGTTAGAATGAGTAAAAAATGTCCCAACTATACAGCATGTGGTACATACTGCTTATAATGACCGTGAACTACATGTGCTATTTCGTAAAGTATCAATGTGGGTTACAGGATACAGAAAGTACAGCATTACACTATAGGTAATTAATTAGGCTTTCCAACCATCCAGATAGGGAAAGCATTTTTAATTTCAGTTTTATTTACACTTTCTCCCTGCCCTTACTTATATACCCACTTGAAATACCCATCAAATATTCCTATGTGTTGAACAGGAAGAGACATACAGAGTAGTCCTGGAGAGAAGATGGAGCACGTTGATGGTCATATGAATTCCTCTGATTTGTTATTTTTCTCACCCTGAACAAAATGACTGGAGAGTGGACTGCTGCCTGCATGCCCTCAGCTCTCCAATCCTCTAATGGACACGAAAAAGACAGAGAAAAGTGCACGGACCAAACTGCTGTCAAGCGCTGAGTGAGAAACACATGACATGAGAAACCATTACTGCGTTTTAGACAGAGACAATGCCCAGAACTGCACCTCCTTTTTTTTGCTTTCGCTCACTCTTTCTTGGCTAGGCCTCTCGTCTGCGACGGATGAAAGCTGTGATGATTAGCCCAAGGGTCAAACAGTGCTTCTCTTTTAGTAGAGAGAGAGAGAGGTATAAAGGAGAAAGAGAGAGTCAGAGTGGCAGGAAGATGAAAAAACATCAAATTCAGCTCTGTAATGGCAGGAGAGAGCTTTTCTCTCTCTTTGTGATTTTGCGGAGACAACTGGACAGATGTGATTCCACCTGTCCTTTTGGAGAGGCTAGTGAGCTGTCTGGGAGAGGGACCATCGCAGGTAATCAGTTCTGCCAAGAAGACACAACCAGAATGCTGCTTTGTATTCTGGATGGAGGGAGAATTTTACTATTTCACTGCATTGTCATTGATGCATTGTAGATGCATTGTCGTTGGTTCTTAATAATAAATTGTAAGCACAGTTTGGCCCAAGTGTTTGAACAGAGAGATGAGAGATGAGTTTTTAAAGGTCTGAGGTCACTGCATGATTATCCAGGATTTTCATGATTCGTTCTGCACACATATAAAGCAAAGTCATCATTGCAAGTGTTTCTGAAATATCTGACCATGGACCTGACAAACAGCAAAACAATTACTCATGCGGCCATGCAAAAAGACTGGAAAGCATCCATGCACATATTTCATTTTGGAGAATGGATAAAAAAAAACAACTTCCCCCTGCATTATATCCTTTGGAAGGGCCTCTGCTGCAATTTCCCATGATTTTAGTGACACAACGCTGCTGTGACCAGAATCAATCTGTCTGTGGAGTGGAGAGGAGAGGAGTGGTGGGGTGCCGTCTCACTGGGGCCAGGTTGGGTTTCCCTCATGAGCCTTCGCTCTCTGATCCAGTGGCGCCACGCATTACATGCCTAATGACTGAAGATCGATGTCCGGTAACCTGACTGCTGTTTGTTTTGGTGTAGGGTTCACCGTGCCCGCAAAGGGCTGACGCACCATCGCAGACCATCAACAGGACGTGGGGGGAAAAAACAGAAGAGGAAAATGGGCTCACTAGGGATGGTAACGTGGAGAGATGGATTAAGCAAAAAAAGCTTCTGCTCCTGGTCATGAAAACCCCTTTCCCTGTCATTTTCCTGGGCTGAGAAGACCACGGAAAATAACACAGACTGGTGCCTGTATGAACATGCTTCTGTGTGTGTGTGTGTGAGTGTGAGTGTAAGAGAGAGAGCGCTTTCTGGCCTGGATCCTCACCTTGAACCCCTTGTTCTTGATCATTAAGGTCTTCATTTTTCAATCGGCGGGCCCCAGACAGGCTTTTGGAGTTCTATCACGCGTACAGTTGAGCAAGATAGCGAGTGCGCGGAACGGGATGGCACGGCACGCGGAGTGTTTGGATTGGGCTAATGAGCCGACGCTAGCAAACCCTCCCGCTCAAGGACCTAATCTGGCACCTCGCTGTCAGCGAGTTGGCAGGCCGAGAGTGGAGAACGCGGTGCCGTTCCAAAGGGAAGAGCTCAGAGCCAAAACATTGTCTAGTCCCATACGACTTTTATGAACTCCGCAATGTGAAAATCAGGCAGTGAAAATAAATGAAAGCGGGACGGGAATTTGTGACTTGCCTGTAGGGAGGAAACGAGAATAAATTGAAAGAGGAAAAAATACCATATTGCCAGAAAGGCAGGGGGAGGAAGAGAGAGAAAGAGAGAGAGTGCTTGCAGAACTAGGTAGTGTATGATTTTTTTTTTTTTTTAGATGACCAGGTCTGGACGTTTCTGGCAGCCATGTTGTTTTCAGGGGCGTTGTGGCCTCTCTTCAAAATGAGGGATTACGGTTTCATTGTGGTGTGGCATGCGTCCCTGCAAGGTCTCTCGCTCATTAAACTTAATGATCTGTTCTAAAAACTCCCTTTCCCTTTCTCTCTTGCTCTCTCTCTCTCTCTCTCTCTCTCTCCCTCCCTCCCTCCCTCCCTCCCTCTCTCTCTCTCTCTCTCTCTCTCTCTCTCTTCCCCCCTCCCCTCCTGCTCACCCATGGTTGACTCAGCTTCTCTTGAGTGGCTCAATTCACTAATTTCAGGTAACTAGCATGAGCAGTTCCTTACCGCTGATCACACACACACCTGATTCCACCAGAGCTGGCTTCAACACCCACTGACCATGTCATATTCTCGGCTCTTTGCTTTTTTCCCATCATAGTGTCATCTGTATGAGGTAACAGGAGGTTTGGGCACGGCATTAAAACATTCTCCGACCATTAGAGGCCCTCTGGACGCCGTGCAGCCATCAACGTTCAAGGTCAGTGCTTCTCTTAAGTCAGGCTGACATTGCCGTTATTATTGCAGTACTGGTGAGAACACCCTATCGCTCCTTTCCAACTTACACAGTAGGTTCCGTGTTCTATTTGTTCCACAGAAACCCCATCTATTAACAATATTTTGGAGAATGATGGAGTATTACATCAGAGCCCAGCTAAATAAATGTTCTTGCACAAACAAATGTGAAGGTCACTCGTTAGCTAACGATCTAGCTAGCTTCTCACATGCTTCGCTGTTGGAGATCTTTTGTCTTTGAGAAGAGAGGCAGTAGGCGCGCGTTAATAGCAGGAGGCCTAAATGCTGGAGGCAGGAAGGCAGGCAGGCAGGCGATGCTCAGATCCTCCGAGGAGGAGGGGCCCTTCCCCCTGGAGCTTCCCAGCTTCCCCTTATTAATTCTGCTGTCCCTTAATTAGAGCCAGGCAAATCTTGCAAATACTTCTCTGGTCTTTCCGATGTTTCTCTCTCTCTCTCTCTCTCTCTCTTTCTTTGCTTGCCCAATACCCAAAGCTCATCTGGAAGATTCAAAAAGCGAGATCAGATCTGGATTTTTTTTTATTTTTTGCCTTTTTTCTTCTCCCTCCACTCCTTCCTCTCGTCCTCCCTGCTTCAATTTCTATTAAAAATGAGATGGGAATCAGTCTGCCAAAGGCCACAGGAATTCTTGTCTTTCTCTCTCATCTCTGGCAGGCACCCTCTGGTTTCTATTAGATTGTGTGTGGCCTCACACCCAGAGTTCTAAATGGTACCAGTGCTTCCCCAGCGAGACGGAGGCCTGCGCGAGTCTGTTCGAGGAGGGGGTATTTTGGAGGATAGGTGGAGAGACGCGCAGCTTAGCTCAGCTGCGTAGAGTGGTGACAGCTTTTGGTTCAGTGAAGAAGAGAGAGAGAGAGAGAGAGAGAGAGTTCCTTGCCCATCTCACACTCCGTTTCACACTTTTCGGTGAATACTTGGCAGAAATGTGTGTGAAGCTTTTTATTGTTCTTCTCTGTTCTTCTGAAATAATCTCTTGGTGACTTGTGCTAATCTTTCATCATTATGCATAAGATATATTTACGTGTGTCTAGGATATAGATGAGCCCATGTATGTACATTGGGTACAAACTGCAAAATATAAAATAATATGCTTTGTCAGACAACACACACAACCACAACACTGGCATTCCAGGACTGATTTGCATATATGTGAGTGCCCTGTTTTTTTTTGTACACAGAAGCCACCTAAGGCTAAAGTATAAACATTCATTACTGCCAATGTATGTAAAGCTAAAGATAATCCCTTCCTAATCTAATCATTCACCAAATTATATTTGTGTCTGCACGTTGTATTCTATTTGTAATGCACATCATTTTCCTGGTGAGCCTGGTGAATGATACTGTGTTACGAGGGTGTCGGTTGACCCTCTTAGCCTTTAATTACCAAGGGGTACGCTCTCCTCACCCTCCATCACTGCCCCTGTCACGGCCGATGAGGCCACACCATTCAGAGGCAGATTGAGACCGACACAGGCCATACCACCCTCGACCGCTTAGGTTTCAGGCTTCGAGCCCGCAGCCCAGCCCAGCCCAGCCCGGTCCGGCGGCGGCGCATAAACCTCACTTTGCAAATCGAGAGTTCCTCTGACCCGGCCGCAATAAATTGCTCCCCTGAAAGACGAGGGCCCGATCCCCTACCCCCCCCCTCCACCTGCCCCCGCCCCACACGGATATCAGTCCGAGCTGTCTCGAGTATCGCTGGGACTGTCCGATCAATGAATCCCTTCCACTGCGAGCATTACTACACACAAGACTATGATCAGTTTACTAGACAGAGAGGAAGGGAGTAAGTGGGGGGAGGGAAAAAAACAGCAAAAACACAAGCCATCATACAGGCTCCTGCCACGACCACATTCCCTTTTACTGGAAACAATTGATGCATTGTTGCAGGGAAATTAATCCTCCTGAATTCATTAGCCAAATCAGATATTCAATCGACGCAAGCCCAAAAATAATTATGTGGAGGCCTGACGGACGAAACAAAATGGCATCTCCTGGGCCACAGCCTCCATCTGACGAGAGCATCCTGCCGTTGTTGATGCAAGCTAAGCCCTATCATCACAATAACCCAACACCACTTTCCATCTGAATCTAATTTATCTCTCATTTTCAGTTTGTCTGTGGCCCTTTTCTGCTTTCATGAATCTTCTGAGAAACTGTGCAGTCCCCTCAATCAGTGTGTGTGTGTGTGTGTGTGTGTAAGTGCCAGCACTGTCTGATGTTTGTGTATTTTCTTATTATTCATGTTTTCCTCCATCCTCTCTGAAAGAACCTCTGAAAGCTCCTTCACTTCCAGGAGAAGCTGTGTGCTCCCCATGATGAGAGGGGTAAAAATAAAACAGGCCCAGCAAAGGCATCCTGTGTTCCACACAAATCCTGCCAACAGCACCGCTCGGCTAGCACGCGGGTGAAAACGATCAAATTGCTTACACTCCAAACATGATCGACATGTTGGGACTCCCGGTCTCCCGTGTCGCAGCAATGATCTCCAAACATGATCGACACACTGAAACTCAAGTCCCGCTCTGTCGAAAAATACGATCCGGAGGCTGAAGTGCCAACAATTAAACAACAGGCTTACTATGGCTGTGGCGAGGCACGCACACTGGCCCTTTTCAGCCGGCGCTGAATAAAGTGTGGCCCAAATGCATCTCATTAACAGGCTTTTTCGTGAACCTTGTCCAAAATCACCTCTTTAAAATGTGCATTATTTTGGGCCGGCATAAATTGGTGAATAGCTGCTCCACACTGTCACCAGACTGAGCGGTTCTTGGTCAATTAGTCTGGAAAATCCCCCTCAGTGCTCTCACATACATTTGTGGTGGGAATTTGAGGGTATGTAAATTATATACTGTGTGTGTGTGTGTGTGTGTGTGTGTGTGTGTGTGTGTGTGTGTGTGTGTGTGTGTGTGTGTGTGTGTGTGTCCCAGACGGCCCCTATAAAACACATAAGCAGGCATCTGTACTGTAACGTGTCAATTAGCCATAAATCCACTGGCGGGGGTGACCCCCATATGTACAGAGCAGACTGAGGCCTTTCTGTGTCATATGGCCACATGTAAGTGAATGGAATGGTACGTCTGTACATCTTGCCCTCATACCCCAACCCTGTGGTTTTAGTGGCTGAATCACACCCGTTACCACATTCTTGGAGAAAAAACGGGGAGCCTCCCTCACATGTCTGAAATACACAGAGAGACTCAAACCGGTTTGGGTGTGTGGAGTAGAGTATAGGGGGAGAGGAGTGGTGGGAGACGTCATGTGGTCTTGGTGAAATGAGGTTATTTATTGCCGTGTCCCCATCCCTGTGCCAGGCGCATCACTCACATAAGCCGTGGCACAGCTGTTGTTCTCAATTTCACGCCTTTTTTGCTAATTGCAAGAGGACACTGACGATGACCTATTTCTGTGATATTTTTAACCCCATGGAAAACAATGTGCATGGGGGAACACAGTGAGGGGATAAGGGTTAATTTGCAAGATCAATGTAAACATTACTTTTGTTGATCTGATATAGGACTCGCTGATGACATGGAAGAGGGTGTACGTTTGAGGTTTCTGTGGGTTTATTTATTTCAAAAGGCTGTTTCTTTTTGCAAAGAATACAATTAAACTCCAAGTCACGAGACTTTCTCTGTTTTAAAGGTCCTATTTCTACAAATGCCCCTCGTGTAATGCATTATCAACACACACACACACATGCACACTCTCAATAACTAAATCTGGTCATGATTGGGCATGCTTGTCCGGTTTTGGACATGCTTATCCCATAATACTGGGCATAGAAGATGTTTGTAGTGTTTATTTTATAATGCATGTCTCTACACAGTACGTGTGCATTTCTGAATTATTTTTATGCATTGTTTATCATTAAAATGTACTGTATATCATACCTGTTCATATTATGCTATGGATATCATCAATAATATTCTCACTGAACCTCCAGTTGGTAGTGATTGGCCCGAAAGGTAATCACCAAATAGAATGGCAAATCAATGATGTCACTTCCCCATAGAAATGGTGGCTCTGAGTGGGATCGATTCCTTTACCTAGAGAAAGCTGTGTTGGCCAAATCCGAGGTCAACTTTCTTTTGTCTAATTTTCATAATGCCAAAAATCAATCAGGAGAAATTAGGGAAAAAAACAACTATATGTGATATCATAATCTTGCACAAGTTGTTCTGAACCATTGTTATTTAGCTGTTCAATCTTATCAACAATATTTTTTTAATGTAGCAAAGGACAAATTTGCACTCATTGCAATAGCTGCAAAACATTCTGTCCTGCTATGCAAATAATGGAAAATTCCAAAATTCACCAATTCCAAAGCTTAATGCAGCATTCTTAAGAATCAGTTAAATTAATTGATTTCAAAGGCACTGTAGATTTGGTTGAAGTCTATAAAATAATAACCAACAAAAGGCTGTTCAAAATCTACATTATAGTTGTAAAAATGTGTTCAACGTACTTAAGAGTTTGAAACACACCATAAAAGATGTATAGCCTACTGTAGTAGGAAGTGATACTGTAGTTTTGGCTTTTGTACTATATGATACACATATTCTGGATGAAAAATAAAAGCATTAGGGTCTACCTGCCCTTCTCCCACAAAAATAATAGAAATTGTAGGCCTACTTGTTTGAAAAATGTCATGATTGCAGAATAACTGTGTAAGCTTTCCAAGGGAGATTATACTTTGATTTGCCTCCAAAAGTGTGAGGTCATTTTTCCCCTTGTCTCCATAGGACAGGATGTGCTCAATACTGTCCAATCAATGCTCATCAGCTCATGGTGAAGCGATGATTGATGCTACAATGATTCAGTTCGGAGTCTGGCTCTTATCGATCCCGTTCTTATTCACCCGCTACTTCTCGCTGCTGTACACACAGTTGCCAGTGCTCTGTAGCTATTGTTAATGCTGTACGATATTGTATTCCTGTTTCTAGCGAAAGTGTTTTTCACCCCCCACGTGTCACTTCCTCCACCGGTAGGAGGAGTAATTGCTTCTGCTCTCTGTTAAGCATGAAGTGACTGTTCATGCAGCAGACCCACTATGCATTTACATCCACACAGCTGACTAACAGCCTTGACTGGACAATGCTCATCACATGCTAGATTTGAATATTGATTGGTGGCACCCAATAGGAAAAAAGAGATTAGAAAGAGCTCTCTTTTTTTGGTCACCCTTTAAAAATCTGTTTCCTGGTGTGATGTCACTGTCACTGGCCAAGAGGACCATTTGGTGAACATCTCCTTAGCTGACACACCACACACACACACACACACACACACACACACACACACACACACACACACACACACACACACACACACACACACACACACACACACACACACACACACACACACACACAGTATCCAAATGTGGCCGGTGGCAGCTGACTGATGCAGCCACAAAGACCGCGTGGTGGTAGGGGTGGTGGGCATTGTAACCGTCCATTAAAGATGTAGCTCCAGCGCCTGCACCTTCGGCTGCATTAGATTAGGCCCCCAACAGTAATCTGTCACTTAGCCACGGCCGCGGCCCAGGCCCCACCGTCTGAGCTGATGTAAGCGGCTGCCGTCTCGGCACGGGGCCTGACAGCGTAATGGGGATTCATTGATCTGCCGGTCTTTCGCTGATTGAGTTAGATAATTAAAAAGCCTCTTGTATCTGTTCCATTAAGGATTGTTTGTGTTGGTGTGGTGTGATGTGCATGTGCGTGTGTGAGTATGTGTGTGAGTATGTGTGTGTGTGTGTGTGTGTGTGCGTGATTGTGTGTTTTTTTTCCTGTCATGGTCGGAGTTGCAACTATTGTTGTTTGTCTTTCTCCTAGTGCGATTGGAACGGCTGATGGCTCGGCACACATTTCTATTCTTCCTTGTTCTCTTTCAGATGCCCCCCTCCCTCCTCCCATTTCTTTCTCCCTCTCTCTTTCGCAAGTCCATAAATATATTCCATTTGTGTTTAGCTGTTCGAGCACGTAATTAGCTGTTATGTGACAAGACTTAGATTTACAAGACAAGTCTTTTTTAATGTCAAAATGTCACTGCTTTATGAAATATGTGCTCTGCGCTGTGTTTCAGGGAAAAGCTTTGTGCTCTTTCATGCTTTGAACAAAAAGCATAGCTCAACTGGAATGTTTAAAAGATCACATGCAGATGAAGCAGAGAGAAAGAAGAATGAAGGAAAAATCTTAACAGCTTGGGAAATAATAAAGTGATAATTTCTGAAGATGAGTGGGTGTGTTGGGGGGGGGGGGGGGGGGGTGGTAAAGTGATTCTCCCGGTGGGGTGCACATTAGGGTGGGCTCAAGCGTCAGGGCAGAGTGGAGAGGCGGACATGCTTTTGTGCTCTTGCTCCGTCTGGGCTGACCCGTCCTCTGCTGTCACCACCACGAGCTCCATGTTTAGCACCGGTGGCAGCGGCGTTGCCGGGCGCTGCCTCGCCTCACTCTGCCGTGATGTAGAAAATAGCCACGCTCATTAGCAAATTAGGTGTTGTAATAACAAGTGCGGTAATGCGGTTTTGGAGCTCGTGTGGACCAACCCTCCGTCCCCCAACGCAGCCTTTATGTCAGGACAGCAATTACAAGCTGGCTGACGTGTGAACAAAGATAGGAGTTGTGTGTATATGTGTGTGTGTGTGTGTGTGTGTGTGTGTGGGATGGGTAGAGGAAATTGTGGGGGGGCAGTGCAATAGAAGATGAAGGACAAAATGCTCTTCCCCTCAGTGGCGCGGGCAGCGGCGATGCGGTCCCCTTGGCACTGCAGCCTGCTCTTCTCGTTCAATCAGAGTAATTTGCGTCAAATGCCAGCTGATGCCCTGGCAAGCCCTGGCCCACACCTCCCAAGCAAACACGTGCACATGTCTGTCATCTTGTCGCGCCTTGGAGAGTAGACCTGAGGCTCGCCATAAGAAAGACTGACCGTGTGAACTTTCCTTGACCCGATGATGGACGGGTCAGTGTCTTTCATTTGCTGTATGTAATACATCCCATAGTCATTTGAATGTTTTTCTGTTGCATCACTGTTGTTTTTACATTGATGCATTAGAATACATGACAGTTGAGATCATGCAACGTTAAAGGAGTGTGTTATAAAGAGTGAGTGAGAGACAGACAGACAGACAGACAAAGAGAGTGCAGGTCTCTAACTATTTTTGCATACCCGAGTCAAACGCCTGACCAGACTGACCGCAGCCGAGCTTCTGAGGAAGGCATTAAGATTCCTTCGGCAACAGCCGCCGAGTGGCAGTTTCTCGTTTCGGGTGCGTCACTTAATTAGCCGCGTGGCCTGCCGTGGCACCTGTGAGGGCGTGGGGGGGTTAGTCAGGGGGGGTGGAGGACGAGGCCTTCATGTCGTAATTACAACCCCAGCCTTCCCCACGTCCTGCCCTTTTGATCAGCAATGCCTCGGCCTTCTCTGGGAGTTAGCGCCGCCGCAACTAATCAAATAAATGTGCCCCCTTTTAAGTGGATGGTGAAATGTGATTTCAGTATGCCCTCTCAGGACTCACAACACCCGCTCCCCTCCTCACACACACACACACACACACACACACCCATCACCACCACACCCCGTGCTTTTTTGAAAGAGAAACATTGTGACGTCTCTTGCAGCGCTCGCCTCAACTCCTCGACATCCAAAGCGTTGGACGTTTGATGTTTGCTTAACATTTTCATCTTCCTTCTTTACTCTCTCTTGCATCTCTTCAATCTTTTTGCGTTTGGTATTTAAAAAAAAAAATAGCTCTTAATTTCACAACATCAAAAAAGCCATCAGAAGACTCAAGGGAATATTATATATATTTTTTTCTTTCCAGAATCTTCTTCCTGCATGTGAACTGAAGCATTTTGACTGAAAGGTCTCTGATCTGCTTGGGCTCAGAGGGGGTCAGAACCAACAGAAAACTTAAGTGTGTTTTTCTCAGCGTGCAGCTCTAATGAAACTCTCTTTTCACACACACACACACACACACACACACACACACACATACAACACACACACACACACACACACACATACAACACCCCTCCCCTCCTCCACCCAGCCCCTGTTCAGATGGTTTTAAGCAGATCTTACATATTGACTTTTTCCCTCTCTCTCCCTCTCTTTCAAAGGAGGGTGGTGTGTGTGTGTGTGTGTGTGTGTGTGTGTTTTTAGGGTGGGGTGGGGGGTGTAAGAGGACTACAGAAAACTTAGCTAAACACCGTGTCTCTCCGCTGGAGACTGTGGAAGTGTTTTTGAGCGAAGTCGCAAGTCACTGCTGTGAAAACTGAGAGTCTCAATGCCACGCTGTTGCGGCTCCTTATGCATGCAGTGTGGGTAAGGGCGCGCTTGAATGTCTGCGGAGGCCTGCTGATGAAATACCGTTGCCCACGCAGCACAGCAACGTTTTTAGGCCGTTTTTTTTTTTCCATCCCCTGAAGCCACAGTTACGTTTTGATGTCTGAGCGCCAGGGCATCCCCCTGGTGAGTCCCTTTACCATTTGTTTAGCGCCTGAGTGCTGTACGGTAAGTGGCGGCTCGGATTCTTTGCAGCAGCTGCAGCACCCCCACTCCACCCCCATGCCGCCCTCCAAAACAACCCTCCTCTTCTAGCTTCCAAAGCCTTCAACCTTCAATCGTTCCTCCTTTCACCTCCTCACTTCTTCTCCTCCCCGCCACTTAAGAAGGGCCCGTGTGTGTGTGTGTGTGTGTGTGTGTGTGTGTGTGTGTGTGTGTGTGTGTGTGTGTGTGTGTGTGTGGGGCTTCCTCTTCTGACCTTTCGCGCTGAAAAGATTGACTCGACTGTCTCGGTCGCGGCGGTTTTCATTTTCCCCCAATTAGCGGGTCTCTTTTGCCGCAGCTCTCACAGGCTGATCGATCCGCACTCAATACACATCCAAAGCGACGACGACGGAGGGAAAAAGGACACGGACAGGGGTGAGCATTACCAGAAACCTTTGAGTTGGGAGACTAGGGGAGTTTGGTCTCACGGCCTCCTTTTGAAATACTGCTGGAGATTGGACATTACGCTGGCTAGTAAAAACATGACAGGTTGATGGATAGAATAAATGAAATCCTGCTGTAGTCCTTCAAAGAAATCTTCCTTTGTCCAGGCAGTTTTTTTTTCCTTCTTCACTAGGACAAAGTCTGACACTTTTTAGACGCAACATTGTTTCTTAGTGATTCTTCCAACCCCTGTTCTTTCTTCTCCTTTTCTTCCCTGGTGCCAGCGTGAGTTTTGTCTGTGGCTGAAAGTTAACGTGGCTGTTTAACCAGACGCCAAGGTGTGTCATTTGGAGCAGTAGGATATGCTGCCTACTGGGCGCAGCGTGCACATTCTCCATCTCGACAACTGTCACCAAAAAACTGCTGGAAAATTGTTACAATCACTAGGAGGACAATGAGAGTCACTGCCTCCTATGTCTGTGCAAGAGAAGTGTCATCAAACATAACACCTTACAATGGTGTGTGTGTGTGTGTGTATGTGTGTGTGTGTGTCTTTGTCTGTGCACGTTTGTGTATGTTTGTTTGATCGATCTTTGAGGACACAGGACTATTTTCAGTTGTACTCAAAGAATGGAAATGCTCATCACAAAAGATGTCCCTGTACTGAGGCTGTTGCAACAGAAGTGGAAGTACACTGTATGCTTGAAGACAGTACAAACCCTTAGCCTGCTTAGATCAATCCACATTACTGTGTGAGTGCTAAACTACAAGTAATAACACAGAGGATGAATAATAGTTGGTGATGATTGTCATTACAGCAAATTTGAATTTAATCGCACTTGTGATTATGCATGCGTTCATAATTGTGGATGGCTGTTGCAGAATTTCCATTAATTGTCCTCGTTTGGAATTGGATTATTAGATATCATGAGGATGCATTCTTTTCTCTCAAGACTGGCATGATGATTGAATGGGGGTTCTCTCATTGCTTTATATGTCTCGCCATAGAGTCCAGCAATCAAGTGGGAACAATCAGTCTTTACAATCTTGATGAGGGGTCCTGGGGGAGGGTGGAGTTTACTTAATGTAGCCCTACGTTTCATCTATAAAGCCCATTTCCATTAAACTGCGAGCTACAGCTAAACTCTTTACGACCCTCGCAAATGTAAAGAAACAATTAGAAACCATTATGCTGTAAGGTGCTGTGCTCCAACCTTGTAGCAGTCAAATATTGCCTGCTTTCTATATGTTTAAAAGCTGGTACAAACTTGTTTCACAGCAAGATATGTTTCACAAAAGGTGAAATGTTTTGGACAAAAAGTATAGTCGAATAAATTGCTTTTGAAAGCATTGGCAGTAACCACAGATAAGGATACAGTACACAAACCCATTCTGTTTAGATTGGATTCTCTTCCTCTCGGGATCAATTATACTTCTGTGGTCACTAATCATTACTTACAACATAATGCTCCACAATGAGATTTCAAGACATGATACTGCTGACCAAATGTTATCAACAAGCACTGCTGATAACATTTGGTCAGCAATATGAGTGATGTATTATAGCAGTCTGGGCCTTTTGTGGGCATTTGAGTTGTCATTGCTTCTTTCCTCCAGCAGGGGGCTCTTGCTGCTCTTGGAGGTTGTCAGTCTGTTAGTCAGTCACCCACCCTTTAAGAAGTGGTAAACATCCATTTGAGCTCAGAGATGTCGAGTGTCTGTAAAGTGCCCTCTTCGCAATGTGTGTCTTAAGCTGCTTTCTTGCTGTTGTTGTTGTTGTTGTTATTTTTTGCCCATTTCAGTGGGCTAAAGTGTTTTCTCTGTGTTGCTCTCATCACTGTCGTAATCCTGAAAGGCTTTGTGGCAATTTTGTACATGTGTGGTGAATGCATCAGTGCTCTCTTAGTATCATCTGCCAACATTTGGACAACATCGTTTTGAGCGTGTTGAATGGTTGCAGACTGTGTTTTTGATGAAGGAGATGAGACATGGACTGAAGTACAGTAAACAGGAACTGATTAATTGTATGATTATATATTCTAGTGGATATGATAAACAATATCAGGAATATCAGGATGTAATAAGGAAACAATAAGGGAATGCTGAAACTGAAACTGTACTTTGACTCTTTGGTTTCTTCTCTCTAAGAGGCTAGTAGCCCACACCCTAAATACACACCCTACATGTGAATAAACTATAGTATGTATAAGGAAATGTGAGACACAAATCATAAACGACTGAATCATTACAATAGTTAGCCTGCTGACAACATCTTTCCTCTTTACACACTCAACACCAATGTGAAAATAGAAGGGCCTGTGTAATTCTCTGGCTTTTCTCCTTATTATGCTCTAATTCAAACGTGTCACTTGCGCTTGACTTGAGAACAGTAGACGCATATTGCCATTGGATTGTCCCTAAACATTAATCTTTTCTGACTTGGCTGAGTTCTGTTTACTTAGTGACAATAGGGTATTTAAAATGTGTTAATGTGTAGGCTACTTAGACTTAGTGGTGAGTTGACTTGACATCAATACCTGGCTTTGATCTCAGTAGTGTATAGATGCCTTTATTAATCTATCAGATCAGGGAGGTTCACTGACACTGCCTGACTGGCCCCATATACCAGGAAGTACAAAGGGGAACCTATAATTTGCTGAGAACAGACTATTCTGCTCACACGCCTACATATGTGCTCACATCAATTTGTGTGTAATTGGAAGGAAAAAACTTCTAACACCTCAGGTATTTGTACAGTGAACAAACATCTGAACAAACTTCAACATATGCAAACACAAGGACCATGTGTTTCTTTCAGCTTTCATCTGTCCCAATATGTCACACTTGTCTGGTAGGAAATGTCCTCTGTCACTTTAAGATGATGTCATGGGTCATAGGGTAAATGAAGGAAACAGGAAGTGAGTTTTTAAAAGTGCTCAAGAACTGGCTCTCCATTACTCTCTCTTCAAACAAAGAAAAACTTTGAGAGAGAAAGAAAACTGGGCAGAAAGTTAACAGCCAAAGCATCTGGTGTGCTATTTGTCATCCCCGGTGCAGCACATTCTTGGGATATTTACAGTCACAGGATATTTCAACTTACAGCAGTGGTGTCAGGAGGCAGACATCTGTTTGTTCTGAACTTTACGTTAAAATACTCTTGTAAAATGGCATGTGAAGGAACTGCAAACGGTGAGTCTTGTTACTCAGTTTTATGCAATTGTCACAAATAATCATATATAAATACATATTCATAAATAACATTTTCAGTGACACAGTATTTTTTTTTTCTTGAATTTCCCCTTGAGGATCAATAAAGTATCTATCTATCTATCTATCTAGTAACTTTGCATTAACGTGGTAGTTTTGTTTCCAACAGATGAGCAAATTACAGAAGCCATCATGATGAGGTTAGTTTCAGTTTCGTCATGGTGTCACTTGACTCATGATGTCATTGTTTGTAACATAAACACCTGACTACTCATAGTGATACTTATCATGTGGACATGTTTTGTTTGTAACATAAGCACCTGACTGCTCATAGTGCTACTTATCATAGGAACATGGTTAATGTGGTTAAACATGTTAAGGTTAAGGTTAACATGTCTGCTGATGAAACCTGTTCTCAGCTCAGTAACACAAACTAGAGGTATGGATAATGAAATATGCATTTCCTTCAAGTGTACTTTTCTGATACACTGTGAGTTATGTCATGAGTACAACTGTTTAATGGCCTAAGGAGTGTGATGGCAGGGCTGGCCCATCCCCCACGTCTAGACCACATGCCTGCAGAAATATTTTCCTGTTTATGCAATGTGTATTGTGTTTTCCAACTGCCTTCAACATGCCTTGTGCCCTGTAAGGTATTATTACATGTACTTTTACAGACATGAAGTTCAAACTTCATTTTTGCAGTCATGACTGCAGATGTACAGTTTCATGTATTAAGGTTCCTTTGAGTCTGACACATGTTTTAAAGAGATAACATTGGCCTATGCAGCACATATTCTCTTATATTTCCCTTAATTTTTCTCTTAATTTCCTGGTAAGAGATTAGAAATAAGAGGAGTCAACACCTGATGCAACAGCCATTCTTAACCACCCAAATCTGATCTTACTGGCATGCTGAATGATTCATTCCATTTGATCGTAAACTGGAATATAAGCATGAGATACGCCCCCTAAACACTATGTAAAGGCATTAGGGCAAATACTCTGGCACATGCCCAAGCAAGTCCTAATGTCAGCGTCCACGCCACACAGATACATACACCAAAGTAGCCTAAACTATTACTGCACCTACCTTAAACTGGTGAGCTATTTCCTAAAGCATGAAATAGATTAATATATGTCAGGGGGGTTATCAGCAGATCAGATATCTTATTATATTCATGTGTTTATTGTTAAACTCAAAACATGTTTCCTTGGATAAATGTTGTCCATGTTTCGGCGTTGGATAAACAACTGTGAAAATGTACCTCTCTTGATTTGGTAGGTGTGCTCTTGACCACACATATTACAAAAATAAGAAAACATTGGTGAATCCCAAAAAATAAATTGGTACTAAACAAAATAAACCAAAACATGGATATGAACACAAATGAGAGGAAATTTGTTTGGATATTGCTTCTAGCATGATACCCAATTCTTATGCCTTAGAAGATGGGATTTCTGATGTAGAAGCTAGGATTTCTTCCCCTCTCTCTTTCACTCACTAACCTCACACGCAAACACACACTCACATTCCCTCTCACACTCTCAGGGTTGTAAAGGATGAGCTGAAGGAAGTGAAGGCAGAGATAGTGCCCCCTCTTCCTGAGCAAAAGCCTCTGGATGCCAAAGATGAGATCCTGACATCCCAGCTGGCTCAAACAATCAAAATCATTGGGGATGATCTTGTGAAGCATAAAACCCTGAATGAGTGAGTTTCAAGCTAACTCATTTTTGAAACAGCTGACCATCTTAAGTTGTAAGTCTGAAACTGTTTTGAGCCTTCCCAGTCCTAACCATCTTGCCTTCTTTATCACAAAGCACGATAGATGGGTTTGCCAAAAAAATCCTTGGAAACCCGAAAGACAAAGGAATTTATCAAAAGCTGGTTATGCAGGTGTTTGCTGATGGAAACATCAACTGGGGAAGGATTGTTGTTTTATTCTACACTATAGCAAAGCTGTCTGGAAAGGTAACTGGCCCTTAAATGTTAAAGTTAAAAGAGTTAAATGGATTGGCTTGTTAGCCAATATTTTGAGTCTGAACTGTATGTGTGGTCCTATAGATGTTGTTGGCTCATTTGCCTGGACCGGTCACAGAAATGATCTCCTGGACTCTCAATTACTTCAAGGAGCACTTACTAAGCTGGGTCCTCAAGATGGGAGGATGGGTAAGTAGACATAGTGTTCAGAAGGAAGACATCAAAGTTTAAATCCAACGTGCAGGGTGAGAAGGTGAATCCAAAGAACTGATGATGATACAATGTTTTCACACTCAGTTGTATTTCTTTTTTAGTTTTTATTTTTCCCTGTGTTTTTTATTTGCGCTTAGACAGCATTTTGGCCCTCAGCTCTTCATCAGGTTCTGTAGAAGTACACTTATTCACACATATGTAAACATATGCTCTATAGTTCTCACAGATGGATCGCCGACGGCTCAGAACACCTAGATGTGTACATGTATTGTTTCATTTCTGAGTCAATCACAGATTAATTACAGATATTTTCTCAAAACATGGCTTTAAACAGTCTAAACAATTATTAAAAACCAGGCATAATTTATTGTCCTTTTGAGATGTCCACTGTAACTGTAGCATTAATTTGGTCTATATGAAAATCTGAAAAGGATCGAAGCTTAAATCCCACTTCCATCTCATTGTTGTACGTTGAGGAGATCATAAGGAGAGCTGTATTTAGATTTTCTTCACTGATAAGGCTGCTGTTCACACAATGCATGAAGTATTTTTGTCCTGTACATCCTGTGTATTGTTTTGTGTAGCAAGTGTGAATATGTCACCAAACAAAATATTGTTACAATAGACATACATAGATATGCATAATGTTTATGTCTAAATCCCTGTGTCTTCCACAGATATGTAGCATTGCTTCAATTGCATGCTTCCGGATCGAGAGTCTACCATCCCTGTACCCACCAGAGCACTCCGCTTTACCTGTTTTGGGCATTACCTTGTTTTGTGGAATTGTTTTGGGTGGCTGCGTTGTACTCTGGCTAGGCAAAGGAAAGCACTGAGAGATAAGAAAAGTGAGGAGAGGATGACTCAAATTTGTAACGAACAGAGATACTTTGAAGATTCTGAAATGAGTGACTTTTTAATAAGCTTTACCAAGTGAGAGAGTATTTTTGCTGTATCATATGCAGCATAGTCATAGCATAGTATTTTTAATCCATGCAAAGTTTCCAAATCTCATCCATATTTTTTGAGAGGAATTTCAAGAGCTGAAATGAAAACTTGTACCAGCAATCCTACAATAATTAGTTACTGTTTCCTAGAATAGTTACAGGGTCCAAATCACCAAGTGCCATACAGAACTGCCAAATGCAGAATGTCGACAGTTTTTATCAGGTAACTTGTAATCTACCTCTTGCCCCAAGCTAGTCATTTTTATCATGCTTTAATTTTTTCCATATATATAATTGCAAACAGTTTACATTATAAATGGATTTAAGGGGGTGGTTCAGGATTTTGGACATAGGATAGTCTGGCGTTATAATTTATTTGCCTCGGGTGTACTGTGAAGTGGGTAAGACTGCTTTTAGTGGCAGGCTAACACATACCGGTACTAATGACTTGTGCTAGCCTAGCACCTGCGAACTCTGCAACTAGAAGGACTGAATGAAACATGTTGGAAATGGTCTTCACTGATAAATATCACACTTGCTAACTTGGAAATGAGGTCCTATGTCCAAAAATCCTGAACCACTCCTTTAATGAAAGAGCAGTGGGTCCTTTTTTATTCTTGTTTTGTTTTTGTGCAATATTCCTAATAGAGAACCCATTATTATTTCTCTGAAGGACCATTATGAATTGAATGTGGGTTAATTTAATGAAATATTTTACATATTTAAGCCATCATTGAATAAATTAAATGTCAAAGTGAAACAACAGACACACACAATGTTGCATATTTGATCTGTTTTTATATGACAAATAGAATTCTTATCCCAATGCTTTCTTGTAGCGGTCTCATTTTTTTCCACTTTTCTTATGATTCACCTGCAATTCCTGAAGACAAATGCTTGGTGCTTACTGTGGACACTCGAACAAGTATCGGTCTAATCTGCCATGCGCTTGTAAACATTTTGAGTAGGCTTCTTTAAAATTGGTTATTTATAAGGGAGTATAAACTCGCTTACTCCCTTAAAAGTAAACTCTTCTCTTCAGTGATTCATGGGAGGAATGATTTACTGTATCTAATGCTTGTTATTCTAGTGATAGTTTTGGGATCTTCAAAAAGTTTCTAAAGAATCTGTTTACCTGTATTGTATTTTTATTAGACCACAACTTTAAACTGTTAATGTTAATGTAATATTTATTGATGTCAAATGTCTGCTGAGAAACATAAACATATTAATAGGCCTATTTTAAAGTTTTACTACTCCGGTGAAAAATTACAGTCCCCTATGACTTTAAAATTATGTCATAATTACAGTAAACTGAAAGAGGAAGTCATTTTGAAAAGAGCTCCTGTATCTCCATTTTTCTTCATTGAAGAAAAATCTAATTCAATGGAAGATAGCAAAACAGGCAGAAAGTTATCAGTCAAACAATATACCCTGTCCTCTGCCAGGAGCTACACATGATTGAGAATTTTGACATTTTTGAATTTTGAAGATTACTGTTTGGTTTTACCAGTGTTCCTTAGGACAGTGGTTCTTAACTGGTCTGGCTTTGGGACCCACAATTTCCCATGTTCATTTAGTCGCGACCCATATTTTTCTTTTTAGTGTTCAAGCCAACAGATAAGGTGAGCTACATGGTAAGACAAGCAAAGTGCCTGTAGGCCTACTTGTTTAGAACATGCTGATGTGTACATTTGTGAAGTCTTCAGGATATTAAGATAGTACTGTAGATCTGACAAAGTAGCACAAGCTCCACGACCCACCCAGAATGGTTCCGGGACCCACTTTTGGGTCCCGACCCACCAGTTAAGAAGCACTGCCTTAGGAAACATCTGTTGTTATTGAACCTGCACAAAAAGTAGGCTAGGTACTATGTCAAGTGAAAATACAAATGGTAAGTTTTTTGTCATTATGAATTATAAATGTGAAAGGTTATAATAATGCATTTACTTGTTGTTTCTGGATCACAGATGAACAATTGGCACAGGTCATATTGTTGAGGTTAGTTTCAGTTTCATTTTGCAGTTTCATGAAGAAGGAAAAACATTTTTTAAACAAAAAGTCATTACTTACAAAATAAAATGCAATATAAAATTGTGAGACTAGAATGTTGCATATTATAGCCTATATGCATGCGTCCAAGCATTGTGTACCTTTCCTCTGTCACCTCTAACAAGGTTCTCTGTTCAATGAATTGTAAAAAAAACTTGTTTTTGTTTAGGTCCAGGGAGTGAACAGCCTCACCCTGACCTTTTAAAAAAGCCTTTGATCAAAAGAGATTTTTCTTCTTTTCATGTGTAATATGTGAATCAACCTTCATCAATTAGTCAGAATTTTGATGTCAGGGGTGTCTTGCACATGTTTTTTAGACCCCAATGGCTTGTCACATTTGTTTATAATTACATTTACTTTTGAAGATAGAAATACAATATGTCCTTAATGAGATGAGATGGTGTCTTCTAAGTTCATATGTTGTATTAATGTTGCTATATCACATTCGTACTTACTATCAGGGTCATGCAGGATGAACTGAAGGAATTGCCTGCCAGTGATATGCCGTCCCTACCTGAGCCAGAGCCTTTAGATGGCAAAGAGTATGAGATCCTGGCAAACCAGATTGGTGACATGATGATTATTGTTGGAGATAGTCTTGTAAAGAAGTATGGTGAAGAACTGAATGAGTGAGTTTCACCCGTCAATATCAAGTTATTTTGTCATGTTGCTAAGTCATTTTGGGGATGTGTGTATTCTATTGATTGTGATTCTAACTACATTACCATAATTATCCTCAAGTAAATTAGATTTCGAAAAGGATTCATAAACAACCCAAAAAAGAAAGACTTCTTCTAGATGCTGGTCAAGAAGATGTTTGTTGATGGAACTGTGAACTGGGGAAGGATTGCTATGTTATTCGTCACTGTAGCAAAGATAGCAGGAGAGGTAAACTTTGCTGTTTACAACAGTCTTTCCCGAACAGCCCAAGGACATGAATCAAAAAACATTTCTAGTGCACACCAGAAATGTCACATATTGTACACATAAAATGCAAAATAGTTATGTATGTAATCTAAAATCTGGCATCAGCCCTTGTGTGCATTGCAGAGTCCTTTGTTTTCTTCTCTAAAAATGTATGTTGTATAGATGGAACAAGAATGCCACAAAATATTAATTTGCGTCCCGGTTTAAATGTTAATTTTTGTATTTGTAATCTTAGGTGAGTGATATTATTGGAGCAGTGGCAGATATATTCTCCTGAACTCTCAGTTACTTCAAGAAGAACTTATTAGACTGGATTCTCAAGATGGGATGATGGGTAACTATCATACATTATTAAGCACACTTGTTCTTACCGCAACAAGACATGATTAAGGAGAACTTTCTTTTGACCTGTGTTTAAGAGCTGTGCTGTGTTGTGACCCTTTCCAGGTGTAATTGTCATAATGTTTGATTTAATTTCACTTGCAATACTGAATTCAAACCAACATTAAATGCAGAACACATATTCATCTTCTTTCCATCTGTCTTTCACAGATATGTAGCATTGCTACAATTGCATTATACCGAGTGGAGACTGTATCACGCCCTTCCAAGCCCAAGTCAGATCATGCTATCGCCATCTCATATTTCATCAGTGGGATCATCCTTGGTGGCTTCCTTGTCTTCTGGTTAAAGTTAAAGAGTACATAAGGTACTGCGAGTAATGTAAAGGGGGGAGAAGATGGTGAGCAGCAGGCTGTAGCTTTAAAATCAGGTAATTTCAGGTAAAATCAGGTCAATCTACCCATGTCCCATCTACTGTACCTCTGAGTATTTTATTATTGTTATTGTTGTAAGCATGAATCAGGTATCAATTCAGGGTTAACAAAGACATTGTATTATAAACTGTATTGTATTGTATTATGAGTATATATGTTTTATATCACAAATATATTTCTTATCCAAATTAATGCATACCTGTTGTACTTGTTTATGATTCATCTGAATTTCTTAAAGGCATGCCCTTGGTGTTTGGTGGCTTTGTAACTCTACTGGTACTGGTATTGCCATCACACAACTAAGACTTCCATGTTCAGTCACCTGTTGGTACGATTCATGTCATTGGGCAGCTAACCTTTCCTTTGCTCTCCCCTCTGATACTGTGCTCTTTGCATAAAAGCCCTTTGATGGCGATGAAGGTGTTGACTCTCTCTGTCTGCAGTCCTGAACCTCACGCCTCCTCTCTGGCACGCCACGCTCCCAGGTGGACACGGAATCTCGCTAGGAAAACATACTTCCTCTTTCTCGGAGTCAAATGACTGCATGGATGCAAAAAAGCACCCATCCTCTCTCTCTCTCTCCCCCCTCTTTTCTTTCATGCTCTCCCTCTTCGCAGGTGTGACAAGGTTATCTCGTGAGGGGTTGAAAGTGAGGGCCGGAAAGGGGCCGTGGTCAGAAATCAGAGGGGGAAGCTGTAGAGTCAAACAGGCCTGCCTCACATGGAGATGTAACCTTCCACTGTGGGCAAAGGTGGTGACTGCCGGCAGGAGACATGTGGAAATAAGATACTTCCTATCTCTGATACAGAATTGAAAAAAAATAGAATCACCCGCAGAAGATCGCTAGAGTTTCAGGATTTGTGCATGAGTAATGGAGAAGGGCTATGAGAAACAAGAGGTGCAAGAGCAATGCAAACAACACATTTAGACTAAGATCAAGACAGAAACTTCCAGAATGACATTTCTGTGCAGGAATCACTAGGGTGAAATTGGCTATTGAAATTGTGTGACTCATTTATGACTGTGATGCTGAAGAGCTTTGTTTCCATCTGTGGCAGTGTAGAGGGAAAAAATGATCAAGTTCGAGCACAACAATATGCCATTCTCTCCCACTTGCCATTTGTCAAAATTACCTCCTTGACACAGATTGAAAAAAATGAAATGCAAAAGTGACCGACTCACTGACCAAAGACAGCCTGCTATTTTCCCTCTTGATTCTACTTTCATCTTCCTCTACTCAACTTTATTTCTGAACAGAACGGGGTGGGGGTGGGGATAAAAAGTTGTTTTGATGCACTGTACAGTTGAGGATTCTAGCCTTTGTCATCTCCAACCAGACACAGAGCTCTCTGCTTCACCCATCACCTCCCCAGCATCCTGCTGTTCCAAGTGGGCCCCCTGTCACATTTCCGAAACGACGTGATGATCTCAAGTATTACTGGCACTCCGTGCTCCCTTACAGTGGACAGATTTGCTTCTATATTAGGGGTCATTTGGCGAACCTTTACGGTCTCTGTAACAACAGGGGGCCAAATGATGCCCTTTGGAAGGGAAATGTGTTGTGGCATTGTCTGCTTTAATCTTTTGACTGCATTTTGAAACACCATGCAGATTCGTAAAGCGAGTGTGGGTGCGTGCTTGCCGAGTGCAGTTGATGTGGCAGGGATGGCAGTCAACGATGCCTGTGGACAGTGTTTGGTGGTGGCCGTCCCAAAACGCCCTGTTTTCTTCCCCAATGCGCCACCATCAAGAGAGACGGTTATATTAAGCTCAGAGGGCTGACATTCTGTCATGCTGGTGGCCATCAACATCTCGGGCTCCATCTTTGATGTTTCGAAGCAGATGAAAAGGAAGACAGAACACAAACAAGGGGCACTGACGAGAAGTTTACAAGAGAAGAAAAAAAAAAGATATATTTAAGTGTCTCCTGGTTTCCCCTATGTAAATGTGTTCATGTGCGGTGGATTCAGTGTGAGAGAAAGTGGAGACCATTGAGACCACAGGAGGATATCAGTGGCTTCTTTTGATCATGGCGTTGCAAGAGGGCTGGTTTCTTTGCGGAGATGATTCTATGCCACCACATCAGCCATGCCTAAAGAGGAACAGCGGATATACCGGATGATACTGCATTTATAACTCGCTCATCTTTTCCCTTGGCTGATTGCACACTGTATGTTTTTTTCTCTCTTTATGTGTTGCACATGCTTTTTCCATTAAAAGCATGATTCCTTCATTCGTCTTCTTAAGTAGAATCTGTCCCTGTGCTGTAATTGCGTTTAGGATCTATTACCAAATCTTGCAACACTACCAGAGAGTGGCAGTCCCTGTCATTGTCAAGTTTCAAAGACTGTTCTTTTTGTGGTGCAGATTATTGCAAGACTGTGTTGTTTTGACAACAGAAAAAGCACAATAAAAAAATGAAGGCTCTTAATGTGCCAGAACTACTTTAACTCTTCTTCTTGTGAGATGAGAAAGTGTAGTTGGATGTCAGGCGTCTCACCCCGTCTCCATCGTGTGGTTGGACGTGTCCCCCGTGTAACGTCACAACAGGGGTGGGAAAGGGGGGGTATTTTTCGCGTCGTCCATCCACTGCCCTCATTTGCTAATAAATGCCCCTCGTGTCTGCTTTGCCTGGTTTCCCCATATTCCCCACCGCTAGCCCTCAGCGCCCGCATGCTGCCGCAGAGCAGAACCCGGGCCTGGCCTGGGGAAGTAATTTAATAATAAACGCCACACCAGTTTGTGCTCTCCACGCTATCCTCTCTCCCGGCCTAATGGAAAGAACGGCATGGCAGACACTCCCGATCCCCTCTGATGGAACGATAACAGCGCAAACACTTCCATTCATTTAATCTCCATTCCTTCCCCACACTTTAAAAGGCAAGCACCAAAGCGTCAGTGTGACTAATGACCCATGTGCAATAAGCAACTGTTTAAGTAAATGTACTTGCCGAGCAAAAGAGAGAGGGAGAGTGAGAGAAAGATACTATGAGGCTGAAAAAAAAAAGCTTTTACCGAACAGCATATCAATATTTTAAATAGGGTTTCAATTGCCGTCGTCTCCTAACTGGATTAGTTCTCTGATGTGTTCTGACAGTGCCGTTGTTAGGGATACTCCATTAGCTTTGTCTGTCATCTTATTTTCCCCTGGTATGCCGGGGGAAAGCTCCTATATTTCATAATTTGTTTTGCTATCAGGGCTGATTTGTAAATGCGCAAATTCTAATTAGCGGCCCACTACTGTTTCTAATTTATTAAATATTAAATGAATCCTGTGGTGGAGGCTTTTTCCCCCCCTCTCTTCCCTCATCTCCCCAGATGGAAGTTTGCCGTATGCAAATTTGTCCTCCTATTGGATTGTCAGCACTTTTTAAATGTTCTATTTTTGACCAAACACTTCTCTTTTTTCCACTACACCCTCCACCACCACTCCCTCTCCCTTGTTTGTTTTCTGTCTCCATTCCTCTTCAAGTTAATATTTATTTGTCTTAGATCTCCTGTTTGGCTTTTTTTTTTTGCTTAATAAAAGCTTCACAGTCTGTTGAGTTTGAATACAGCTGCTTTGTTTTACTTCATTAAAGCTGTCTTAATCCTAGCGATAGCAAACTGGCGTGAAGGTTGTTTTAAATGGCTCGTGAAGGCACTTTGTGGCCCCTGTTTGCATATGGCAAGAATGCCTTTGCACCATTTTACCCAGAAATGGTGCGTTTGTATATATGGTCAAGAAAGAAACAAAAGAGGTTTTCATATTCACTCGTCAACCAAACCAAATGCAGGACTATTCTGATTCCATGTATCTTATTGTTATTACCAACAGTACCACGAAAAAACTAAACACGAAAAAAGAAGGGTTCAATCAGGCAAATCTACTAAGTCTTAGTTTGACGCTTTGTTATTGCTCTATGACTAAGAGACTAAGAGAGAGGAAGAAATTGAAAATTCATATGGGATTGTTTGTAGATTTAAAACCTCTTTTTCTCCTCACATGGTTGTCAATTGATCACCCCTATACGTGTCTAGGGCATAATCATTTTTTTTGACAGTCGCCTGCGAATTGAATGTGATTTTGAAGTGCTCTCGAATATGTCATTCGCATTGAATCGGCAGACATTTATTGAACGCCCACTTATCCCAAGCGAACTTCAGTCTAATTAAGTTTCAAGAAACACATCCATCAAGCCATTGAGGCAGTTAATTTGCCATTGCCGCCTGGATCAGAACTCCCTCCCAGAGCGACGCAAAATTCACACAGGCACGGTTTCGCCGATGTCACACGCATCTCTTCCCTGCTGGGGAAGCAGCTGTCATACACACACAGACACACACACAGGCACAAAGTGTATTTCCATCTCCCACACGCTATTAAACACGTTTTCAGTGGAATCTGCCTTTGTGGACATAATACAGAAAAGATTTCATCCCCGGAGGTTTTCGGTGTCTCCGACTCTCCTGCTCAAAAGAAACAGCAAGAGAGGGACGGCAACAATGGCAGGCCTCTAGTAGGTGTGCATTATGAGGGCGCCTCAAGGTCGCTTCTGACAGAAATCTCCTGAATCAGTCCTGAAGGCCACGCTCACCACAATTTAACCAGTCACATGGTTCTACTAAAACATACTGTACATATGAAGCTATGAGATGGTCTGATCAATGACCTGCGAGTTGAGTCGTGGGAGATGTAGTCTTTTGTGTGTGTCTCATCAGTTGTCCTTTAAACATAATTAGGTACTTTGTTCGAATTATATCGATGAAGCCTTAGTGAGGACAACGACACACAAGAAGAAGTACTGTAGATTTGAATTGTAAGGGTGTACCATGATGGGAAGATTGTGTGTGATTAATTTATACACTTCCAACTGGTGTAGACAACAAAAACCCATTTCCCTTTGTTATCCAAGACAACAACTACTGCACACTGCATTGCACAGGGATGTTAATTACTGCACCAAAGATCTATGTGCTAATTATGAGAGTGTTGTTATTAATTACAGGTAGAGTGTGTATAAGAAATTAGTGTAGACTAATTTGCAATCAGTTTAAGGCATATTTTATTAGGTCTGCAAGGGTGAGTAGAGCAACCTTTTGTTCACAAATGTTGATGGGAATCACAGGTTGATTAGGCCTTGAATGGGCTTTTAATTAATAGGACAAACCATGAATGCGGTCTTACAGGAGCAGTGGCATCTAATCAAGTGTTGGAGCATTAGGGTGACATTCAAATTCAATCCAGTTATTTCAAGGTAATGTGAGTTTCTATATAACGAAGAGTTCATGGCACTTTGAGGAAAATAATTCCTTTTGATGTTTGGTATGTTGATATTTGTCTGTTATACATGTAAGAAAATGTCTATGTCTGATTAGTGAAAGGTTGTTGAAATTTTATCATACTTCAAAACAGAAAGTTCACTTGGTGTACTTCAATGTACTATCTCAGCCTTGCCCTTTTGACTATTTAACCTATCATCAAGCAAACTGCAGTAATGGAAGGCACTCTACCATAACTTTGGGTAAATTTGTTCTAGCAAGAGGCTATCATTTTATCGCAGCTTTAATTAGACTATTATTAACAATAGCTGCCAGCAAAAACATTGGGTGTAATTGTATAATACACAGGTGAAATACAGTCAAGACTCAGATGTGTTTTTGTGGGCAATGACAGCAAGCTTGTTAAGGGGCAGCAGTTGCATAGCTAATATGGTGAGTAAGAGAATAGCTGTTGACAGTTGTTGTCCCCTTGACTTAATCCTAAAAATGAGAAGAGGTCATTAGAATGTGTGGAGATATGCCTTTGTTTTCAGCCTCCTCCAACGAATATGTCAGGTATGCGAATAACTCCCCTCTTGATCTTTTTTCACTCCTCTTCACATGCATGGCAAGTCTTCTTAAACGTGCTAACAGGCGTTAGCAAACTCAGCCAGAATTTGCTCTCATTAGTACAATTATGCCAGTGTTGAAAACCTGCTTCCTCTCTCCTCTTCATACCCCCCCCCCCCCCCCTTCTCTCCTCTGCACCATTTCTCTTTTCTGCATACACACACACACACACACACACACACACACGCAATAACCCCCCTCCCAAACACAATTTGTCATGAAATCCCTCATTTGCTGGATCCTCAAAAAAGCAGATTATGCTTATTTTTCATTTGGACAGTGGGAGAGCAGGCCAGGTGTTGGGTAGCAGCGGAGTGTTCAGGTGAAACAGTGCCAGTGACGGGACATGACGAGCGCGGAGCCGATGAAGGATGAGGCGTGGAGCGCTTTTCTGGGGGAGAGGGGCACCCCACTGCCCCGCTCCCTCAACAGCAGCAGAGCGTGCACACCCGCAGTAGAAGAGAGAGAGAGAGAGAGAGACACAGACAGAGAGCAGAAAGTTTCCGTGTACTAAAAATGCTTCCTCTGTGATAACTTGCACTCTTAATTAGTTCATCATGGCCTTGATAAAACTGCAAGGTTTGCACTGACTGCAATACACTGTTTGGTTACAAGATTACTTTCTTTGAAGGGCTCAAGGTGATTTTTCCGTTTTGTTTAATTGATACAGAAAATGATAATGTTGGTAACCTAATTGACCAAATGACCACCCCACACACACATCACACACATACTGGCTCGGTCCTGCAGCATACCTTTAAGGATAGTGGTATGTCAGAACAAAAAGTAGCAGGTCAAGTAACGTTATCACAAATCGTCCATAGAAATATTCACCCCCATAATGATAAACACTGATCTGTGACATTGAATGGACAAGGAAAACCCATTTTATAAGGCTACTAAGTGGATGATGAAAATGTGTTGACAGTTTGATAAAGATAACATTTACAGTGACTACCCCCACCAGGAAACAATCGTCAAATTATCTCCTCCATTAATGTAAATCACATGATTCTGAGCATATTTCGAGCCACCTAATTCGGGCAGCGTGATATGAAGTCCCACGACTGATTATCTCTCTTGTCACGGCATGTGAAAACAGTGCAGTAACACGGAAATTGAAATGAAGCTCTCCTATTAAGTTGAAAGAGATGGAGCAGCAAGGGATATTTGGATGTTTCCAGAGAGACGGCTCATCTTATTGTGAATCTCTGTCATCTGTCATTCTGATGGCTGCCAAGCATCTCCTCCGATTGTCTCTTATTCGCTGTACCTCTCTCTCACACACACACACACACACACACACACACACACACACACACACACACACACTAAAATAGCCATTTACAAAAAATATACAAAAATCATTTACTGGCCAAATCGCCATGTGAGTATGTTTGGGGGGATAAGGAGAGTAGTACACAGGCTGCCGTGTCGCCAAATCTACTGTAATGTAGATACAACCTGTTTCCCATTACCATGGTTACGGGATACCAGCATGCCATGGCAAACAAAGGGATCTAAACGAGTGTGTCTGTAGCTCAACCATGCAGCTAATTACAAAAAGGCTATACTTGATTCAAGAAATTAAAACACGAGTGTACTGTGGAGAGGCTGGTCGGAGATAAGCATGGGGAATTTCCATTGGGAAACAACTGGAAAAGCCCATTGTGGTTAGACAACGTTTAAGCAATGAGTCAAAGCGTGAGTCACCTTCAATAATAATGCACAGCATGTTATGGCTATTATGCACTTCTCTGATCTAAATGTTTAGCAAGGTGAGAGACTCTATGGAAAAGTCCTGAATAGAATGTAAGTGTCCATTTACACGGTTGTATAGTGGTTGGATGACGTCAATGTATATGGTGATGTCAATGTGGTTAGATCAGGGCTCTGTCTCACTCTCAACTGTCAGGCTGTATGACTTCATTTGTTTTTTGTTTTTCATTAAGTTCTTCTGCCAGTGCTCACACACTTCCTGTAAATGGGGCTATCTCTACTGAAACTGGAGGGAGTGATTCACACAGAGGCCTACCCCCTCTGCCCCTCTCTCTTGGACACACATACACACAACCAGGATACACCTGACACTCCAGCAGGGGCCATAGCGGACGGAGGGAAATGATTGGCCGAGCTCCCTCAATCTGTCCATTGGGACCACGCTTTCAACCAAACCACTGGGGACTCAACACACCATTAACCATGGCTGAATTACCAAATAATCTTTAGCCAGAAACACTTTGGAATCAATTAGGTTTCATAAATACACTCTGTTTATAACTCTTTACCCAGCAGGACAAGTATTGTGTTATGACAATGATAGAGCATCCCTGCTGTATACAGTACTAAGGCTGACACAGATATAGCTCAATCTGACTATTTATAAATTTGTAACCTTACATAGAATGTTTGCATGTACTGAACATATAACAGCTGCCCAGCTGTTCCTGTCTGACTAAAATATCACTAACCAGGAACCATTAAAAGGAAATATGAAATTCCTGTTGCCGGTAAGTCAATGCAAACTGGTCACGTGGATCGTGGACACGGACAGCTCTGTGTGAAAGGTCGCGGCTAATGATGTCTAATGACGCCACAGTCGAGGTGGAGGTTTGCTAATGCACAGGGCTCTGTGCTCACAGTGGTGTCAGGTGGCCACTCTTGAGTTTCAGCTCCTGACGATGCTATCGCACTGCTGTCCCACAGGCCTCAGGTCAGCTATGACCACTCTGTCGTGCACACTGATTTGTCAAAGCAGGTGCTAATCATGGACGAGCACTGATATAATGAATGAGAAACAAAAAGCTTGATGTGCCAGACATCACTTATTGGATGTCTTAAACAGACGCCGAATTGACCGCGTTGCAAGCTGCGAATAAAGGCGGCAGAGGTCGTTGTTGTCAGCCGAACAGTTTTCTGAAATACATGATGTGGAGACAAGTAACCTTTTCCATTAAGTGGCAGAAAGATTACCCTGATCCCAGCATGCTACATGAAAGCTCTCTGTAATTGTGCTCACTCTCTCTCTCTCTCTCTCTTTCTCTCTCCTGTGTCCTGCAGTAAAAGCAAGGCATAGACCCTTTGGCGGTAAGATGGGCCCAGGAACTGTCAGTGGGATTCTGTCATGTTCTAATTATCATCCGCGGGCCGTCGGAGAGTCAAATCCTCTCAAGTCAAAAGCTCGCCGGAGCCCCTGCCCAGGTACCTCATAAAGAGCACTGCTGTTAGCGCTCTCTCCCAACGACTGATGGGCCAGTATAACACCATCCTCAACATCCTTTCATCTCGCACTTCTATGTCTGATTTCTCTCTCTCTCTCACCCCCTCCCTCTCTCTCTTTCTCTTTCTTTCTCTCTTTTTCTTACTCCATCTCTCCCTAGGTGTACATTTTGTGCAGTGGGGTTCCTCTGATGTATTCGGAGCCATTTGTCGTCTCTGAACCTGAGGGTGTGATTTTTTTTCGCTATGCTTTTTTTTCTTTTCCCTCAGTGAATTTATAAGCATTTCCCCGACTAAACTAATGTGGCTTTTTGGTGTGCCATTCCTCGGCGAAAATGTGCCTGGCGTTATTGTGCAAGCGTCCCAGATTGAAATATCTGACGCCTGAAATATTGACTTTAATATCTCATTTGAAAAATTCATGAAACCTTTGATGTTAAATCCATACTCAATTTAGCAAAATGCCACTAAAATATGCAGAAGGGGGTGGTGTGTGTATGTGTGTGCGTGTGTGTGTTTGAATGTGTGTGGCGGGGGAGAGAAGGCATTATTGTCTGTCTGTGTTTCTGCAGAGAAATTACATTTTATGGCTCCAGCACTGATCTTCCTAGTGTTTTCTTTATTTTTCATTTATTTATTTATTTATGTTGTCATTGTGGAGTGTGTGTTTGTGGGGGTTGGGGGTGTGGGAGCGAGGGAAATAGAAGGGACCCATTAGAAGCAAAATGAAAAGAGCTATTGATTGGTCTCTTATTCCCTCTCTCTTTGCCTCATTTCCTAAATGCATGGTAATAAGGGCTTAGCCGTGGCGGCTAACAAAAAGCCTTAATGAATGGAACTTTAAAGAATTAGTGTGAGTGCGCATGATGATGATTCACAGATGTTACTGTCAGGAGACGCGGCCGCATTTTGTGTTGTTGTTTTCGCTGCCGATTGCATCCTCATTTATCAAAACCCATTCCCTAATAGCATTATAATGCAATCACGACAATATATAATGATTTCCATTTATAATTTTGTATTTAAGGATGCAAGGAGAGAAAAAAAACACACACAGCACTTGTCGACAGTGGCACAGATGGAAGTGTGGGGGAGTTGCGTTTTTAAGAGGCATCATATTAGAATTAGATTTCTTGAAGCTAATTATGATCAAAAGCGGCCTTTTAAAACCAGTTGGAGGTTATGACAGGTAGAAAAAAAGCGGGCTTTTAGCAAATGGATTTCTGTTGAGTGGAGTGCGTCTGAGAGAGGATGAGAGAGGGAGAGAGTGAGAGGGAGAGAGTGAGAGAGCAGAGAGTGTGAGAGAGTGGAGAGAAAAATAAAAAGACAGGCGAATGTTGTGAAATCCACTCGCGTGCTAATAGAGTCGCATTTGCCTTTGGTAATTTGTAAGCACTTTACCCTGGCCTATCGATCAAACCGGAGGAAAGGGAGGAGGGGACCGAGGAGGGAAAAAGAAAACAGTAAACTGCATTAACATCTAGAGAGCGCCGACGCCCTCATCTCCTTCTTTCATTCTCTCCCTCCTTCCACTCCTCTCACTCTCCATTTCTCTCTCTCTCACACATGGGGCTGTAATGGTGTTGTTCCACAGCCATAATCGCTCAGATTAGGTGTAGAGGCGGATAGTCATTCTCTCCCCCCCCCCCCCTCTCTGTGAGGAAAAAAAGAGCGATATTCTCCCTGGTCCCCAGCAGACAGTCCCCTCCTTTGTGCTTCTACTTCATTTGCGGAGGACTCCATGACAGGAGGGCATTGTCGGGCAGCGGGGTGTGGCCTCGGCTCTTTGATTAAATGTCATTCCTCGAGAGATTCCGATCAAAGCCAAACACAAGGCCATCCGCTCTGTCTGTTCAAACAGGAAAAGATGTGTGTGTGTGTGTGTGTGTGTATGTGTGTGTGTGTGTGTGTTCTTTTTCCTTTTTTTCTGTGTGGTCTCAGATGTGACTGAGATGGTCGTGTAATCTCATGCTGATATTCATGCAGAGTAATTCTCCTTCACCTGTGGGAAGGGTTGGCTGAGCTCTGGGGCATGCTCACCAGTTAGCTGCATGTGGTTTGTTCTCGCGTGTGGACTTGATTCATGAGCTATGCTTGAGATCCCAATTCAAACTAATAAACTAGTTCTGTCTGTTTATTGACATGTGAGTGCATGTGTGTGTGTGTGTGTGTGTGTGTGTGTGCGTGTGTGTGTGTGTGTGTGTGCATGCATGCTTATGCACATGTGTTAGTCTGTACACATGAAACAGAGATGCTTAGAAAATTTAGGTCATATCCACACAATCTCAGTTTTTTTTTATTGCAACACCAGGCATTTCTTCCACCATCCAGTCCTCCCTTATAGCTCATCAACATGTCAGTTGCAGCTGTCACTAAATCATAAGCCATTAGCCTATCTCCATTAGGCTGAGATGACCGTAGATCTCATCTCGTCTCGTCTCATCATTAAAGTATTTTACATCATGCCATTATATGATGTAACATACTTTAATGTATTGTATGCTGTATTTCATGTGCCCTTTAACATACCCTTTGAAAACTGAAAAGAGGAAAGAGAAAACATGTTGGCTTTCATTCTCTGAGTTGATGAAGTTTTGCAGAGACGGCAGTAGAAAAGAAAGGTTAACCTTGGTTTTCCCTGAGTGGTATTTTTGCTCTAACCACCATTTGCACCTAAACTGCTGCTTGCTGTTTTTAGAGAGCGATGCATTACAGATGGTAGAGTGAGGCTGGAGTTGGGAGCTTGTGGACTTGCAGATTTGTTCTGTCATGGGGTTACAGTACATTCATCACATACCTGAGGGTGTGTGAGTGTACAGTATGTGTGTGTGTGTGTGTGTTTTCTTTTATCCATCTGACTGTGGTTGTAAGGACATTTTCCTGCAGATTTTTAGGGACAGCAATCACACGTGATACATACTGTATGCTTCTGCTGTTCCTGGTGCATGGACAACATAAACAAAAAGTGCTCTGACATCATCCACACTGATTGCAGTGACCCAGCACCAATGTCACAGGACGAATCACAGGACAAACACAGACAATTAGTTTGTATGTCTGTGTGCATGTGTGTGCGTGTGTGTGTATGCATGTCTGTGTGTGTGTGTGTCTGTCTATCTGTGTGTGTGCGTGTGTGTGTGTGTGTGTGTGTGTGTGTGTGTGTGTGTGTGTGTGTGTGTGTGTGTGTGTGTGTGTGTGTGTGTGTGTGTGTGTGTGTGTCGTTAGGACCAGTTATGCTTTGGGGCACTCATCTTGCTGAGGCATGAATCCTGCACCAATTAGTCATAGCCCAGAGCACTGTTACTGATGCTATGCAGAGAGGAGAAGGAGAGAGTGTGAAAGAGAGAGAGAGAGAGAAAGAGAGGGAACAACTTCTGCATTACCTCCATTCCATTCCTATCCTTCTCTCCTCACTATCCCACCATCCATCTACCCCCCTCCACCTGTCTCTCACTTTTGGATATTCAGCCAGTTTTCTCTGAGCGTCCAACTTTCAGAACGGACCTCGTTTAATTTTGGGTGAGGTGTTTGGACACACAGACTGCTGATGTCTGGTTCTCTGAGGTATTGGACGTGGACTTGGACAGCGTTTTCATTTTTGCACCAAACTGGAGCCCATAATGAGAAAAAGTCCATCTGAGGACTAATTCTGGGTCCCTCAGTCGGTAGAAATAATTCAAAGGTATCTCATACAGGCATGCGGGGACTCGAAATGAGTTTTAGTCTCAGGGACCTCCTTCCACAGGCTTTAGGTGATGACAAGGTAGTATGGTGGTTGAGTAAGGACAGCTTTTCCAGGCAATGTATTAAATTTAGTCTTTGAGCAAACAGTATGTTCTACTTGATGAATGTCAGTGTTTAACATCATGATCCACTTAAAACCGTAATGTATGTTCAGAACTTTTAAAAAGTATTCCATCCCCTTTAGTTCAGCAAGAAACTTTCTGACGTGGTTAAACATTAATATTGGTCCAGTGTTGCTAGTTTGCCAATGTCTCAGTTGATATTTTCTGTCAGATTCGGATGCTATATAAAATATAATAAATTACACACCTCTGAGGCCACAGGCATGTCTGTTTGCATTTACATACAGTCCTGTGTGTGTGTGTGTGTGTGTGTGTGTGTGTGTGTGTGTGTGTGTGTGTGTGTGTGTATGTGTGTGTGAACAGATGAACACGGACACAAGGTGAATGCATGGACATATCTGGATACACCTGGTTCTTGTTTTATGAAAGCAATGTTGAAAAGGTACATCAAGCTATCCAAATATTAACACCAAACTAAGGTTATCTTAGCGTGGTCTCCTTGACTCAGAAATACCTGCACTTCATTAACTCCTCCTTTTCAAGTAACATGTTAATTTCTACTCCTTTCTGCCTCAGAATTTTTATTGTCTCATTTGTGATGGGCCCCATTCATTTCAAATTACCTCCAGCCAAAGAGATTTGCATAATTAACATTTTGAAATGAAGCACTTTTTTGAACACAGCATAGCCTTACCACCAAAGTGACTCTGTTGAAACAAGAAACCTCTGAAATATTCTCTCTGTCTCGCTCTTTCACTCTCTCTCTGTTTCTCTCTTTGCTCCTTTTCTCAAAATTAACGTTGATCAAATATAAAACTAATGAATCTGTTCGCTGCAAGGACTTTCCTACTTTCAAACGTGTGACCTGAGGATAATATCTGTTTTTTGATGTTTCTACCTGTCCTTACCTTTTATTACATATTCATTTTTAAAGTAGTGCAATTAGGCACTGCTTTCTTTCTGCTCTGAAGTTTCTGTACAAGACTCTTAGGAAGAAAAGAATGTGCTGAGGTGTGCTCTATAGCAGTTTGGTTGAATATATTATCTTTATTTGAATTTATTAAATATCAGCTTGGTGGTTTAGTCTAGGCCAAGTGATAAGAAGCCCTGTAATGATCATAAGACCATTTTAGTGATCTGCAAAACATTGCATTGATAACAGCAGCCACAACAACAACATTATATAATAATAATAATAATAATAATAATAATAATAATAATAATAATCATCATCATCATCATCATCATCATAATAGCAGTAACCATAATCATAATATTGACTGTCTCCTCTACTACAATGCAGAAAGGGAGATTTCTGAGTTTCAGAAATCACTGTTTGAACAGGAACATGATTTTGTGTGTGTGTGTGCACATGTGCCTGTGCATGTGATATGTTAGGGTGGGGGGGGGGGGTATTCTATCTCTCTCTCTCTCTCTCTCTCTCGCTGTATCACTCCCTCTCTCTATTTATCAATCTGTCTCATTTTGGCCTCCATTCAGCGCTTGGATCAGCTGTCAGTTTCACGGCCAGATGACTCAATTATGATTGGCGAGTGACGTGGTGGGCTCAGCCTCCTCTGGTCGGCAGAGGAGAGCGATGGGATGGGATGGTGCACAGGCCAGGCCTGGTCGGCAGGGGAGAGCGATGGGATGGGATGGTGCACAGGCCAGGCCTGGCGGCTGGGGAGGAAGAACAGGCATATGGGGGAGGAGAGGAGAGGATGGCTGCTGTGCCTTAAAAAGGGCCCACCATTAGTCGAGGAACATTAAGTGTCCAGGAAGCTTTTTATTCCCCTCTGCTCTACACACACACACACACACACACATGCACACACAGTTTCTCTTTCTCTCTCTCTCCCTTGCTCACACACACACACACACACACACACACACTGTGCGGGTGGAAAATCCTTGCGTTCACACAACCAAATGCACAGTCAATGGAGAGTGTTTTCATTAGCAATATGTGGTTGACTGCCTGTGTGCCTTTGTGTGTCAGTGTGTGTGTGTGCGTGTGTGTATGTGTGGAAGGTGGAAGAAGTGAATAAAGGTCTTGCTGGCCTGGCAAAAGCAATACCAAGCATGAGTAATTTGCAAGGAAATTCTGGCCCTGGTATTTTTAAAGGCCTGAAGAAGCCTATTAGAGATTTGTCCTGCAGATAAAGCGCACAGAGTGGGCCAACTGCTGCAGTAGTATAGAGGGTCTGAGTGTGTGTGTATGCATATGTGTGTGTGTGTGTGTGTGTGTGTGTGTGTGTGTGTGTGTGTGTGTGTGTGTGTGTGTGTGTGTGTGTCTGTGTGTGTCATGGGGAGTGAAGGGTGCAGGTCCATTCAGGTGAAAAAAGTCAATGCCCCACATTGTTACAATTGTGACAATTTTGGTGCTAATCCATCACCAGGCGCCCAGTAGTGTGTGTGTGTGTGTGTGTGTGTGTGTGTGTGTCTGTATGGTCATTCACTCATGTATTTGTGTCAGTTTGTATTTTTACACCTATTAGTGAAAATACACAGTACATATTCAAATGTGCATGCATGTTGTATACATACTGTAATTGTATGCACAAAACATGGCAATGTTAATGTGGTTCAGTCGTTAGTTCCATCTCTCTCAATGCCAAAATAGCATATTTCTGTTGCAAGTTCTCTAGCAAGATTCTGTTAAGCCTTAGCTGTCAGATCGCTAATTTGTAGCTCTGTTGCAACATAGTTCAGTTGAATTTCACAAGGAGTTTGGCAAATTGATATACAAGCTTAATGTGGCCAAAAAACGGAGACTACTTCATAAGTGTGTAAATATCTGATAAATAATTGATGTTCTAAAGAGCGCATCACAATAGAAAATTCAACCAAGCAGTGGTTTTAGCATATGTAAATGCTTATGTCCAGTTGTAAGAGATGGCAGCAGCCACGTGCCGCATGGGTGAAAAGGCAGGCACAGCCTGGCATCTTGGCCTCGCCACAGGACAGTTTACCCTGGCGCCGGCTTTTGCTGCCTCAGCGTTATGGCATCCTCCTTTCCTGGGACAACCCCCCCCTCCCCAGATTACCCCCCACCCAGAGAGCAGATGGTACATGCCTTACTCACACGCAGAGACCTATGCCTCCCACCTGACCATAGCCCATGCAACAGGACTCTGCTATGCTATTGCGTCCATATCATTGAACACTGTTGTATTGTGGTGTAAGTAAGTATAAGTATATACTCTTTTGATCCCGTGAGGGAAATTTGGTCTCTGCATTTATCCCAATTACTTCAGCCGTGCCTACTGGTCGGGGTTCGAAACGGCAACCCTCCGGTTACAAGTCCGAAGCGCTAACCAGTAGACCACGGCTGCCCCGTGTAGCCCAGTGCCCATGTGTTGTTCAGTGTATGCGATTAGATACAGTATGTGGCACATGTGTGGTGAGAATGTTTGCAATTCACTGCTTCAGATGGACGGTAATTGAAAGTGAAGCTAATGAATATCCTTGTTGTTAAAACAATACCTCATGAGATTAAATAGCAACACATGAATTGACTGCAGTTTAGCTTAGTAAAAAAAAAAAAACAAAGTTATACAAACACTAAAATGTTACGGTACTGTTCAGCACAAATATCAGCACTCACAAAAAGCCTTGTGTGCAATCAATTATTCAACACAAGCTACAGTAAGTGTTAACTAACAGTGCTTGTATGTTATCAGGTACCTTATGAGGTTCTTACAGAGAGCTTCCAACTGGGCTATGTCTTTGTGTCTGGTCCTGGTGATGTTAAACAGCAGCAGAGACTTTGGCTGCAGTCAATCTGTGCCTTTCTCCTCCTCTCTTGCGGACTTCACTTCTCTCTCTCACTCTTTCTTTCTCTCTCTCTCTCTCTCTCTCTCTCTCTCTCTCTCTCTCTCCCTAACTACTTTCCAACTCCTGCCTTAAAAATGAAATCTCCCTGACTTCCTGTGGCTAGTAGTAGTTGTCAGGGCCCCTCTCGCTCCTCTCCTCTCCTCTCCTCGCTCCTCTCCGGTGTGCACTCACTCGCCCCAAAGTCTCATGCATAAGTCATTAATGGTGCCCAGGTCTGCTGGGACCGATTTGCTCCCCATGTCCCACGACTCAACACCTCATTAGAGCAGTGCGGCCCCTGTCACTGTCGCCGCCGACACCCACCTCCAACAAGCACACACACAGCCACACACACACACACACACACACACACACACACACACACACACACACACACACACACACACACACACACAGCCACACACACACACACACACACACACACACACACACACACACACATACACACATACATGTGCATATACAGTAATACACAAACATATCTATATAGACACAGACAGTCATGTTTACTGTCACTGCTCATGTAGTGCATGGGCAATGTCGTCCTTTCTGCTATCATTTGAAATATCCACCATCATTTGAAGTGTGTAAAAGAACTTGCTCTCAGTCTGACACACACACACTGTTGTCTCATGGGGGAGCACCAGGGGTCAAAACCCATGTCCTGGCCCTTGGTTGACCACATTCTGTGTCCACCGAAGGTAGTTTACAGCCAGCCTAAAATATGCACAACTCTACCCACCCTGAGAAAACACCGGCACCAAACATCCGTACACATGTGGGTCAAAAATGATATTTGCGCCCCCCCCCCCCCCCCGCTTCTTCCTTTCCTCCATCTCCAATCTCTCTCTCTCTCTCTCTCTCTCTCTCGCTCTCTCGCTCTCTCTCTCTCTCTCTCTCTCTGTGGAAAAAATACACTTTATGTATAATTTTCGACTAAATAAGCACTGGGTCCAGATGAATAGGTTCTTGACAGTTATGAATGAGGGTCCAGTTACATAAGGCAATGAGGGAGGGAAGGAGTGCTGTGCTGCTGTGGGTGGGGATGAGATGGGAGGGCAGTGTGCATGTGAGATTGTGTGTGTGTGTGTGTGTGTGTTTGTGTGTGTGTGTGTGTGTGTGTGTGTGAGGGAGGCACACCTATTATTTCTTTAGTTATTTGTTGAGCTCTGGTTTTGACGAGATCATATATCAGATACACCACAACCTAATCACTCCAGACCCTCTAAACCCCCGGCTATATAGCCCCCCCCCCCCCCCAACCCCACCCCTCTCATAATGCCTACTGCCTGCCCCTTGGGTTACCTGGGCAACACCAATTCTTTCTCTGACCTTATTTTTGGAATATTAAAACATATTTTGGGTTGGCTGTGAGCTTTCCTGATGCAAGTGCGGCACCAAACCTTATCCAGTACAGTGGCCAGCACATCACTCCATTTCCCTCATTAGAGAGAGAGAGAGGTGAGAGTCGACTAGGGCATCGCCTGTATCCTTTACTAATAAAGACCCTACTGAGGCCAGCACAGACAGAGAGAGAGAGAGAGAGAGAGAGAGGGAGAGAGGGAGAGGGAGAGATGTAGAGATAGAGAGCGGGGGGGGGGTAAAAAAGTGAGAGGAGGGCAAAAGGGAGAGAAAGTCAATATTGGAAGCGGAGCGATGAGAAGTAGTATCAATTTTCTGGATTATTAATTCAAATTCGCCTCCGCAGAGCAGCTCAAATTAAGAGCGCGGACTCACTCTCTCTCCCCCGCTCTGTCTGTCTCCCTCGTCCTCCCTCTCTCCCTCTCTCTCTCTCCCTCTCTCTCTCACTGACTCCCCAGCTCTGGCGAATTAGACTTTAACGTATTCTGTTTCAGGGAGCTCAAATTAGACGGCTCATTGGTCCTGCCAGAGTTCTGCCAAACCCCCACCCCCCTCACTTACACACACACACACGCACGCGCGCAGACACACACACACACACACGCACACGCACACGCACACACACACACGCACACCCCCTTCCTAATAAAGGTAGGTCCGCGGCACGCAGGGCGTTCTGGGAACAGGAAGAGCCTAAAAACTACACCTGTTTCACTTGGGAACCGCTCACAACACTCTCCTTTCAATCTGGCACCAGGAGACGACAGTCTAGAACAAGGGCCCTTTGTTTCGCAAAACCAAGGGAGGGAAAAGAGAAGGCATAAAAAAAGACTGTGTGCCAGAAAAAAAGAGGGTGCTGAAAGAAGGTTTTGGATTGAGGTGTGAAAGGTGAAGGCACCAGATTAATTGCTGAGGTAATTACTTTTTTTCTGCATAAACAACATACCAGCGAAGAAAAAAAGAGAGAAAAAGAAAGAAAAAAAAGTCATTAATAGTTGAGGCGATTTGGAAATGGAGAGCCTCACGCCATTGAGTACAACTGAGGCTTATTTAATTAGAGCTCAGAGCGGAGTAATGAGGAGTAGCACCAGGCTTTCTCCCAGGCGGCCCGCATCGGCGTCCAAATGGGAAATGGATAGAAGGCTTTTTTTCACTGTCATTCATTTTCAGTTGCTGGGAATGGGCTTTAAGATTTCGGCCCCTTTTGAAGAGGCTGCTTGTGTTCTATTTTTGTTGTCCTCCAAGCTCACACGATGTATCACATACATATGTCCGCCGATTCAATCAGTGTAGAGACTGAATTGTCTGCTTTAATCCAAAGTTCTTTTGTCCGTTACACCAACCTTGTGATGATCAAAAGGTTCGTTATGAGTTTCATCCATTCAGACGGCGGGTAATTTCCATCATGGAAACTCTCTCTTGCATCTTCAGACATTCGTACACTTGGCACCTTGTGCTTTACCCGCCTACCCTGCTACCCACACCATCTTGTGACAAATGCAATTTAATTGCTCTTGAACGTCAGTTTCGCTCAAAGACATCAAAGTGTGCCGCATTGTTGCCATCCACGCAGAAGTCATTTAGCTAAAGATAATGTGGTGTGGTTTCCCTCAAAATAGACAGAGGTTTTGTAAACCTTGATGCACCACAATCTGATTAGTGTGTAATTGCACAAACACTGCCCCTTGCTTTAGTAGAAATATTTATCCAAAAAGAAATATTCTACTCTTGTGTACACTCTCTTCTCTGGTAAGAGGTAGGTGGATGGTGTGACAGGGGAAAGAGAAGAGAGGAGAGCTGAGGGGTGGAGGACAAGTCAGTATCAATAACTCACAAGCAGGTGGAGCTGTGAGCAAAGTTAAACGGTAGGCCGACAGCACTCCCAGAGTACCAGGGTTAGAGATAGAGAGAGAGAGAGAGAGAGAGAGGTGGAGAGAAAGGGAAGGGGGTGTCATTTTCTGCTCTCGAATCATACAAGTCGACTCTCCGTGGGTGGAGCCGGGTCAGCTGTGTAGATTCACAATCAAGCGGCACTCACTTAAAGACTCCGGCCCTGCTTGGCTCTCGCCAGCCCCATCCACACACGCCGTCAGGGCATTCATCATCGCCGCACAAGGGTCTTTTGGTGTGCGCTGAGAGCCAGATCCAGCTCTTTACCCATTCCCCTGGCCTGATCTAATCTCTACATACTCCTCCTGCAAGAGGGAGAGAGAGAGAGGGGAAGACGATCTATTTTTCCAGAGAGGGAGAAAAAGAGAGAGAGAGAGAGAGAGAGAGAGAGAGAGAGAGAGAATGTGGGAGAGGGGGTAGTGATAGCAATCAGGAAAGGGCAATAATCAGAATAATTTGTTGCGTGGCCTTGTACTATACACGTGCTTGGTGGAGGATGTCGTGTTCTTCCCTGCTCTCTTACTGAATGTGTGTGTGTGTAAGAGAGAGGGATCAGTGTGTGTGTGTGTGTTTGTGAATGAAAGGGAGTATGTGCCTCTCTGTGTGTGTGTGTGTGTGCGTGCATGCGTGCGGGTGTGTGTGTGCCCTTGTCATTTTTTCAATTACTTTGGCTGTGGTTAAATGCTCGTTTTCAGCAGTGCGCTGCCTGGAGCAAGAGTGGCGGCCCCCCACCACCAGAGCTCACCCAGCAGTGCCCCTCTCTCATTAGTCTACCCCCGATAGAGGAGAGGGTTACAGGGCCACTGCCCGGGCATGCCTCCCTCTCCATATCTCTCGCTTTCTCTCAATTTGTCTCCTTTATTTCTCTCTTTATTTGCTCTTTTGCCCCGTCTCTGCCTCTTTCTTTTCTACACGTCTGCCACTCTGTCATCTCTCTTTCTTTTCTACACGTCTGCCACTCTGTCATCTCTTTCTTTTCCCCGTAACAGTCTCCATCTAATATTGCACAAGTTTCTTATCTCAGCCTTTCTCTTCTTTGTTTGCCCTTTCTTTTGTGTCTTTGTGTTTTCTTTTCACTCCTCTGTTTGGCCTTCCCTCTTCGTCTCTCTCCTTCCATCTCTCTGACTCTCGGTGAGTAAGGAGGTCATGATGAGAAGGAGGAGGAGGTGGCACTGCTGGTGGTGGTGGTGGTGGTGGTGGAGCAGGACAGACTGGCTGACCCCTGGGCTCTCCCGACTCTCAGCTCTGCCACTCGCAGGGCCACATCATTAGAGAGATCCGCTTTGACCTTTAGGGACACAAGCAGCTACACACCAAAAAAAAAAAAAATCCACTTAATGACTTTGGCTCTACGGCTGAAGTCCTGCCCCATGCCTGCGCTATGCTGTACAGTCAGCCGTCTCACCAGATGACCTGAAAACAGAGGAGATGGGCCTATAATCCCTGTGTGTGTATGTGTGTGTGTGTGTGTGTGTCTGGGCTGGGGTGGGGTTGGGTGGTGAAAAAAGTCGTTTTTGGTGTTTCCTTGACTTCCAAAAATATAAATTATTAATTGGTGTTCATTGTAGAAGTGAAGGGTGTAAGGTTTTCCTCAGTATGAGCAGTCTCTTAAGTGTTCAAAAAACAAGGATGCAATACGCTCCTGTTTAAGTCATACATGTGTTGATCATATAAAAACAATTACATTGTAATATGTTAGCTTTGATGTAAGAAGGAACAGAGGAAGTTGCTCTGTTACTTTTCATAGAAACATGTGTTTTGGATTGTGTGGTCTGTTGCATGGTGCTGATGCGGCACTAATGGGGGTGTCATTAACGAGGCGTCCTCTATCCGCCCCCTCCGGAGGGGGGAACCAGGCAGAGAGGGTGCACAGCGGAACCAACTAGTGGACCGACTGGACCGACCGGCCAGCCGGTTGGCCTCAGCCCTGGAAGCTAAATGGAGGTCAGAGGAAGATGGCATCCATTACATGGGCATTCAATTCAAATGTCACCTGCTTGGCACTGCCTCCACCGCCTACACACACAAACATGTTTCTAGACACACACACACACACACACACAAATACACACAAATGCACCCTCACATCACCCTTCTGCTAATGTCTGTATGTGTGTGTGTGTGTGTGTGTGTGTGTGTGTGTGTGTGTGTGTGTGAGACGGGGGGGGGTATGGGTGTGCTTTTTTGCATTGTGTCTCTCAGCTTGTGGTCTCTTTTTAAATACTTAATTTGAAAATAGGTTGTGGTGACCTGCCGCGTTGAGCGCCCACAGGGGGTGGTGGGCTATTCATCAGTGCTGTGCCTGGGCACAGGCAGGGACGGCCGCAAGGTGACACCGCACCGAGTCGACAAGCTTCACCTTGCACTTAGGCACCCATACACTCTCCTGAGCACTGTCCTTCTCTTTCTCTTTCACTCACTTTTCCTTTCTGCCTCGCTCCCTTTGTCTACCCCCCCCCCCCCCTTCTTATCTCTCTCTCTGGTTGCACTCTCTCACTCTTTTTTCCCTTCTCTCTCTTTCTCCCTCTTTCTTTCTCCACCTCTCCCCTCCTAAATGGACCAGTATCCTCTGGAGCACCAGCTGCTAAAACAAGACTGATTGTTACTATTCATCATCGCACTTCAGGTGCGACGTGAGAGCTAGAGAAAGAGAGAGAGAGATGGAGGGAGAGAGGGAGTGGGCCAGAGTGCAGTCTGGTGAGGAGCGAAGCTGGGTCCATAGGAGGGAGAGAGAGAGAGAGAGAGAGAGAGAGAGAGAGAGAGAGAGAGAGAGAGACCTGAGCCAGCTCCTGTCTGTGCGGGACAGTCGAGTGGCACGGAGCACAGCACCCTTTCACTGGCAGAGGGTGCGTATGAGAGCCAGGACATCTCAAACTACACAAAGGAGCATCTGATGGCGACGCATGGCACCAAATACAAAAGCATACACACAGACACAGAAACCGTCACGTTTGGAGGCACATATTGATGCACAGAGATGCATGCATATTTTCTGGGTATAATGTAGACTATAACAACTCATGTACATGTAGCACTCATGAATATGCATGCATACAAACATAATCTTACACATAAGACATAAGAGGCCCTTACACAGAGCAAGCTCACACATACATGTATGCATGCACTAATACACACACACACACACACACACACACCTATCAAACTGACATTATTCACACTGACCCTAACGACTCCTCTGACACCTTCACCCAAAGTAAGAAGGTAAAAACTGTCCCAGACTGGTCGAGTCGGCTGGTGTGGGCAGCTTGTTTTGTGGCGGGAAGAATTTGCCAGAGTTCCTTGGCCACCGTGTCACTTTCTTGGGTCCCCATCCTGTCAGTGCAACTCAGTCCCGTCATCCCTCAACCCAGTTGAAATTAACAGGTAATTTGTAAATGTCACTTTGGGTTAGACGGCTCATTTTGTATCTTCGCCACCAATCCAAGGCCCACCAGCTAATTTTTCTTGTCTTCTTTTAATAAGATGTTCATTTATAAATAGAATTATGCCCCCCTCCCCCACACACACACACACACACTTCCACCCAACTCACCCACCCACCACTCCAACAGCACCACTTCAAAATAAATGAGAGCAAGTGATGCAGAGAGAAAACGGCTGTGTGCATATTCGCTCAAACTAGGGCCACCCAGCTCCTTCGCAACCGATTAATGAAAGCTTTTCAAAGGATGGATTTCATTTTGGGTGCAAGGCAGGCTCTCGCTCATGTTTAATTTGAGGGAAGGAGATTATGGTCCGAAAATGCAATTTCTAATATCTAAATTAATTTCAGAAGGGCTAACCACCCATCCCCCCATACACATACACACACACAGAGAGAGAGAGAGAGAGAGAGAGAGAGAGAGAGAGATAAACACAAGCCACTATCTTACTCTTGCTCAGTCTTACCTGCCCACACACACACACACACACACACACACACTACTCACTAATGAGACTTCAGCTCTGAGTTTCAAGAGTGTGACTAATTAATTGCCTGTACTTTAAAAAGAGGAAGAGCTACCGAATTCAAGGTAATTTTTCTTACCTTTCATTTGTGAATGATCAAAGATAATTGAATCCAATTTAAGTGCAATCTGCTGTTATTACTGCAGACAGCCTTCTCGACTGTATGAACTCCCTGGTTCTTCACAGACATCAAAAACAGATGGGTTCTTACGCCCAAATGATGGTGTATCTCCCATTGCTTTAACTAGAACACCATGCAGACCGATTTTATTAACCGAGGGATAATATATGTTGCTGTCAAAATCCATTGATACCATTGTTGTAAACAAATACAAAAATTGTAATTGTGCCAAATGGCAAAATGATCAAATAGGTATAATAATAAAAAAACCATCACCGTTTCCTAAACACAGTATTGCCATTGCTGCTAATGGGCAACCTTTTGGGTCTTTCAAGAGGGGTCTAAAAGCATATCTGTTCAACATGCACTTAGTTTATTAAGCATTTCTCAGGCGATTTGTATATTATAGTATTTATTTATTTTTATTAGGCTATTAATTAATTGACATTGTTGTTTATTATTGCTATTCTCCTTAATGTAATCTTACCAACTTTTAACTATTACCACATTTAACTATTGTATTGTTGTTATTTGTATGTCACTTTGGACAAAAACTTCTGCTAAATACCATAACCATAATAATGAATAGACACCACATTGAGGCAGTGTGCACAAAGTGCTTCATGAAGTGGTTTTAAAACGGAGGGCTAAAACACCAATGTTGGATTTTCACAATGCTTAAGCTCTATGTTTTATAAAAAAGGCACATAGGAGTGTTTTGCGGACAACAAAAGCAACGTGCTTCATTTTTTTGATGCTATGTGAATTTACAGTGACTTCTGAACCACATTCACTGACTGAGTAAGCACACAAACATGAACAAATAGATATGTGACGGAGGGGCACATGGTCCCACTCACACAATTACAGTTGCAATCACTTGTCCACCGACACAAAACTCAGCTTTTTACCTTGGGGAGACAAAAAAATAATTATATTAAAAACTGCAACACGGCAGTTGTAAAAGACAAGTATTAAATACCACAAAACTGTTTGACAAAGAAAAAGTGTGAAAGACTCAAACATGTGTGTGAAAGCAAATATCTGAAAAGCAGAGGGGTCAGGTGAAGAAATTCGCATCCAACATATAAAGCACAGGGCCAAGCAAATGGCTCCTGGGTGGCAGTCACTGATGTAGCCACTCAAGGACTCTAGTTCACACTGTTTGTGTTATTCAACTATGGAACTCTTCAGTATGTTGCCAAAAGGTCATGAGTCATGACAAGTAAACAAACACACGTGAATATAGAAATAGACACACATTCCACAGCAAAGCTGTTTTGTTGCACTCTGTAAGGATTACAAGCAAAAGAGAACTATAGTTCTACCAGAAAGACTCAGTAGACAGAATAGAATCAGTTAACAATTTAATTAGTAAAGGAACGGCTTGGATACAAGCATGATAAAAAGTAACAGGTAACAGTCTTTGGCGTAGGCCCCGTCTCGGATCCGTCCAGCAATGAGCGGATCTCGTCTCCTGCCGATGGATGAAGGCAGGGGCGGGGAGCCTACCCCCCACGACGAGACGGGGACGAAACTGGTGGCGGTGGCTGAAGAAAGATGATGTGGTAGGCAGACCATGCCCGATTGACGTGGACTGCTGGCAGAGGTGGCTGGAGGGGAGGTGGAGGGGACGTCAAAGTCAGCGTACTGAGAAGTAGAAGCAGTGTTAGGTGGTACATATTTAAAGAGCCCACTGAATTCCTATATGCTAGCGCTGATTGAATGAGTGAATGATCAGATTGCAGGGCTTTCCCGAAAGTATTATTTCTACCAGAAAGACTCAGTAGACAGAATAGAATCAGTTAACAATTTAATTAGTAAAGGAACGGCTTGAATACAAGCATGATAGAGTCCTGAATAGGTAACAGTCTTTGGCGTAGGCCCCGTTTCGGATCCGTCCAGCGATGAGTGGATCTCGTCTCCTGCCGATGGATGAAGGCAGGGGCGGGGAGCCTACCCCCAAAAAGATGAGTGATGACCGCCAGGGCGGTGACTCAGTAACCTGGTTCTGAGAGGAGCAGAGACATTAGTATACATACAAGATGAATTAAACAGCATGACTGGGCCGGGGTGATGAAGTTGTGCCAGGACGCCGACAGAATTTTAAAGTAACTAGGTGTTAACCATAAACCTAGGGTTGTAGTGGGGCCCGCAGCATGCTTTCGCTTTAGTGGGATTTAGAAGCTTGACGAGCTGGGCAACCAGCGTCTAGGGCAACCTAGACCAATGCGGCGGCCGGGCAACCGGCGTCCAGGGCAACCTGGACCATAAGCACTTCACGATCTGGGCGCCCAGTGACTAGCAAGCTAGTACATCGTGACGAGCCAGGCAACCGGCATCCAGAGCAACCTGGACTTGAGTGCTTATGCGAGCTGGGCAACCAGCATCTAGGGCAACCTAGACCACGAGACGTGCCGGGCTACCGGCGTCCAAGGCAACCTGGACCATTAGCTGGGCAACCAGCGTCTAGGGCAACCTAGACGAGCGTCACGAGCCGGGCAACTGGCGTACGGCGCAACCTGAACCATGAGCTGGGCAACCAGTGTCTAGGGCAACCTAGACAGACGTGACGGCCGGGCAACCGGCATCCAGGGCCACCTGGACCGAACTGGGCAACCAGCGTCTAGGGCAACCTAGACGAGCGTCACGAGCCGGGCAACCGGTGTCCAAGGCAACCTGAACAGTGAGCTGGGTAACCAGCGTCTAGGGCAACCTAGACCAAGTGATGGCCGGGCAACCGGCATCCAGGGCAACCTGGACCAAACTGGGCAACCAGCGTCTAGGGCAACCTAGACGAACATCACGAGCCGGGCAACCGGCGAGTAGTGACCTGAACCATAAGCGTCGAACGAGCTGGGCAACCAGTGAAAGGGGCAACAGGCCCATGGCTAAGACTAAATCACCACGAGCTACCGGCGTGCTGGGCCCCGATATGTTACAGCGATTAGTGCAGGCGAATGCCAGAATTTAACCACCGCCACCAGGATTTGTGAAGTTAAAGAGGTACCCGAGTTAGCGTAAGGGAGCAACTTCTGAGCATCGAAAACATCATGAGTCGTTAGTCTGATGTATGATGTGTAGGCGTCGGATGACCACCTTCCTAGCGTTTTGATGGATGACGTGGACAGCCCTTTTTGGGCGGCATGAAGCCATAGAAAGCCGATAGGAAGACTGCCTCCAGCAGGCTATCAACGTACCCTGAGTGGTAGCCGCGTTTAAGCACCGCCACCATGTGGTTTAAAATATCCGCCGTAATGGGGAGGCGAGTGTCAATGGAGCGCGGGGAAGAATTTTGGATGCCTTTGAGGAGGAGGCGTATTTGTGGGTTCGAGAACAGACTAGGAAAACCGGGGTCGTTGAGCCTAGTGTGGAATTGTAAACCGGCGACTGTTTTGCGAATTGACGCAAGTTTGAGGCCGCGGTGATCAAAGCAGTAAACCAGGAAAGCGCAGACGGTAGAAATGAGAACTGGGAGGATGGGCGTGTGGTGGTGCTGACAGAATATAGAGAACCAGGACCAGGCTGAATTATAGGCTTTGATTGTGGACTTAGCAACGCCTTTTAACATATATACGTTTTGGCTTTCTCTAATAGTGAATTAAGGCAAAGAGGATTTAATCCAGGATCAGCTCGGCGAAACGAGGGCACGGTGTAGACACTTTGTTGGCTGAAGGGCAGAGCCGGTAGAAGTCCTGCAAACGGAGACGAGAGAGGGCGTCAGCTTGAACGTTAAAATATCCGGGGACATGAATGGCATTTGCGATGAAATTGTGAATAGATGATAGATAGATAGATACTTTATTGATCCTCAAGGGGAAATTCAAGAATAACAGACTGCCAGGTGAGCCTCCTTAAAAGGGACATTATTTTAGGGCAGTGAGAGCGACTTTTGTTTACAATGGCCACTACTGCCTCGTTGTCACAGAAGAAAGTGATGCGCTTTCTTGACCAATGGGTACCCCAGAGTACGCAGGCTACCACAATGGGATACAGCTCGAAGAGGGCGGACGAAGCAGCATCGGAGGCAAATGCCATAAATTCGTCAGACCATCTCTCTGCGAACCACGCGTTTTTTATACAACCCCCAAAAACCGAGAGACGGAGCAGCATCAGTGAACAGCTCGAGAGAGACAGACGAATCAGAGTGATCATAATAGAAAAATTAGATGCCGTTCCATTCAGTAAGTAATTCAGACCAGAAACCAAGATCCGACTGTCAACCCAGGTCGAGCGCGACGGTATCGGATAAATTAACAACGGAGTGGGCCAGAATTAACAGGCGAGAAATAAAGGAGCGACCCTGCGGAATGATGCACATGGCAAAATTCAGATGACCCAAGAGAGAGGAGGTCTCGCTTGGTCACCGTGCCCACGGAGAGAAATGAGGCAGACACTTCGCGAATCCTAGCTAATTTCTCCCCCGGGAGAGAGGCCCGCATTGCAACCGAGTCGAGGATAATGCCCAGAAATTCGAGAGAGTGAACAGGGCCCAGGGTCTTCTCCGCCGACAGAGGGACAACGAGCTCCAAGAACACAGCGCGAAGGACGTCCAGACCTGAACTAGACCCCGCGGGGAAATCAACTAGCAGGAAATCGTCCAGGACGAACAGGAGACAGCAGACGTTGAGCAAAATCCAGCACAGCGCTTCCGACAGACAATTGAAAATGTGGGGACTACTCCTGCAGCCGAACGTGAGCCGCACGGCGAAATAAAAGTTGGACTGCCACTTAACGCAGAACAACGGCCAATCAGTAGGATGAATCGGCATAACCTTGAACGCGTCTGTGATGTCGGCCTTAGCCAGGAGAGCGCCCCTGCCGGCGATTTTAATAAGGCAAATGGCATTGTCGATGGAAGCGTAGTGGAGCGAAAATGGTTCGAGGGGAATCATTTCATTAACGCTGGACCAGACGCCGGAGTGAGGCGAGGACATGTCAAAAATCAGCCTTTTCTTACCGGAGTATTTCCGAGTGGCCACGCCGAGGCAATTAACGGGGAAGGGGCAGAAAGAAGGGACAGAGAAAGGGCCGAGAACATAGCCTTTATTAAGTTCCTTGGACAGAAGTTCAGACACAACAGAAGGTTCGGCCAGGGCAGACTGCAGGTTCCTAGCCACGTACGAGTCAGAGAGGGGGGACAGGACACCAACCCTAAACCCCTGAGAGAGACCAGTGAGCAAAAAAATCAACAAACACAGAGGGTCAGGATGGGCAGAGAGATAATGACAAAACAGAGACATTAATAGGCATGAACGGGTGAGACGCTAGAATTTCTTTGAAGAAACCACCTTTCTTCCCCACGGCGGCCTTACGCGACGGGGGCAGACGGACTTGATGAGGGTCTTTGCACTGGGCTGTCACCCTGGGCAGTGGCCGGAACGGATGGTGCGCTGAAGACTGTCCGAGGACACAGACTGGCCGAGTGGCCGTGGGAGCTACAAATATTGCAGCTGAGCGATCGCTGAAGTGCCTGACCAGCAGCTCCGTGTCGACAACGGACCTGTCTAAATGGGAATTGTAGAGGGAAATGTAGGCAGCAGACGAGTTGTGATCTTGATAGAACAGGGTACCCCCATAACGCTGATTAATCATAGCCATCATAGCCATCATAGCGAGATACGTGTCCAGTTCCAGGCGGCGATCGGGGAAGGCACTGCAGAGGACATCGCGGTACATGCCGAAGGCAATCACGAAGTCACAGAATGACGGGCTCTTCGAAAGCCTCGGGTCAGAATTTTTGAGAATGACTGAAACGTCACCGCAGTCGACGAGCTGACGGTCGACAGTGGGAGACGGCAACAACAAGGAAGCGAGATTAACGTCTTTACCTTGAATGATGTTTTGCCTGAGTTGCGGAGAGATGGAGACCGCAGAGGGAGCAACGAAGCCCCTACCCAGCGGAGGAGCAGGGAGAGCCGATGCCAGGTTGAAGACAGGCACAGCCGGAGCGCCGAGGGAAACAGCGGCAGACGCTGCAGGTGGAATAGCTGCGCTGCAGCTCGGGGCCAGGAGGGAGGCCGGCCACTGGAGAGAGGCGAGAGCCAGAGGCGCCGTGAGAGGCGAGGACGACGAAGGAGCCGGGCCTCCAGCGACTGAGGGCTAGTCCACACGTACGAAACCGATCTTTTTTTCCTCCGTCTTCCCTGAAACCGCATCAAGAATATTTGCGTCCAAACGGATCCATCTCAACACGACTCAACACGTTACTTCATACCCCAGGCCTATAGGTGGCACTGTTTCTTTACAGAAATTGACCAAAGTTTGTGTGCTTTACAAACAGACAGAATAGGCTATGACAAAATGGCTAGTGCAAGGAAACCAGAATTGTTTGTGTGGACTGATGGTGAACTGTCAACTGTAGTCAACTGTAAAACTAATAAACTTTATTTTACGGTTTGTGAAGGGTGCAGTCCAGTCCTTTATTTGGCTAACGCAGGTAGGCCTACTAATCACCTTTACTTTCTTTGGTTGTAGGATAGTGATTCACATTAGTTTTGGCCATCACCGCAATTAGGCTACTAAACGCAAGGCTTACCCAAGTTCTAGGGTATTCTGTCGCCACATTTATAATATTGCTATAAAACCTTCGTTAGTAACAGTCAATACGTTTGCCTGCATCAAATCAAATCGCGCATTTGCATTCAGTGTGCTACCAGCTCTAAGCGTCTTTGTATGCTTATATCTGATTTCACTCGACTGTGAATCCATGTATATATGTTGTAAGACATGTAAAATAAATGAATGACACTACGCACAAATTAATGTAGCCTAAACTTACACCGTACTTTCCTAATAACTTAAGTTCTCTCGCGTCACTGACAGTAGAATGCATTAAAAAACACCGGGAAAAAACAGTGTTCAGTCCACCAAGTCATAAGCTATCGGCGCTGCGCAGGACCAGTTGTGATATTTAGCTTACGGAGTGTAATCGTAGGTAATGTCATGTATGAAAACTAGTATTGTTAGGCAATACTATAAGTGCAAGTCCAGGGCAGCTGAGGTGTGGCGATGACAGCATCGATACGCAAGCAGTATGTGCGACCAATTGGATGCAGTATGTGCGGTTTCGCTGTCTAAACGAATTGAAACGGGCTACGGTTTCAGATTTCTCCACTCTGGGACCAGGTTTCAGAAAAGTGCGGTTTTGGGCAGTGCGTTTACAGGATTCGTTTGGACGCTCGGTCAAGACGAAGCGAAACCTCTGCGTTTAACCTAAAAAGCGTCTCCGTGTGGACGGGCCCTGAATCCTGGAATCGATGGCCCTCACCGAAGCAGTGAGGGAGAGAACAGCATCCAGGATGGGCTGAGGCGTGGCCGGAGCGACCAGGACGGGGGTAGCCGGGGCAGGAGTGGCCGGGGCCGGGGGCCGATAGACATGGTCCGTGAGTTCAGCCCCTAGATTGTCAAGGTAAGGTCGAAACTTTCGCAATTCGTTCAGCGTAACAAAGGCGACAGCAATGGGACGTCAAAGTCAGCGTACTGCGAGGCAGAAGCAGTGTTAGGTGGTACATATTTAAAGAGCCCACTGAATTCCTATAGGCTAGCGCTGATTGAATGAGTGAATGATCAGATCGCAGGGCTTTCCCGAAAGTAGGCAGCTAAGATTGGCTCCGTGTAAGCATGGGAGGAGTAAAGGCTACACTACGAGTCTTCCTAGTAGAACTTTCGCTGAAGCTATCATAGTTCAACAGTTACCGCCCAACTCCGCGAGGGCTCAGGCTCCGGGAACTAAGATTCCCATTGTTTTTTCTCCATTTGACATCTAGAATAATCTGTATCAAAAAGACTTTTAAGCCTTGCTTTAGGCTGACCAGCTATGGTGTGAATCGTGATCAACACAACTGCTGTGTCTCGTACTTCCGTCATATCTCACAATTGGCATGGGGTACTTTTCATAAGATCATCTATCAATGCAAATCAAACCAGCTATTTGGCTAGCTGAAATAAAACCATGCCAATTTCTAGGTATGGTGATGTGATGATGTGGGGCTATTTTAATTCCAAAGGCCAAGGTAACTTTAACAGGATACATAGTATCCTGGATCCATGAAATAACTGGCCTTTAAAAATACAAATCTGCCTGCCTCTATGGGAATTTAACATAGGGGTATTTATACTTATGACTTAAGGAAGAACATTTATTTAATTACGATACATTATTCATTCACAAAGACAATTGGTCAAAGATCAAAGGTCGGATTTTTCCTAATTTTTAAAAAAAAAAAATGTTTTTTTTTTTTAAAAAGAGGCTTCCTTCTGGGACGAAAGGTATGCAGACCAATTGGATGCAGTGTGCGGCGTATGGTCAGAGCACTGAGGCTGACCCCCCACCGCTTCAACCTCTGCAGCAATGCTGGCAGCACTCATATGTCTGTTTTCCAAAGACAACCTCTGGATATGACGCTAGGCATGTGCACTTCAAGTTCTTTGGTCGACCATGGCGAGGCCTGTTCTGAGTGGAACCTGTCCTGTTAAACCGCTGTATGGTCTTGGCCACCGTGCTGCAGCTCAGTTTTAGGGTGTTGGCAGTCTTCTTATAGCCTAGCCCTAGGCCATCTTTATGTAGAGCAACAATTCTTTTTTCAGATCCTCAGAGAGTTCTTTGCCATGAGGTGCCATGTTTAACTTCCAGTGACAAGAATGAGAAAGTGAAAGTGCAATAACACCAAATTTAACACACCTGCTCCTCATTTACAGTACACCTGACCTTGTACACTAATGAGTCACATGACACCGGGGAGGGAAAATGGCTAATTAGCCCATTTCACAAGATGGGGCCGCTGTGTAAATCAACTTCCTGTGGAAGAGCACTGTCCCATAGACAGCAAAAGAAAAGTCTACAGAAAATATAGAAACAGGAAGACGTTTTATCCTGCCAATTAAGGTATCATTAACATCAATGAGGCCGGACACCTGGACACTGTGAAATTGGTTGACTGGTCCCAATTTAGGGTGTACTCACTTTTGTTGCCAGCGGTTTAGACATTAATGGCTGTGTGTTGAGTTATTTTGAGGGGACAGTAAATGTACTGTTATATAAGCTGTAAACTGACTACTTTACATTGTAGCAATGTGTCATTTCTCAGTGTTGTCCCATGAAAAGATACAAAAAAATATTTACTTTTGCCAGATAGGTATATGCCTTATGAACTTTTGGCGTCTATATGAGCATATACAGTATAATCACTTAATCATGCCATAGCTGGTTTTAAGTTGACCTTGGACTCTTAGGGGCCGTTTATATGAGAACGATTGCGAAGGAAGACGACAAAATATTTTATCATAAGTGCCTTTCGTTTACACGGCGACCCCGCCATCGGGGCTTGAAGACGCAAAAATCTGAAGACTCCTTCCAGAGTGTAGAGTTTTGAAGATGACCCAGGTTGCGTCTCCGTCTAAACGGCTAAACCAAAGATCCTTGATTACCTCTCTGGCTAAACTGTCAAATTAGAATGTCTGCGCGTGACGTACCGGGGTTCTATCACACCACCACCCAGCGGTCTGGAATGCATATCCAATCGAATATCACATACTTTTGCGTCTTCATATAAACAAAGATTTCCCCCTGAGAATGCTCGTCTAAACGCGAATAAAAAAATGAAGACGAGACGCCACTTCTGCGTCTTCTCTTTTCATCGTCACCGTATAAACGTAGCCTTAGATTGTTACTTCCGGAACCTGACTGGGCTGTGACTGTTGAGCTCTATTTGACACAGGCTAAAGGTCCTTTTATATTAGAGATAAAGATCATTTTAATTAAATTTAAATAAAGATAAAGAATGATTTTTCAACATGTCCATGTCAAATGTGTTAAAAAAAAAGATTTTAAGCCATTTTACAGTCGGTTTGAGAACTTCGAGAAACCAAGGACCCCTCAAAAAGTTCCTTGCAATCATAGTTCGAATTACAGGGGAAGAGACATAAATATCAGTTTTGGGGGGGTCAGATCATTTTTCTGATATTGTGAAAAAATATCATTACAGTTACAATACAAGTCAACTCCTATTTTCACCATAGGAACATTTTAATGTAAAGCGATTTCTGACACCCCTATTGTGGACTGTACCATTTTTTAACCACCGTGGCGCTAGAAGCAACTGAGACAGAGAACGACTTCAACTTCACAAGCAAGTGCCAACATTGAATGACAAAACGCTAGGTAAATTCCTCCAGTAGGCTAAATTCGGTTTGCTGCTGAGGGCATGGGTAAATGTAAGTTGCTAGCTGACGTCTAGCTTGTTGAAAATGTGTTATTTTACAACCTTAATTTATAAACGTGTTTTGTTCTTTCATAGCTCATGTCACGTCTTCATACATTGAATTACTGGCTACTTACCCACTGAGGCTAGTAAAGTGGACCTTGGTTAGTTACCAAGGTTAGTTAGGAAGATAGACTAGTTCTCTATTTAAATCAAGCTTTACATTGTGGTGAGGTAAAATCGATTGTCATTTCCAAGGAGATGAACTCCATAGCCTATGATTATTCTCATTTTATCTTGAATAAATGATTGTGCCCTTTTGAAATTAGTTTGGCACAGATCCTGTGTTTTTATATTACCGGTAGGCCTATGCACAAGAGGGTCTGGTGTAGCTAAGCCTAGGCTACATAACATCAGTGAAACCTGTGGAAACATAAAAAGACCCAAGTAGCCTATGCTAAATAGTATGTGCTAGTATTTGAGTTTGTTTTTAATTGGTTGGTATTGTTTTTACATTCTATTATTTCATATTTTTAGCTCAATAAATGTAGTTTAATCTGAGAACCCTGATACTATCTTAATGAAATTTTATTCAAAGAGACACTATGAGAAGGAAAGGGCACACAGACATCTGGCACTTGTTAGTGCTAAATGAGTAAGCAGGAAATATTACTAATATTACACTAAGATCTACAAACAATTACATTAAAAGTGTAGGTGCAGGTTTTATACACTGTTCATATGTTAAGGAAAGGTGCTGAGCAGACAGGAGAGGCACAGGATGAAAGCCGTGAGCAGGCCCCAGGGAGACGACAGGATAAATAAGAACGATGAGATATTCTGTAGCCTAGTACTGATTATCAGTTTGTCACATGTTTAGATCTTGTGTGTGTTGCATAACACATGTTGCACTTGGTGATCACGGTGGGGATTGATATGGTAGTGGACCATGATGGTCATAGAAGAAGTGAAGGAGCAGTACCCCCCAATTATGGTGGGGTAATTTGCACTCTGCTTGCAATGAACCGGGTGAAAAACTGTTGTCCTGTCAGAAATGGGACAGGAATATTTTTTCAGAATTAATGTCTAAACATACAATATTCTAATGCTGTATTAGCCTACCTAATGGTAAATGACATATAGGTGCCTATCTATTTGAGCAAAATATTTAGGCTATATTTAGGATTGAAAATCGCCATATTTTCATGTTTACGTAGTTAACGGGACTGTCAAACAAGAAGTGTCAACAGTGAAGCTGGAAACTAAAGAGGAAGCTGCATGTTTGAAATGACAGAGACAAGCCTACAATATGCCTTTGGTTACGAAACATTCTTGCTGCAGTTAGCCGATTGCTTAGGCCTACTCATAACTAATCTATAGGAAAGCACTTGAGCAGGGATGCTCAAACCAGAGAGTTAACTCTGGAATCCACTTGAACTGGTTATCTGTGCAGAGAGTCATCCGGCCACCCATTTCACATCTCAAGCGCATACTACAGGTGCTATGCAGCCATTAACGCGGTATGTAGGCTATTGTCTAAGACCAACGCAAACGCAAAATTGTGTCAAACCATAGCTAATATCCTTATCTTCTTATCAAGAGCTTACAGATACACAAATGTTATATGCCTGATACCTAGTTTATTTCTAGCTCATAGCCTTGTGGAAACCTAATCCATTCTGGCATCATGGTTATTAAGGTTATACCAACATGCAGGTGCATAACAGGTTCATGACAGTCAGATGCTGGTCATGATTATGTTCATTATATGTCTGTTTCAAATTTTAGTATCAGGGAAAATGTCAGTTATCATAATGCCCGAGTTCTGTATTAGCCAACATTATGTAGCTATGTTTTATTATTATTATAACTTTTTTGAGGAGCCAGATAAGATTTTAAAACCAAGAAACAAACACAAAAAGCCTTATAGCTAGTGTAATCAAACATCAATGCATCGGTAATATACCCAGGTAAAATATTAGAACATGTTGCAGCAGAATAAGTAGGCCTATCGGAATATTTAAATTGGCCCATGACCTGCTGGCCCTGCCCTGCCTTCTGCAATCCCCCCCTCCGTCTCTCATCTTAAGCTTGTGCCAGCTCCAGTTCACGCATGTAGGGTGCAATTAGCAAGTGTATCCTATTTGGCCCGACTGTCAGCCTGCGACACTGAAGAATGGGAATAAATATTTATGTGTATTAGCATGACAGAGACACCTCACAAAGCCTGTTAATGAAGCCACTGCATGTGGCCACCTGAAGCATGTATGCACATAGGTATTGGCCCATTTGTCAAGCAAGGAGACCTAATTATCTCATGCCGGTCTAATATTTCCTCAGTCCTGTTTGGCTGTGGCTCCTGGCATTAGTGTATGTGTGTCCAAGCTGACCGCCAAATCTACTGCCATGATTGTGAATGCATTAAAACATTTTAGGGGGCTTGGGGTTTGTTATTGAACTGCAGCCTAGGTAGTCAGCAGGTTAGCTTCTCTGCTTATTGGCCCATCCTTATACACTCTGCAGAGACTGGCAGAAAGCAGGAACACTGTTTATTGATGTCATTAAGTTGACGACACATTCCAGGCAAATGTATGCATCTTAAAAGACCAGTGCACTGTCTCCTTCTTAATTGGGGGTAGTAAAGGCCTCCTGGTGTTCCCTATGACCCCCCCCCCCCCCCCACACACACACACCATTCTTTTGTCTGCTCCCTATCCCTATCTGGCTGGCTGACTTCAGACAGCGAAGCTGTTTTTGTTGAAACTTGTCCCCCAAATTATAATTTCTTCCACTCAATTAGACAAGGCAAACGAGGTGGTGGAATTGCCTCCATACTCTCAAACAAATATAGTTGCACTAGAGTCAACTTTGGCGAATTTGCTTCCTTTGAGTATATTGTCCTCACTCTGAAGGCTGACCCAGCTGTACTTCTATTAACCTTATACCGCCCTCCTAAACTATGGACTGGCTTTCTCGACCAGTTTTCTGAACTTATGTCGCTCATCATCACTAGCTATGATCGGATAATTGTAAATGGCGACTTTAATATTCATGTCAATAAGACAACTGATGCTAAAGCCAGTAAGTTCCTTAATGTGTTGGACAGTTTAGAGCTAAAGCAGCATGTTACAGGACCCACCCACAACCTTGGCAACACCCTCGATCTAGTCATTTCTAGAGGGATAGAAGTCACAGACTTATCAGTAAATGATATAAATATGTCTGATCATTATTGTGTATCTTTTAATGTAGTACTACATACTCCAAAAATTCATCCCGAAATTGCAATCAAATCGCGACTCTTGGACATTAGAGCAGAACAGCAGTTCATAGCTCTTATAGACTCCAGAAATTTAGATATTTTACATCATCCCATTGATCAAATGGTAGAGGCTCTCAATCGTGAATTAGGCGCTCTGCTTGACAGAGTGGCACCCTTAAAGACTAAAAAAAGGCCCTGTAGCAAACTGACACCTTGGATGAACGAAAATATCCATGATCTAAAAAAATCATGTAGAAAAGCTGAGAGAACATGGAGAAAAACTAAGTTACAGGTTCACCGTGCCATTCTAAAAGAAAAAATAGCAAATTATAATAGAGCTATTCGGAATGAGAGAAGGAACCACTTCTCTAAGGTAATTGCTGAAAACAGTGGAAACTCTAGGGTGTTCTCTACCATTGATAGGCTATTGCATCAAACACCTTTTGATACACTCAGTCAGGCATCCTCTCCAAGATCCGAAGAATTTGCAGACTTCTTAAAAAACAAAGTAATTTCTATAAGGGAGGCTATTGGTAACACAAGTAATATGATTGATAGTACACCCAAAAACAGCCCCCCAAAATTAAGGTCCTTTAGCACTATAACTCAATCTGAGCTTGGTAAAATTATAACTCAAACCGGCTCCTCAACATGTGTTTTAGATCCAATCCCTACTAGATTCCTCAAAAAAGTATATGATAGCTTAGCTCCCTTTATTCTCAAGGTAATAAATACCTCATTAGAAACAGGTATATTTCCAACTGCTTTTAAAACCGCTGTTGTGAAACCTTTACTTAAAAAGTCAAATCTTGACCATACCAATCTGAGCAACTACAGGCCTATATCAAATCTACCGTTGTCAAGCCTCGGTGTCATCTTAGATGCAGAGTTAAGTTTTAAGCCCCATATCAGTAAAGTTACTCAGACAGCCTATTTCCACTTGAAAAACATTGTCAAAGTGCGGCCCTTTTTAACTCAACAAGATGCAGAAAAACTAATTCACGCCTTTATCACTAGCAGGTTAGACTACTGCAATGCACTTTTCACTGGTCTTCCCAAAAACATCTAAAGAAATTGGCACTCATACAGAACTCTGCGGCTAGACTTTTAACTAAGACTAAGAAGAGAGAACACATCACCCCTGTGTTGGCTGAACTGCACTGGCTCCCTATTTCCTATAGAATTGATTTTAAGCTTATGTTAATTACTTACAAAGCTCTGAATGGCATAGCACCTTCATATATCTCTGAGCTTTTAATATCTTATCAACCACAAAGGAAACTTAGATCATCCAATTCTATGGCGTGCTTGTGGGGGGTAAGAGGGTTAAGGCTGCCAGTCTTATGACATGTCATTTTCTATATTTTTGATATGTTGCTGAGTGGATCATAAACGGCCCCTAGCAATGAAGAAAAGTGATTGATAATGACTGACTGACTATTATTGTGTTACATGCTTCAAATGTAAAGCACTTTGAGCTGCATTCTGTGTATGAAAGGTGCTATACAAATAAAGCTTATTATTATTATTATATTATTATTATCTCTGCATAGTTATGAGAAAGCACACACACACACACCCTGATTCCGGACCAGATCAATCAAGTGTAATAGTTTTGTTTCTTGAGGACAAACAAGCGTTGGTTGCTAACTGCAGTCTCTTTTACTTTCCTTGCCTCTCTGTGCAGGCAGCTCAGTCAGAATATCTAAGGCTCATTAGTGGCAACAAAACAAACAGCGGAATGGGGCCACGTCATCCTCCGCTAACTTAATAAAGTCCTAATGGCTTTATGGATATGAGCTTAATTAACGTCCAGCCACTTCTTAATTACTTATGTCAGTGTAATACTTTAATTTCACTCCTGATCACCAGGCCTGGATTGTAAATAAATTAGCGTAAATGTACTGTACACATACAACTTGAACAGGACCTCATTGTATTAGACTGTTCAAAAATACAACTGTATATATAGTTTTAATATAGCAGACTTGAACTCTGACATAGACCATACTGCAGGCAACTATCTAAAAGATACATTTGTAAAATAATCTGCTGCAGTGGCAAATTCATAATACCAGAGAGCAATCTGCACAAAACTAGGCCTCAGATTTCTCCAGTAGCTAGAGGCGTTTGAGAGTTGCGTACAGGGCAGACAGCCTAAACAAGTCAAGTAAAACCGAGTTACTAGAAAATCCATGCCATCGTCTGCATGTCAACAGTGAAGCAAACAAGGCCATTTTGCCACGTTTGGCAAATCTCAAGAAAAATGGACAGGACTCATGCGAGACACAAGCCATGGTTTAACATCACAGTGTTTTATTCACACTGCCATGTGTTCACATTTTCCTTTGGCAACATTTTTCTGATTTTTACCTTTGAACTGGAAAAAAACGCATTATGATGGCAGCGTCCACCATGTGTGGAAAGTGTGTGTCTGTTTGTGCATGTGTGTATGTATGTGTGTGTGTGTGTGTGTCTAATGGATGACACACTGGCCTCCAAATCCAAACTTTTCTGCGAGTTACTTAGGCCCAGGCTAAGTGCTCTTCCAGGGGCGTGCTTCACTGATGATGGCGGGTAAATATCTATCACCCTGTCATCTGGACAGCCTCTCTCCGAGCCTCTCTCTGTCAGAGAGTAGACACTAATGGAGGCTCGTCCTTTCTGCTCAGTGTGGTCGCTGCTCTGTCTCACTCCCTCTCCCTCTCTTCCACTTTTACTCCTTTTTGCTTTCTTCCTCTTTTTCTTAAGTCGCTTTCATTATTGTCTCCTGAAGTGCCTTGCTCTTGTCTTACCACATACAAAGGGATATGCATAGAGGATGTATGCACACAAGACGTCACAATCACAGACATGTTATTCAGCTGCCTACAGTATACTGTATAGAGAAGACACAGTGACATTTGGTAAAACACGCACGCACACATGCACACATACACACACGCACACACACACACACATACATAGACACAAATACACACATACACACAGCACTCACCTGGCTCAGCTCTATCTCGTTACAGATGTAGTCTCAGATTGGTCTTGTCCAGGTCTTGACACAGTCTCACCCAACACAGGAGGCCTTGTCCTCATATTGATGGTTTGCGGGGCCACTAATAGTGGCTCTCGCTCCCGGCTGGGACGAGTCCTCCCTGCCTTGATTGCTTAGCTGTGGGTGCGGACAGAGGAGCCTGTAGAAAATCAATAAGGGCACAGGGCCTCGGCTTCCTTTTCTTAATAAAAGTTGGATATTATTTGTCACATGGTGAGTTGGGGGCGATCGGGCAGGGGTTGTTATTACTTACCCTGTGGTGCTAGGTTTCGCCGCGTCGGTGTCAGCGCTACGAAAGGACGCGTGGATGGTTATTAGAAGAGGATCATATTGCCTTAATATTGCCTCGTTCATCGAATGCTCTCTCTCTTTCTCTCCCTTTCACTCTCTCACTCATTGCTCCCTTTCCTTCACAAGCTCGTTCTGAAGTCTTGAGACACTGGAGGCGTCCGTCTCTCTCTTGAGGTTGTGCTGTTTAAAAAAAAGAAAAGACACCTTGTGAGCAAACTCTGCCTCCGTGGTGCTCCTACATCTGCAGTGTACAGTACATCTCTATGTCTGACGCTGTTGAGAACATTGCTGAAATGTTCAATATAGAACTATACTGTAACTATAAGACTGTCACTGTATATTTAAGACAAAATCAGAGTCATTACTGTTGTCATTTATATTTTTGGATGGGACATGTTTGAGCATGAAATTACACATTTAACACAAACTAAAATGTCCTTTCTTGCCAGAAAATGATTTAATTCTGAGATCTCTCTGACCTCCCTGAGCAATCTGTTTAGTCTGAGGGACAGATCTCAAGCTTTATTTGACAACTCCCCACCATGTTTCATCGGCTCCACTCTTTATATTTGTCTCTCTATAATTGGTTTTTCTATCTCCTGAAATTAAATTTAAATCAGCAATCAGCATCAAATTATGTTAATAAGATCTCTTTAAGAGGATCATTATCTACCAAGTTGTTTTAAATAGTACGGTTGAGCTTGCTTTACTCAACTTTCACAATTTTTGCTGTCAAATTGTACTGTATCTTTTGCATCAAAGCCCCCGGGGAGAGCTTTTGAATGAAGCAGAATATCTTTTTTGGAGATTGCACCAAATTTAGCTTTATCTTTCCTTGGGTAAAAATTTTGCTATTGCTAAATATGTCATTAAGTTGTTGAATTCTCGCATCAGATCTATGGCACGTATACATCAACTCTCTCAGGAGGAGAGAGCTTGGCAATGCGATCCCACAGCCCTTTATGCTTTCTATCCCTGTTCATCTGAAGTACAACAGAGCAGAGAAAGTGATATGCTCCCAGTTATTACAAAAGCATTTTTTCTCTACACCAGCAATGAATTTGCTCAAAGGACATTCCTTTATTGATATATGATCTTCTTAAATAATTAAATTTGTATCAAAATCATTATCCATCACATTTGGATACACACAGCCATTTATTTAAAAGTTGACTCACTAATGAGGCATTTTGCAGTATTTACAGTATTTGTTGGTTTTAAAACTTTGTAGTGAGTCTTTGAACTGACCACAAGTAAGACAACAGACAGCAGGTCATCCTTGCAGTCCATCCACTCGGCCACCATGTTTTATGGTGTGGTGTTGCACTCCCTTGGGAAATAAATGTGTTTGAGGTGGACACTGAACTGTAATCAAGCGTGGAGTTGGAGGCAGCATGGACAGAGAGATTAGACCAGAGAGGCCAGGCCCATCGCTGAATTGGCAGAGCACTTGAGAACGCTTCAGGACAGCAAGCCCATTTGACAAGTTACTGAGAGTGGGGAACATTACAGTAAGTGTGTGTGTGTGTGTGTGTGTGTCAGTCAGTCAGTGTGTGTACAGTATGTGTGTGTGTTGGGTTTGCAACTAGTGATTATTTTCATAGTCGATTAATCTCTCGATTATTTTCTAGATTAATCGATAAGTTGTTTGATCGATAAAATGTCAGGAAATGGTGAAACTAATGATGATCAGTTTTTCCCAAAGCCCAAGATTGTCCTCAAATGCCTTATTTTGTCCACACACCATGGATATTTAGTTTACTATTACAAATTTGTAAGTAAAGCTGAAAATATTCAGATAATTTGTAGGTATTTTTCCCACAAAATGACACAAACTGATTAGCCAATTATCTAAATAGTTGGTGATTAATTTAGTAGTTGATTAATGATTAATGGATTAATTGTTGCAGCCCTAGTGTTTGTGTCTCTCTCTCTCTTTCTCTCTCTCTCTCTGTATGTGTGTGTGTGTGTGTGTGTGTGTTTGAACACAAAGAAATGAGAGTAAAATGTGGTGGCCTGTACGTGTGTGTGTGTGCAGGCCTGTATATTGCTTTGATCACTCCTAACTCTCTATTCTGGTGTAGTTTATTATCAGCTGAAATGCATTTGCAATTCTCTCCCCTGTTATTTTGGTGCACTTGAGTGAGGCCTGCCTCACAAACAGCAAGGCCTATAAATAAAAAAAAAAATGCAAGTGGCAGAACAGTCAGAATCCAAGATGTATCGATATTACATTACTTTTGTCCTTTGACTTAGCTTGTCCATTGGCCATGTCCGTGTCATGACACAGCTGAAACATATCCTAATATCAACAAATGCCTTACCATAGCCTTCTCAGCAGGGGTGGGGCTAAAAGCTTTGCGTGGGATGACGGCGGGGGTTAAGGAGCTGTCAGAGTGCACTTTGAGAGAAAATTACCTAGAAAAAAAAAAACTGGAAACATTAATAGGCACAATGAGCTTTTTATGCTGAGAGCAACAATAGCTCATAACCATTGAATGTGTTCAGTGCATGTATATACATATGAGAATCTAAGTGGAGTCTTTCATGAAGCTGTTTGTTTGAAGGTATAGGAAGAGATAATGAGAGGGACTTCATGTTAAGTAATGTGATTTTGTGTTCGCTCACTCAGGTATTTTTATGACACAGTAGTAATAGCATCCACAAATCCTTTCAAATGGGGAAGAATAATTTTTCTTTGCAGTGCAGTGGGAGAAAAAACACATTCTCCAGGGATGTAAAACACCAACGCACAGCACTCTTGTTTATCAGCGTATCCTCAGACTTCAAGGTTCACAGACATTACCCTTTCTCTGAGCTGAAGGCCTACCCACTTTCCTAACATGCCTTAAGAGAATTTACAAAAATACAACTTATAAATTAAATTCTTCAATGACACACACACAGACTGTATCATTGTACTTCTAATTGCTTGACTAGTTTGCTTCCTCAGGAGCAAAAGACACTCATGTCAAATTCCCATATGTGCATATTTTCTATATTTGCTGCTCGCTGACAGAAGCTGTTTACTCAATTCTAAATGTCCTCACGAATTGCCTAAATCACCCATGGTAAAAGGAATGGGATGTATTAAAGTGCACTGACAGATAAGAAAGGGACTCATTGGCTAGTTATTTAGACTTTTAACTATCACTTAAAGCCTTCGACAGGGGAGAAGGGAGAGAGAAAGAGTATTTCTGAATGAGAAAAGAGGGAGAGAACAGAGAGTAGGAAAGAGAGAACAAGGCCTTCCTCTGTCTCATCTCATTCACCTGTGAGTAGGCCTGACCCCTGGCTGACCCCTACCATCACTTCTACTCTTCTAACTGGACCAACCCTCTGACTTTCCTTGACAAAACCTTACCATCCCATTTCAGATCCTGAGGGGTGGCATCTTTCTCACCTTTTTCACCGCTGCTTTATGTTACCAAGTGTTTCATTTAATTCTAAAATAAAATATTAATAAGAACAAGTCAGTCTAAACTAATAAACTAGCCAATTATTTAGTGCTTGAGGCTCTCCAGATAAAACGCCTGGTGTAATTAAAATGATTTAGTGTGAGGTGTTCAAAGGTAATGCATCCGTATTCAAAAGGAATTAGTCAAACAGCTGCTAAATTTAGTTAATCAGCTGTCAAGGCACTGCAATGCACTACTTCACCACATACACTACGCTGTATAGGATGAAGTTAATTGGGCAACAACAGATTGAGCTAAGAGCGATAAAAGTAACAGATCACCACCAAGCTCCATAGAACATCTAAACCCTTACTGTATGTCATGTGCGGTTACCACAATGGCTTATTGTGCCACTCACTCTTGTGCATATTGCACATGTTAATCATTTGACTTCATTGTTATTTTTTCCCTCATGCCAGATTATTTTGAAGGTGCTGCCATAAATATAACAGATGGAACTCTGCAGATATTCTTTATGTGATTATTGGAAATTGATGTCATAGTATTAACAAGGTTGTTAGGTGCACTTTAGTGCCTCTCTGTTGCATGGCAGCATATGGAGTCAGAAACAGCTGATCCTACAGAGGGTCATCATCTTTTCTGTATTGTGTGAGGCAAACAGAAAAAGTGACCATAGCAATATGATTGATGAGCTGCTAAACTATTCCTTTTGCATTCGGTATCATATTGAGCTATTAAAGGGGGAAAAAAGAAATAAAGCAAGAAGAAATGGACCAAAAATAATGGTAACAAAATAATATGAGGACACTTCATGAAGTTAAGCCTTCAAATGGGCCAAATGTCTCCTGTTCCTTGATGTGTGGGGATGAGTTGTAGGTCTCAGGAGGGGGGTTAAGAGCGATGACGGCGGTGCACCTCCCCTGTAAGATCCGTCTTCCCTCTCCTCCCTCGCTCCTGTGACATGCTCGACGGTCCTGCCCTCAGCTGCCTTCCGCTCGCTGCCTGGGATTTATCCCTTATTTTATTTCTAATGCGCGCATTTAAAGTCATTATGGTGTAAATACGAGTGGAGCGGGATTGGGTCCCATTAGCATATGCCCCCCCCCCCCCCCCCCACTCACCCACATGAGTATTAGAGATATGATGCTTTTTTTGGGTGGGGGTGCAGGGGATCTGTCTCCTATTAGTGACACAGGAGAATTGCATTACAGACAGACGCATGTGCTCTCCAATCATCCTGGATTGGCCCCGGCCCTGGGAGCTTGTGTTTTAATGTGAGCACACTGCCTGGCGCGTGTCAGATAAAGTCAGAATTATGACGGGACCTCTTAGCATAATTCCCCTCTGTTTGTTCATATTTTTTCCATATCTCCATGCATTTACACGTGTACCTATTTATGTGAATCAGCTCTGAATAATATGTTTAGCCGTGGCTTGTTGATGGGTGTTATGCCATAAAACTGGTATTATGTGTTTTTGAATGTCAATTGTCTATGCAGCATTAGAATTTGTTTTAATACATAGGGATCATAAATCAGCCATTACCATGTAGAGTTGAGTTTAAGCTGCACTGACAAAGACATCTTAGCACATCCCCCTTCTCATCACATGCATATATTTTGACCAGAAACAGCCAATCTAATTTAGCAACGAGCAACCTCATTTCTATGAGGCATGGTGGCTAAACAAATAACAGGGTCCACGGAAATGTGTACACCACAAAAACTTCGGTCACCTCAAGCAAACCAAGCCTTTTCAAAAACTATTCACACTTATGCTCACCAAGGTAATACCAGTATGTCTCTATGACCTTTGACAAACTTAGCGGTGTCCTCTTCGTAGGGGGTCACATTTTGTCGACTGACACACTGCACCAGACAGGAGAAGAGCACATGTCCTACAAGTCCCAACCTCCATTTCATTTTCTTGCACGAGACCCTCCTTGCACTTATGATCCACTCTAAGTGAGTTCCCCCCTAGCACTCGGTTGATTTCTTTTTTCAATCAATTTAGCGAAGGCCCTTAATGAAAAACTCTTGTGCTCCTGCCTGGAACCTGTCCCATCTCTGACATGTCAGATGTCACTGGCAATACCACGGCCAACAAGAAATGGCGGGTAATACGACCCAACATGGCTGATGTGTGTGCGAGTCAGTCAGACGTTCAATAGCGTTCAGCGTGATGCAACACTCACGAGTGCATCTCATCCAAATGCGATTTGAGATGATTGAAAGCTTTTTGATTTGGAAGTGTATTCTCTTAAGCTAAGTGCTCCCTGAGACCATCAAGGAAATTCAATTGATTCATTTGGTGAGGAGGAAAAAAGGAGAGCTTTTTCTGCCCAAAATCATATCAGATCGTAATGTCTCAACTGAAACACATGAAATTGGATGGCTGACTTGGTCACCTAATGTCATTGGGCTATGTCATTTTCTGATGGCATTTCCTGACTGAAGAAGGAAGAAAATGGGAAGAGAGTCAAAAAAAGAAATACATAAGATTGATCAAAATTTTAATGAGTCATTTTCAGAAGTGGACTTTGGCTTGCCTGTCATGGCTATGTTATGTTCCTGGGAGGGGCCTCTTTGTTAACTTCCTTTTTTCTGTGAGTTTTCTGTGAGAATCTGTCATATGTACATGATGGCATCGCGGGCTCTGTTAATCTTTCTCACCTCTCACTTCACTCTCACAAGGCATTGCCTTTATCATGGGTCACTTACACATGTCTGAAACTAGCTACTAACTTTACACATACACACGCGCGGACACACACACACACACACACACACACACACACACACACACACACACACTCACACACACAAAAGGACAGATGGATGCATGGATGGATGGACAGACCCAATAACAATATTATAACTATTTGGAAGAATGATAAATATCGAAATCAATATAAACCTACAAAAAAATCATCCAGGCTTTATTTGTGTGTGTGTGTGTGTGTGTGTGTGTGTGTGTGTGTATGTGGGGGATGTGTGTGTGTTTGTGTGTTATCATGCTTTGAACTGCTGCTTGACCCAAAGGTCTCAGGCAAAACTGCTTGAAGTTTTCCATGTGGAATTGCTAAAGGTAATGGAGAGGCCAGCTAGAAGCAGAAGCAGAGGTAGAGTTCTCCTTTGTAAGTGGGGGTAGAGCGCACACAAGGGTCTGTCTGCACTGCATACTGGTTGAGTGATGGTAATTCCACAGTGGAGCCTAGCTGTGTGTTATGTAAAGCAGCATGGGCTATTGGCACATCAGCCAGCCCATGTCGTACTCTGGCTCGCTTTCAAACACATCCATACTGTACTCTCTGAGGTACATATGTCCACACAAACGGAAGTACAAGAAAAAAACAAACCAACACACACACACACACACACACACGCTTCTTAGGGTGGAGAGTGGGATGCGTCAGAGAAGCGCTGCGGGTGGATCAAAGGGTGCCTGACAGCAATGCTGTGTGCCTGCAGAGGGGACCACCAACACGAAATGCCACCCCCCTAGGCTTGCTGGGGAGCCAGGCTGTAATTGTGCCTTTTCAAACCTGAGAAAAGTGCATGGCACAGCTTCCTCTCTGACAGTCCTTTCTTCTTCTAAGAAGGTATTTGTCATTCCCTGGTATTTTGGTGACAGTGGCAACTGCAGATGGATTTTCTCTCATCCCTGAGACCATTTGTATTGTAAAGCCCCAGAGGTGGGTGGGTTGAGGCCCGGCGGGGTGAAAGGGTGCAGAGAGATTATTTTGTGGGAGGATAGAGATGAGGCTGCAGTTAGCCTGCAACCTCTGTTAAGGTTCAAATGTTGTGCTTGCGTTGAGAGTTGAACAGCTGTACTGCATGCTATTGACATGTTTAATGTTTTGAAAACAACCTGCAAATACTGCAGAATCAATCTTGGGCACAGGGTTAGTCCAAACAGCCAATCCAAGATCATAACTATCATGGTGTATTTAGATTTAGTACTTGGTTTTTCTACATATTTTCACAGGGAACATCCAGCTTGTAATGTAGGTACTTTACTTCACAGGGCTGTTTGCAGAGTCCCGTGACTGCATGATGATCCATTGACAGTGTGGTGTCTGCTGTTTACCAAGCACACTTTGTACTGGCTATTCTACAAGATACAGAGATGTGATGATGTTTGCCTTTGTAGAGATTTGTGGTGTGTGTGGTTCAGGGGATATTCTGTATATTTATTTCTCTCTGTCTTTCTGAATTGCCAGTAGCAACTGAAGTCAGATTTTGGAAAAAAATACCATTGGCTAAAGGATCAGGTGTTAATGGTGGTGGAACACTAGGGTGTTTGACTGAACTCTACAAAAATTCTATAAAAGTGTGCTATATGACTAGCCTTAGATACCTTAAAATTGGGCACTGATGCATACCATCTAACTTATAATTTAATCTTTGATCAATATATTTGCTAAAGTAGACAGACCTTCTACAAAAAGAATATGCTATTTTGCTAGTACGAGTCCTTTAATTTGCTACAGAACAGTGTGACAGGCTAATGGCTACTTGTTCATTTGTGTCCATTGTCAAATTCTGTAATGTTCCATTTGGCTAAAGATCTGAAAGATATTGAAATAATATGAGGTAACACATACAGTTACACCCTAAACTCCATCTGTCCAACATGAACTGAATAGATAGGAAAGTTAAAATCTCAGCCAGGCCTCCTCAACTGTAAGAGAATAAAATCTCACTAACAATTTCTATAGCTCTTGTTCAAGTTGTTTTTTTTGTATTTCCAGCTTCCACAATCAAGTCATATATAATTAGAAGGTATTTTTGGCAACTGTAGAGCTCCCCCTGGAGTCGCAATATGTTTATATTTTACTTTGCTGTTGTAAATAGCTTACTTCTCGTGGCTTGTTCCCCCTGTACATCATGAAAAAGCTTTTGTTGTGGAGGCGAAGGATTAACAGCAGGTTAAACTATCTCCAAAGAGCTATATCTACTGACAAGATGATGTTTTACGATTCTTGTGAGAGGTCGACTATTCTTGAAGTTGCATGGCTGGTTTTCTGTTTCTAGTGACTCGCTTCTAGTTCTGGTTCTAGTGACTCACTAAGGCTATGCTGTATGGCTATGCTAGGTGAACGATTCTCCTATTACAAGTTAATTTACCATCAAATTGGCTTTGTAAAGGTTATACTAAGGTGATAATCTTGCATAGTGTACTGTACCAAGAGGTGTCATTAGCATGCCACATTTCTGTATTCATACTGCCAAAGCATTTATATAAGTGTTTCACAACTGTACAACTATTCTTTTTATTGCTTATTTGAGGAAATGTAAGTACCTCATATGTCTAGTGGATGTACTGCTGTATATCCATAGTGGACTGCAAGCATTTCTTGTGACTACACTAGTGTGCTTTTAAAGGACACCCGATGCTTTGGTGTTAGTATGACAGACAAGGATGAAAATGTGAACACATATTTTACAATTAGGCTGCCCGACTCATTATGAAGTGACTGGAGTCACTGGAGGGCATTGAGGCACTGAATCCAAGTACTTTTTCCAAATGAGATGCTATCTGTACACGTCTGTTTTTATTAAATAATTTTGTTATGGCTCAGTGACTAGGCCTTGAAACCCAAATGAGCCCACTGCAAACCAAATTTCTGTTATGAGCATCAGTGTGTGATTAAATCTAATATAAATCCTCGCTTTAGGTCCTAGGAGTTGCAAGTGTAACAATTTGTTCTTAATGTGCATGGAGAATTATTAGACTGCACTGAATACGATTTTTTCCATTAGTTATTGAAAATGCGACTATTCATCATACAAATACTGAATATATATATTAGTAAAACAGAAATCGTTGATAATGATCATCCCTTGTAAATGGCATTCTCTGGACAGCGCCTCTTGTGTTATGACCAGAGAACAGGCAGTTTAATTTGATCCATCTTGCACTTTGTCTTTCTATGGGATTATTAATTGTAGTGTGATGTTATGATGATAGAGTAAGTTTTTCACAACAAGGGAAACATATGTGGATGTAATTGGCCACTTAGAGATCAGTGTGACTGTAAGAACATGATGTGAAATGTACAGGAATGAATTCAAATTATGTTATATTTTTGTATTTTTTTTTTTTTTGTAGAAGGGGCATCTGGGAAAAATAGAATTTCAGACAGACACTTTAGGGCGCTCTATACTGACAAAGCAAACCACACCTCACCACAAACAAAAGGTTCACACAACCTACTGTGAAATAGCAAAAAGTGTGCTAGAATTATGTATTTTCTTAACATAATTAATAGTTTAATCACATTAAATAATGATTTGTCCAATAAATAGTTTTATGACCAAACAGTACATTAGTGCTGTTGGACATTTTCTAAAAACATCCAAGAATTGGCTTATTTTTCTAGTTCTCCCTTTCACATTAAATCTTAAAATAGAAATGTTTAGTGATATGTCTCTTTGAAAACATAATTCAACTAATTTAGTCCAGGCAAAGATATTGATCAAACAAATCACTCCTAGGAGGTTTTAGAAAAGCATTCCTATTTTCATGCCACTATTTCAATAATATACTTCAGCAGCATTGTAAAAGTCTTTATCACATTTTTGGCAAAATATTTATAGCTTTTGGCTGCAGTTATGTATATGCAGTGATCTGTAATCCATCATTATTAGCAATAAAATCCTCATCACTTATTCACCAAACACTTCCATACTGGGGTTAGAAAAACAGATGCATAATTTTGTTTCTAGACCTGTCACCAAATCACACGTTTTTTGTTGGTAAAATGCTTAAGACAAGGTCGTAAGACAAGGATGTATACGCCATGGTGTACACTAGGAACAGTAGCGTGTGTTTTGATAGACACATAGAGCCTATATTTATCTACCTAAAGTGCCATTCTAGGTTTTGTGAAGTGGATCTGGTTCCTTTATGAGAGATGGAGGTTAAACAGGGCCTTCTTACCATTAGTGTGTGTGTGTGTGTGTGTGTGTGTGTGTGTGTGTTGGGGGGCATGACAGCCTCTTTTCCCCTTAGTAAGCCTTCGACATAAATCTCTCTACGGTCTGTTTGACTTTTTGATGAGAAAGTGTTGTGCAATAACGCAATTCTGAAAGGAAAAGGCACTTAGGAGCCTGAGAGGTAGATTAGCAATTTGTAAGAGCTATTTATAACCATAAATCGCAGGCCTATCAAGCCGCCCTTGTCTTTTATAGGGGTGTGTTTGGGTTCCACAGAGCCTGGGTCAGCCTGAAATGCAATATCCTGATAGAAACAGCTGTTATAACATAGGGATAGAGAGAAATAGAGAGAGCAAAGAAAGGCTGACTGAGAAAGAAGGAGAGATGAGGTTGTGAGTGTTGAGCATAAAACAAGCGGAGACTTTTTGAGAGTGAGAGAGAGAGAGAGAAAAAAAGATAACACAAACAGAAACATGCTCAGACATGACCTTATCAAAGTGACTATGTTTCTTTCTTATTGCCCAAAACCAATTTAAGATGACCAAATGTAATGGGTGTAGCTCTGTTAAAGCAGGAAAAAAATGTTTCCACAGGCCACACTCTCTCGTTAAGTCCCCTCCACCCCCAATGCCTGCCATCACCTCTCTCACTGCATTTTCTCCACGAGAGGCTAAAGATTAGCATATGACATGATAGATTACATTAAATCATAGCGTTGCGGTACTTTATGACATTAGCTTCTTAGCCCAGTGCTCAGGCTCATGCAAATGTTTCTCTGCCTCCCCAAGCCCTCTTACTTAAATCTGCGCCATGACATGGCACCTTTGATGTGATTATTAGCCATCTGAGAGACGAGAATTCGACCTCATCAGATTGGGGGTGGTTCTTGTAAAGGTGAGCAGGATCGTCCATCTCCTAACAAAGACCGCTTCGCGAGCAGAGGCTCTGTGTCACACATAATTCTTCAACTCTCGGTGGCGTCTAAAATACATGTTTTTTTGTTTTTCTTGTTTTCTTTTTGCATCACAGTAAGCTGTGGAAAGCAGGAGGCTCAGCAAACTGATCATGCCACTTTAGTGAAAATGTAAAGACATAAAGACAGATAAATGAACGTTAAAACATGCAGAGTAATTCAGAGGAGAAAAAGAAATACTAACAAGATGTAATACACCACTCTGAAACATTCTGAGCATTCAATCGTCAGCCTCCCACCCTCCTCACAACACCACACCTACAGTGAATCACATATGCTTCAGCTACTAATCACACATGGAAATGACTCCTGGAAATTAAACAATGTGAATTATTTCCCCTCACCTCTCTGGTGCAAAGCAGAACATTGTGTTCAAACGGCTCTCACCTTTTGGGGCTGAAGTAAAACCCACCATGCTAATTTTCCTCGGCTCCAAAAACATATGGCGCTGGAATTTTTTAGAGCAAAACTTCCTCCTCTCAGCTCAGGGGACAGATATCAAACATTCTTGGTGTCAAAGGCGACAATTAGCACCATGTTGAGGTATCTATTTTCAGAAGCAATTTTTCCAATTTATAATTTTAGAGCAGTAGATGTGTAGAGGTGTGGTGTGAGAAATAAACAGTTTTTGTGGGTTGATTGAAATATGTTCTCTTCAGCCGCAGCACACAGTTGAATATTGCATGTGACCCTAATGCATGCGGCTATTAGGAATTTTTACATTTTTGGTTTCCCAATTACTGTTAGCAATTTAGAATACCCTACTTCTCACCACAACCACACACACACACACACACACATTCCCTACTCCGCCCACAACAGTGTCTTGTCTGTGCTCTATGGTCTTTAATCTTAATTATAAAGCCATCATTACTGCGTGAACTTCCTGACTGCCAATAGCTCGGCCTGGGGCTTCCATGCTCTGAATCAATCACTCGGCTCAGCGTCGGCTCTGCAGCAGTTCTCCCCCTCTCCTCTCCTCTCCTCTCCTCTCCTCTCTGAATTTTCCCCTGCCTCCTCTCCTCCATTTATTCCCTCTAGTACTACGATGATTGGGTCTATCTTCAGACCCTTGTGGAGTGCACAATCCTTGCCCTGGGTCGCTGGTGTTATAGATATTGAATATTGGTTTTGGATATGCGTATGCCAGTGATATAGTTGGCCTCTGTGGTTCAGTGTTGGGAGGGCTGTGAGTGAGGGGAGGATGCAGACCAGTGGAGAGGAAAAAGTGTGGTCTGCTGGCACACAGAGGGGAGATGATGAGATATGCTCATCTCACAGACTGTCTGTGTGTGTGTGTGTGTGTGTGTGTGTGTTCTGAGAGAGTTCCAGTATGACGGACTGTGTATGTGAATGAAGTATGTTGAAATGAAATATGTGGGGTATATACAGTAGTCACATGGGTGACTCTGATTCCACATTGGCCAAGGCATCTGTCTCAGTATATCTTTTTGTATTTGGAGGGTGTCTGTTTGTATGTGACTATGACAATATAGTAGGCTGGCATGTTTGTATGTTCATAGCCTGTGTGTGTGTGTGTGTGTGTGTGTGTGTGTGTGTGTGTGTGTGTGTCTGTCTGTCTGTGTGTGAATATGAGAGTAAGAGAGAATGAGAGCGATGAGACCATGGACTGACAGGCCTGGCTGACACAGCACATGGCGGTCCTACTGCAGCGGTAGTCCGGCCATGCGAGGGACGGGGGAGGGACACTCATCAGACTGACAGGCTGAAGAAGAAGTCTACATTGTGGCTGACAACACGCTTTACCCCGACACGCCGCTGTCCATTAACGCTTCGGAGTGCTCTAGCTAAAAACCACTTCGACCTCCTTCTCATACCACGCCTGTCTCCCGCCGAATGCAGGAGAAGGGTCACCAAGAATCACTGAACTCACCACAGTAACAAATCTCACCGCACATTATAACTCATGATCATTGCTGCTCAGTTTTGATCTGTGGGCCTACAGTTGTTTCTTAGCAGACAGGAAATTCCTCCATGAAGCGAGGGTGGGGTGGAGATAGCACGAGAGATGCCCCTGCTCTCAGCTAGAAATAAGAGGGTGTTGGATGAGATATAGGAACTTTGTATGCTAAACTGTCACCCGACTTAGCATACGTTAATTTCAAATTACATGACATGGAAATATTGGAGAGCAGGGTTCAGTCGGTGAAATTCAGTCAGAGCCGGAAAACTCGTCTGTGGCTGTGCTGGAGGCCCAACATCTCGAACATGACACTTCTCAATATTTGACACGGGGCTGAAATATAGGAGCAGCCCATGTCTCGCAGCTGCGCTTAAAAACCCTGCTGATCAAAGCTCCGTGACAGGCTACGGCATATGACCACTCCTCCCTTTCGCTGGCCCAGCGACCAGCTTTTAAGCGTCGAGGCAGCTTTATGTTTGAGTTTTATGTGCCAATTAATTAGGTGCTCTCTAATATATGTCGAGAGCTCACTGTAAACTATTTAGAGTGGTGAGGGGGTAAGAGTGATTGGCGACGAAGGCTGCGCTGATTTACGTGGCGGAATGTTCTGGTACAGTAAGCAAAAGGTGGAGAAAATAAGAACATGCGGTTCTGAAGAGCCTGACCGCGCTAGAACAGGAAGAAGGCTGTTTTTACCTGTCTTTAAATGGCTCCCGTACAAGTCTAAATATTTAATTTCTTAAGAGAAGACATGGCAAGCTGACATGAATTTTAGAGGAGATGTGAAGACATTAATGTGGCTGATGTGGTATGGCATTCTCCGTGACAGTGATTTTATGATGTGTTGAGAAAAGGTGGACGACGGCTCATTCATTTTTTCTCCATACCTTACTTTCCTTGGTCAAATGTGGCAGCCCTTCCTCCTGTAGCAGCTCTTACTGTGCTTGAAGTTGGGTTATCAATTTCCAACCAGAAGGTATTGACCTGGGATTAAGTCTAGACTTGTTCATTTGTTGATGGAGAGAGGGCACTCTCAGAAGGACATCATAGGATTGATACATGTCATGTGATTTATCATGTCATGTTGTCTTCACCTCCTTCAGACAGCGAAATAAAAATTGAAGTCATTTTAAAATGATTGTGTTGGTAAACACATAACTTAGAGAAAACACATAACTTAGAGAAAACAAATTTGAAACTGAAATGACCAGGCAGCCTTTCTGATGTAATGCTTGTTATTTTTAGGTTCTCTCGGCAACCCTGTTTGAAGACACCTCAGATGGGGTGAGTGGGATTTGTTTCCTCGAAAGGCACATCGCCTGAATCACAAACCAGAGGGCATTTCTGACTGCCATACTGTATGTGTGCAAATCCACTAGTGAGGTCTCGGTCTTTGAGTTGGAGCATTAGCCTTACTCACGGCCCCATGAAAGGCAGAGAGAAACATTTGACTCATGAAATAATGGGCAAAAAGAGACCAAACACCATTGTACCCCAGTGCCAGCAGAGAGCCTTGGGTTTGAGAGACGCACAATCAAAACCCACCAGCACTTCAGCTTTTCCACACGAGTCAAGAGGCTCAGGAAGTACTGTAGATAAGACACCATTCAGTGGTGTCCCTGTCTCATTGTAGCTTTGAGGGTAAATGTGTTATTTATTGCCAACCTTTTGCAAATCAATTGCGTGAGCTAGCGTTCCTGATAAGACCCAGCTGAATTGATAGTACTGTTCCTCTGGCAAGCCCTAGAGCAAACAGCCTTTGTGTGAGAGAGCCATGGGCAGGCCAAGGACAGACCTGGTTTTCATATACTGTAATCAGACTGTGGTGTGATCTCAGTGGAGACATTTTAAAGCTGATCCATTTATTCCATTCCATCTTCAATTCTGCACTACTCTCAAATGAGCACCTTTATCAGCTATTCAGAATTGCATGTGATGTGTAACCCCCCCCCCCCAAAAAAAAAAAAAAAGTTGAAGTAGACGAAAATCTTTTTTACTCCCGTCTTTCTATTTCTTGCTGTCAGAGAAAAAGGGATGGAAAGACGCTGCACTCGTAGTAAGAGAGATAAAGGTGAGGTATAAGTAGTTTAAAAACCCTATACTTCCATTTTCAAAAGGTAATACAGGTATCACTTCCCCCAGAAGCCTCACCCTCATATGCCCCCTGAACGTGCAAATGGAGTCTTGACAAGAGGGTATCAGAAGCACGGACGAGCTGGGACATTCTGTCAAGCGAGCAGGTCAAGTGTTTAGCAATGCAAAAACCCCACCAAATCAGGGCTTGTCTTTGTTGCCGTCTGGTAGATATTTAAAGCCCCGGTCTTAAGGAGGCTGGTGAGAGGGCTCTAATTCTCCCTAAAATATGTAAAGAAGCCAACGATTACGCACATAACTAATGTGATAGTCTGTGCAATCTATTAAGTCCACACTATAGAGTACCCTGAAAAGCTTTTTACTGGTTTCCGTTAGCCATTTATGAAGTGTCGTGCAGAAAACCAGAGGAATTAGCTGAACTTTGGTGAAGGGAGTGGCAGAAGTTTGTGATTTCTTTTACACTGGTAGCTTTTGACACAGGCTATACATTATTGGCAATGCCTGCGGCTATAGAAAACAATCATCCTATTTATATTGATTGTAAAAAAATATAGTAAATTGCTTGCATATGTGTTAGCTATATATCTTCAACCCCCAGTCCCTAAGATCAGGCAGCCCCCCTGTTCCTTGAACACTAAACCTATTCGAAATTGAACAGCTACAGGGATCTCTATTGCCATGAATAGAGCGTCAAAAAGACATACAGCACCTATATAGAGACACATAATCATTTTAGCAAAGCTCTTAGCTATTCTGTGATGGAGAGAAGTGATGGATGGCTCACGTGTCCTTCCCTCTTAGAGGTCCTACTAGAACAGATAAGACGAGGATAAACACTCCAGGATGGAGATCATGCTCAATAATGGAGCCACCCTACATTAGAGATTTCCACTGATTACTTCCCAGTAATTTATATCTGTGACTCCTCAATGGACACCTTTGTTTGGCCGAGAATTGAGATGGGGGCGTTTTGCAGGGTGGTGGACAAGAGATGTTCAATACATACATCACTCCAGGAGGGAGAATAGCTAATTTCAGATGACCTTTGGGAAAAGGTCAAGCTTTGTTTTGTTTTTAGGGGGGGGCCCTTTCTCTGTCGCTCGCTAATTCTCTACCACTCTCTGGCTCTATAACAGATGAGCTCTTTGTTTACATTTCAGGAGACTAAAGCAACAGAAGACGAAGAGGGGGAAAAGCTTTCAGCGAAGTTTACATGAACGGGCTGCACAGGGGCTGCTCTGTGCCATTCTGCTCTTTAGTCTCCCTCTCTGTCTGATCCCTTTCCTTGCCTTCCTTCCCCTCCGATTTTTTTTGTGCGCGCTAACAGCCATCACAAAATTGGTGCTGGTATGTAACGGCTAATTTATCCTTTCAATGTATGATATCCTGTCATCTCCTCATTTGTCTCTGAGTGGTTCTAATCTGAGATAATCCCAGTCAAATCCTTTGATTGTGTGTTTGGACCCGATCCATCTCCAAAGAAGCAATTTAATGGCCTCCGTGGCACTTGGAGTGAAGTCATTTGTCTGGAGGACTGACTGCGGACGCTTGTTTTAATAAGAGTGCTCTTCATGAAAAGAAGACGCGCCATTTAATTAGCCAAAGTGAAGGCTGCCTTGACTCTTGATCAGGCATATTCCTGGTGATATGAGACATATTTTCCACAGGGTCTCTTCATCCTCTTCCTCCCTTTCCTCATTTTTTACCATCCAAGGAAGCACTTCACTTGTTTCAATCTCCATCCTTTCACTCTCCCTTCGTCTATGCCTCTATAATTTTTTTAATGAAAGCTTGAAAACTGTGGCAGACTGCATGAGTTATTATCACAGCACATGTGACGAGTGTGTGTGTATTTTTAAGGAGCTGTCACATACTTGATGTTGCCAAGTGGTAGACATTCCACAGATGGCGATGGGGAGTGATGTGTCTGTCCGAGAGACTGTCCTTTTACTTTGTCTCTACTCCAATGACTCTCCCACTCCCAAAGTAAGGCCTTTTAGAAGGATTATTTGATTCTGTAGTGTGATAAAACGAAGAGTGGCAGTGACCACTTGTTTTTGAAATTCACACAATAAGACATGCACACACTAATAAGTTCTCACATGCATGCGCGCACACACACACACACACACACACACACACACACACACACACACACACTTTCACATTCATCCCTCTGTGCTAAACGCCTGGCTGGTTGTGTTTGACCTGTACACACACACACACACACACACACACACACACACACACACACACACACACACACTGTACTCTAAAGAAGTTTGTGTGTCTTCCCCTCCTCATCAGTGCACTTATAGTAAAGAGCTAATCCAAGTGCTAGGCTCTGCTAAAGTCTCAAAATCTATGTTGTAAAGGCCAGGCGACTTCAACTCTAAATCGTACTTCAGACTGTGAAAGAATGCTTCCATATAATGGAAAATTAGAATCAAATCATGTTTACTTAAACTGCTAATACAGGTATTTTGGGTAGATATTGGGAGATAAGGGCACATGTGCACCCACAGTGTTCTGTTTCAACAAGAACTCATAAAGTCTTCTGCACATACAGTAAAGAACTGACACGCATAACAAACAAAGTGTTGAGATAAACTGCCGGATATCAGTCCTTGCTGTTCCCGCCTAACAGATGGCGCCTGACAAGTTCACGTGGAACAGACGAAGGTAACGGCTAATAACGCATGCCAATCCCATCTAATGTGTTATTAGATGGGAAATGTGCTATAGGTCTATGGAGGCGTGAAAGCTGCTGATAAAAGACACACTTCAAAGTGAGCCAAAAAAAAAGAGTAAGATGAGGAGAGGAAAAAAATTAAACAGTGAAGCTTGGCACAGAGCTGTCACTCAGTCATTGTTGTCCGTGCCGAGCAGAGCCTCACGCCTTCCTGCAAGTCCACCCGAATCAATTTTCAGCTCATGTTTTGGTAGATTTAATCTGTCACATAACCTTGAAATTGGAAGTGAAGCACCATCACTCAAAACCTAATGTTTATCAAGAGGTTCTTGACCATACGCCGTCATCAAATTACTTTTTTTTTTTTTTCAAACGGCTGATTCTCGACCCTTCTGCTGTGAAGCAAAAGATGAGGGAAAAATCACACTAAAGAGAGGTGCTTTTGTATATATCTTTGCTGGCATTCATATGTAATGTAGAACATGGAGACATTGGATTCCCAGATTAGGTGACCATTGAATGAATTGAACATCAAATTGTTGAATTTTAGTTAAAATAAGGTTACATTTACCTAAATCCAGCAAATTAAATTAGAAGAGTCTATCTGGAACCTCTGAAATTATGCTTTGTTTTCCCACTGCATGATCAAATGGCAAATTACACAATTGTAAGAAAAATTAATGTCTGCACATTGGATTAGCACCCAATATTTAATTGGACATAAATGGAATACATGTATACAAGATCAGATGACAACTTGAATATGACAAGCATAAGCTGAGTCCATTAGACAGGCCTCATTGTCCAATCGGCAATGGCAACTACAGTGCCTATAAAAAGTCTTCAGGCCCATGGTAAAGTTGACTAAAAAGAGGAATAAAAAAGCATCTTTTGGAATGGATCTTAATGCCTTAATTAAAAAAATGAGGAAAATTTTCTTTGTGAATAAATAATGTATTGTAAATAAATAAATAAATAAAATACAGGGTGCATAAGATACAGGGTGCATAAGTATTCATACCCCTATGTTAAATTCCCATAGAAGCAGGCAGATTTTTATTTTTAAAGGCCAGTTATTTCATGGATCCAGGGTACTATACATCCTGATAAAGTTCCCTTGGCCTTTGGAATTAAAATAACCCCACATCATCACATACCCTTCAACATACCTAGAGATTGGGATGGTTTTATTTCAGTTAGCCTAATAGCTGGTTTGATTTGCATTGAGAGAGGATCTTATGGAAAGTACCCCATGCCAATCGTGAGATATGGTAAAGGGTATGTGATGATGTGGGGTTATTTTAATTTAACATAGCACAGGAGCAGTGTTAGAACTGGAGATGAACGTAGTAGTCCTGTTGCTGCTCACTTTAAGCGAGTCGGTCATAATGTCAGCACATTACGATATGTTGAAGTGGAGAAAGTCAGTAAATTCTCAAGGGGGGGTGACCATGTTAAAAAGGCTCCTCCAGCCTTGAAACATTTGGATTTAAATTCCATGTCCCGTCGTGGTTTAAATAAAGAATCTGACATTAAACCTTTTCTAAAATATGCTCTATTCTTTTTATTTTTGCTTCCTTTGTTCCTCATTGACTGTCTGGCACCGATGAAATGTTTGTGCTTGTTCTTCTGAGGTTGTAGGCTCATGTATTTTGTATGCCCCTGCTTTGTGAAATCAATATGACGTTGTTCTCTTAAAGGGCCATAATTTAAATGCTGGGCCAAGTGCAAAGTCTAAAGTTGCATGTAATAACTATGCAAAATCTATTCGCAAATTTAATACCCTGAGAAAGATCCTAATCACAAACATCGGTGGGTCAGCTATAGAGGTGTGCACGGATCGTCGAATAATCGGTTAACCATCCAAGGTATGCTAAATAGGTTATTCTAAAACACACAGAATCAGCATAGCATAGCATAGCATAGCATAGAAGTCATTATAGAAGTTCTGCTATGTCACTGTGCAAATGTCACTGTTAATTAAGATAGAATCTTGCAGTCGCAATAAACAATTGATCTGAGACTTTTTTCTGTTTCTTTGTTCTGTTTATGTAATGTATTTGTGAGGGTAGCCTACACAATGCAGAGAAATAAGCAGGAAAGAAAAGGGAGAGCACACCATGCGGGAAAGACCAGACGCTATCCACATTATACCCTTGATAATGCACCTTCGAAATATTAGTCTTGGCAACAGGAATAACCAAATAATATCTGAATAAAACTGTCGGTTATTCGAATATTTTTAATTTGTAAGCACAACCCTAGTCAGCTAAAGGCTGTGCCATGCCACATCATGCACAAGAACTTTGTTTATAGACTGACTTTGCACTTTGCCCAGCATTGAAATTAGGGCACAAAGAATTCTTTTTAGATGGGGGATCACCAGACTGGTCTGGAGACATTGATCACTGTGATTGGACAATGTGGACTGCCTAGTGGACTCGGCTGACGCTAGTCACGTTCATGTGGTCAGCTGATGTCATGTATAGTCTGCATATATCATTCTGTCAAACATGTTAACCATTTGCTTGAAGAAGACCTTGTTGGGTCGAATAGTTGCCGTTTTTTTTAAACCAGTTAAATATTGGGAAGTAGTCCAGCCTATTTGTATTGTTTTTTCAGCATACTGCATACATTTGTACTGCACTGGCCTCAAAATAGGTGGGATGTGCACACACTTACTCTGCTAAATTACATTATTTTGCCAGCTTGATTGAAAAATAATACTGTATTAAAGTATTACCATTTCAAATAACTTCAACTAGATACTTTCAGAGCAAAAAGTACATAGGTGGAGAGGGAAATCGTGGCCTTTGCAACGCCAGAGCTATGTATGTTGAACTTTGCCCAAATTTACATTTGCATGACAGGATCCTTGTGAATTGGAGTTCTATAAAGAGGCCTTCAGCTGCAGCGCTGACCCAGCTACAGGCAACCTCCCCAGTGGGATGTCAGTTATTTGACTGCAAGTGAATGGATATATCTGTAAGTACAACACAGCCTTGTTTCTGAAGCACAGCTGATTAAAGCCAAGGTATCTGGAAGCTCCCGTGGGCACAGGCTTGATGATTCACAGCCGCTGTTTGACTTTGAAAATGGCCTGGTGGGATTCATTCACAGGGTAAGCATTGTGTTTTATTGAGTAGTTGTGGCATTTCTGGCTATCTGCGTCAAATGACTGTGGACATAGATGCGATAGGATCAAGAAGAAAACCACTAGACACAATATAGAATTTTTTCTTGATTGTTCCAAGGGCAGACATAGTTTTTCCTTCTCAGAGCAAGAGTAAAGGGTTTTCCCTTATGTGCCAATCCATGACACTTCAGCAAGTTCTTGGTATGCATGAATGATGATAGGGATTCTTTTTGAAAATGTGTTACTTATTATTTCCTGTTTTTTATTTGCTGTTCTTTTCCACCACCTACAATCAGACTTGTCCAGGCTGGCTGGATGGCTGGTTGGTAGGTAGATTTCTGTAATATGATAAAGGAAGTGTGTGTGTTTGTATGCACTGGGGAGTTTGTGCCTTTGACTGTGGTTTGAAGGCATGTGTGTGTGTGGGGAAAATTATGGAACATTTGGTATTTTCCTGACAAAAAAAGTCCACTAACTAAAACTTCCAATCCATTCTACCTAGGGTATTCTAAACAGATTTTGTCTATTTTGTCATACAAAGCCTGTCTTGTCGAAAAGTTCGTATAGCTCATTCTGTTTTGGTTTCTCTCTGTTCCCTCACAAGATCCTCAGGCAGTAAATCTCCTCCTCTTCCTCACCATACCAAACAGACAACGAAAGAGTGGATTGCCACAAAACACAAGAGACTGAGCGAGGAAAAAATGCAGCTCACTTCCTGTCAGGGCTTGGCTTGTCAGAGGTAGAGAACAGCTGTGATTGGCTGCACAAGCGTGTTCTACTTCCTTTAAAAACAAAAACAGACGGGCTGTGCTGGTAGGCCAAAGCCCGTTGAAACAGGCTGAAGTAAAATCAGCTGACAGAGTTGCTACAAAGGGACTACAAACGGACAGAAAGCAAACCTGTTATAAGAAGAAAGAGAAAGGATTTTTATGGAAATGGACCACTGAATGGAATCTGGCTCCCAAAAGATCCACGGACAAGGAAACAGAGGCAGAATTCCTCAGGAAAGAAAACTGCACAAGCTGTCTGGGTTTGGATGTGTTTAAAATCATAGTTACTGGGAAGAGAAGCTCATGCCCAACTGTGGGAGTGGGTTCATTTGTTTATGTTTGCGACATACTTCAGACTTCAAACTGAGCAGAACAAATTTGAATTATGGACAATGGATATGCGGTTCTTTCAGAAGACTGCTGTTCAGACACTTGCAAAGTTACAGTCACCGGTAAGTCTGACACCTATCATCTTATTCAAATGCAACTGGATCAAAGGACAGGAATTAACTTGAGTGGAAAAAGATTTCGTTTTTTATATACATAATCCTTAGATAGTAACCCTGGGCAAAGTAAATAAGATTATAAAAACCCTCATTGGAATCTGTGTCTAACCAATGCTCGTTTAGAGGAAGGAAGAGGTATGTAGAAGTGGAGATATCTGCTGACTGGTGATGTTAGCAATGATAAGCAGAAGTCAGTAATGTCATTTCTGACTCCCGTCACAGAGAGCTAGACAAGTCAAATGACTGATGAGAAATTGTTTGAATTTTGCTGAAACACAACAAACATTTCAGGCTAAAAATGATTCCCACAAGTGTATATCTAAATAATTTCCATGAAGGACATGCCTATGTATCTGACCTCTGTGTTGTATGAAGCCCTGCCATAACCATATGCTGCAACTTCAACTGCAACTAACTCCAAAAAACTCCAAGTTGCATACCTAGCACATTGTTTTCTCCTCTGTTTGAATTGTTAGAGCACAGTAATAACAAGGTCATGGGATCAATGTACAGGCAGTCATAGCTTGAATAGCTTTGTCCCTCTTTACACAGAGACTTACCACATTAGGAAGATCTAAAAGGTCACTGCTTGAGCAATGGGGAACATGCTTCATTGGGCCCTGTTTGTACACCAACAGCGTAGCTATATTGAACCACAACACTTGACATTGGTGTCTTATGGAAGTCGATCAGAAAACATTAGTCTCAAAGTGGACATCAGTGGAAAATGGTCTGCATGGGGTTGTGTAAATTTGCATGGCAGAAACATGTGAGGCAACAGCAGTTTAACTAGCTCAGCAAAAATCCACTTGTCTAGCCAGCTTTAAGTCTGTGAGTGGGTGGTTGAAAAGTGAATTTTGAGATGTATTAACTTATTAACACTCATTGCGTCATTGCTCTTGCAAGTAGGCCTAGGCTATAACATGACTTGTAGCACTTTTAAACACAGCTCCATTTTGTGCAGTGCAATATTTAATGGACATTCTTTTATAGTTGCCGGGCGGCTGAACATCATTTCAAAATGTCTCAACAATATAAAGGGGAAAACTGTCCTTTCATTTATCAGCTTGGTAAAATATCAGACTTCTTACTGAATGCTTAAAATCAGACACAAGCAAAGTCAGCAAAATATGTTATTTACTATTTCAGCTGAATAAAGTAGAGAAAGGAATTCCGCTAAGGGCACCCAAATGCCCAGGAGCAGCCCTGCGGTATGCAATTTCTATATTTTTGTAATAGAGTAAAATATGACTTAGAACTTGAATGCACAGATGGCTTTGTTACGTTGTGTTTATCAGAAAAGCTTTTTAGAATGCCATGTTTTGAGCAGAACACCAAATATATGCCTAAAGCCCAATTCACACCAAAGATTTGTGACGAGACGAAACAGAAGAGTACAACTTTTGCTTACTCTACCCACCTCTGCCTGATATTATGTTCTTCTGCAGTTTAAGTAAGATAAACTCAATCTTTAACCACAAAATGACATCCGCGGCATCAATAAATTAAGAACCCAAATACATACAGCCACACTCATTCAGGACATAATGAAGCACACTCGTATAAAATCAAATTATGAGCATAAAGGATGATGTCAGATTGTACGATGCAAAGACAGACACACATTTTATCGATCTATTTCTGAAGAAACCGAATGATTGTATTTTCTGACAATACTATGTTGGGGTTATTGGCTGTGTTCTGTAACTTAAACTCTTATTTGCTGCACTGGCCCCGAAATCTTATGCATGCAGGTGAATGTTGCTCTCTTTGAGCATCAGACTGACTCATGGTGTTGTATCAGTGATCCATAAATTTCAAATCAGCCCTGAAACAATCTGTCTGCCTGCAGTGAAGCTTAAGAATCGGTCCATTCCAGTCAGCTTCGCTCTTCATTCCTGGGTCTTCACCCAGATTGCACTGACAGTTTTGAAGGTGTGAAATGCACTGGATAGCAACACAATGTGATTAATGACGACACCCATAGTGTGTCATTAGTTTGGTTATATTGTATTTGCTACAGAAGTCTTTTATTCTATTTATTTGTTTTCCTAGCACCAATTCAATGCCCATCTGTTCAAATTTGTTTTCATTAATCTGATTTAGAAGACCTGTATATGATTAACTGGGGCACCTGACTTTTTCAGCTCTATTGTTTGTGGGTTGCAGGGTTTGTCTGTTTCAGTTTCATTATGACTAAATGTGTTTTCTTGGCAAGGGTGGTGGAACATTCCATATGAGGATGTTGATTTAGTGTGGATCAGCTTGTCTCCCTTAGAGGTTAACACAAAACTACAAACATATCTGTGACTGTGTGGAATGAGCTGTCATTTTTTTGTACCTACTGAAAAAATTGCTATGATTGTAAGAATAACATCTCGATGGAATATACACAAATGGTGCACTTATTATGTGGACAGAGGAGTGATTTTAAAAGAATGACATTGTGTTTTGCACTTTTTGTAGGGTGATAATCAATGGCTTCCTCATAGGACAATATCAGTTGCCATGGTGACACTTGATATCATTCACCCTCGGTTATTAGTGGGTTTAGTGAAGTCACCTCTGATGTGAATCACATAGTATCTTCTCATCAATCTTGAAATAGCATTCAAATATTACTTTTATGTATAATTCAGTTTCTGACTGTAGCGTTTATGAAGTGCTATAACTTTACAAATGTCTGTGCACTATCTCGATCACCCTCACAAGGCAGACGCAGAATGGCTGGAGGTCTAAAACATTTAGAAGTTGGCCTGAGCAAACTCTGGTCCTGGCACTGCTAGAGCACGTTGGCTTCTCTTGTCCAACGTGCTCGACTACGATCCAAGCCATTCTGCATGCTCCGCGTATCCATTACTGGACATCGCTGAGCACAGAGATAAATTAACGAAATTGAGCCCATCAGCTCTGCGAGCCGGGGCTAAGGAGAACGCACGTAAACGTATGCCTCCCTTGCAAATTGAAAGTGCACTAATGTTTGCTAATGGATCGACCTCCGCAGCCTGTTCCGCCGGCATGCGAACAAGCTGTTTGACTCCCAGCGCGCCTTCATTTGATACTGGAGCTGACAGGACAAACATGGAGGCTCAATACACACAAAAGGTGGGGACACTGGGGGTAGGGGATAACACGGAGAGCGTGAGGGCCAGAGATAAAGGGAGATTGTTTTCCTATTGTATATGAGTTGCATGAAATGTTTGTAGCATTATCAGAGAGGCCACAGTGGTTTGGGAAGTGAGAGTGTGCAGTGCCATGATCTGGCTGGGACTCAGATCCTAGTTTGGGCGGTTCTACTGGCTGTACCATGGTCCTGTTTTTTTATTTGTCTATTTTTGTTTTGAGTGCATGTATTGGGGGTTGGGGCGTCGTTTTCTGCCAGATGGCTGTCACACAAGCAATTCTTCACACAGACCAGGCTAATTCCCCATTATTCCTCGTCTAATGGGGTCATTAACAACATCACTGATAATTAAATTTAGAGTTTCCCCAATCTGGCTGTTTTTGTTGGAGTTATTCGTGAATCAGCCATGCTCACATTGATTCAAGGCCTGTTCATGATGGTAAGCTGGTGCATATTGGTCTTCTCTCCCTTTCTCTCTCTCTGTCCCTCCATTTCTCCTCTGTCCTCTGTCGCCTCTCTGTCACTCAGTGTTCTCAAATGGAATCCATACTTGAACTGATTTAATGGCTGTCATCCCACAAGGCCTCAAAGGTGCAAAACTACCGTGCCAGGGTCACTGAAAAGACATTAGCAACATTACTGACAATAATCCAGTAAAGGATGCTCTAAAATCTAATGTTTTATTAAATATTCTGCACAATGAGGTCGATAATGTATTTTATAACAATGCCGAAAGAGAGGGAGAAGGGCCGTATTTGACTGAATTTGCATGCACAGCACATTGTAGAATAACAGAGGGCAGCCCAGAGGAATGTGAAATTGAGGAATGTAAAATTGAGCCAAACTCTGATAAGAGTGCTAGTTGTAGACGTTCACTTTTCGCGTTTGTGATCCAACTCATGTATTCAGCCTCTGAAATTCAAACATGATGTACACTTTGTTAACATAAAGAAGAACTAAGAGCCCACTTTTTTGTGTGATCAACTTGTTATTAAGAAAAGTCATGATGTGACAAAATCACATGACAAAATCTCATGACAGAAACTATATCCACATAGCCAGAGCCTTTCGAGTTATGACATCTTTAGACATGTATGGGCCAACTTTTTATTATTTATTATTTTGCTATTGCTGTTATTTAAAGTGATACTGCTTCGAGATAGATGTTGATTTCTTTAACTAATGGAAGTCCATGTTTAAGTTTAGGCATATCTACAGTAGTTGAATTTGACAACTGAATTACAATATATTCACTAACCTGTGATAAATTATTTTGTTACTAAACCCTAATTTTAACTGCTGGTGGTTATGGCTTTGGTAAACCTTTATATCTGGCTGTCATTGATCAATGTTAGACTATGTAGTTATTAATAACCCATATAAGTCCTTTACTGAACTTTTGCATTTCCTTCAGTCAATTTGTTCTCTGACTTAACCTGAGCACAATGCAAAGGGGCAGAAAATGTCCAGTAAATTTCTGGAAACGTTCCACAAACTTTCCATTGGAACACAAGGACTTCTTCTTTTAACAATTTGCAATATTCTAAGGTCGAATTAAATAGTGTTAGCTAGCTTACATTTAGCATATCTGATATATAGTGGCTAGCTAGCTACTGTACAAATGCATTTTGATTTCATATTTGCTAGTTAAACTTTAATTCCATAAATCAAATATATTTACCCCAGTAATATCAATGTATGTAGCCCTTGGGCTCAAATGCAGTAATGCGGCTGTAATAGTCTTGTTATACTGTAGTGTGCAGGATTCTAGAAATTATATAGTGTGTGATGGAAGAATGTACAGTGCATGCAGGGGTGTGGCCTCAATAGCTTGCAGGAAGTAGTGTGGTGTTAGCCTGCGGTGAACCCAGACAAACATTTGAATTTGCTCAGCAGGTCTGGAGACCCTCCCATTGAAGGTGATTTCCAAATGACCAAAAACCTAGGAGCCAATCACAACGGCTTATCTGGCTTTATATGACCGATAGAGGAATTTGCAGCGCTGTTCAACACAACCAATGGCTGCACTGATGGCGTCAGTGCTATACGATATGGACATTTAGTTTCTTTGGAACTAAGTAAACTGGTTGCGCCCCTTGGAAATTGGAAGTGAACGAGGGGTCCCCAGACCCATTCTCAAACTAAATAGAGATTCCTGAAGCGCTCTGATGCTAGCCGGGCCAGGGTGCTGTGTGCATGTGATTGAAGAATGCAGAGTGCAGTGTAGAAATTAAATTAAATTTAGCAACTCCAGTTTATTCCTGTTAATTCATGTTAATTCCTAGGGAAATCTTACAACTTTGAAAGTTCACAGAATTCTTCAACCCTAAGCACAAGTGAGAACTTTCAAATGAAAGAATTCTTTGGCTAAAAATGTTTTTTTTTTTTTATAATAAGTCATGTAATTGTCACATCAACGTATTTATTGTTGACTACTGAGATGTATAACCAAATTTGCCCTGTGTAGCCTGTGGTGGCTTATGGTGGTTTGTCATGTTTGTCACAACATTATGTAAATGTTTGATTCAGAGAATGGGTGGGGAAATTGCAATGTACCTGTTTGACCAGATGAAAGTTTGAAACATTGAAACATTGTTATAGTCGAACAGAGAGTCAAGTGAACATGCTTTCCTTTTCGTTTCTGACATTATCAAGAAGACACAGATAATGTACATGGAGTCACTTCTTCTGAGTTCTGCATGTGCTGTTAATTGTGAGTACCAAATGACGGTTTGAGTGTAAACACCAGGATTGACAGGTTATCTCGTTGCTCGTATGAATAGCCGCTTGCTGTTAGTGGACATGTAAATCCTTCCTGAAAAGTTGTCAGTGCACAGTGTACAGTCAGTGCAATGTCATTTCTGTCATGCAGTGTGTGAAAACACTAACAAATTAAATATTGACTTTTGCTGGTGAGGCATCCAGAGAAGAATCAGCTGATGTTGAAGTTCGGAAAGCCCTCATTTCTGTGAAATGCATCAAGCAAACAGGGCTGCCTTGCTTAGTGGGACATTCTGTTAGCTGGATGCTAAGAGTTGCGTAGGTGTTGCTTGCCTCACCAGAGTTTTGACATGGATTGAGTCGACTGACAGATTATTTTGGCAGACAAGTTGTGCATTTTTCATAAAAAAAAATCCAGTGTTTGCCAGGTGTGCTCCATTCAGTGCTGATTTCCAACTGAAGTTGTTTGTTTTTGTTTGCCGCGCTGTAGCATTTTATCCCCAGCGGCTGCCGGTGCGAGTGTATTTACCCCTACGGCGGCAGACAGAGAGGCCTTAGGGCTCAGCAGAAATTGATCACAGCCCAACAAGAGCGTCCTTAACGGCAGAGTGGAAAATAATGAGCCAGGGGAGATCGCTGTGGCGACATGGCTTTCGTTTATCATACCAGGCTCCAAAAACACAAAGCACCGCTGGGAGCAGAGGGACAAAACAATTCAACAGTAATCAAAGTGAATGGAGTGTGCCCTTCTCCAAAGTGAACACACTTTCACTATTAAAGCCAGTTGAATGATACATGTCTTGCCTTATATCTTTTAACACCACTGAAAGCTCCCTCTCCTTTTTATGTCAAAACATATTCTGTTCCGTATAAATTAAATGTGAGAATTAATTAACAATAAAAAAAATGATTTTTTGCCCTTGGGGTGAAAAATGAAAGGACTGCCAGTTTCATCTGTGCTTTGTTTTTCATTGTGTAAAGGAGGTGTGAACGTCGTGCTTGATGGAGTGAAAGCTTAATGATAAATGAGATGCAATTCTGGCGATTTTATCTGTACACAACTGAACTGTTAGTACGCGCCAACAGTGCATCAGCACAATAACACACCGTCTGCACTAGCCAGCCGCCCTGTCTTTGCTTTTGATAGCAGTATTGTTGCTATGTCCACATTAACTAAGACGAAGAGACAGAGAGACCAAGCGACAGGCAGATAGAGTGATAGGGAGCAGTGTATGTTGGACGATGTTGGAATACACCGTGTTTTGTGAAAGAGAGCTTGTGAATGATAGTTAGATATGTAAGGGACGTGGTGTGTGCATCTACCAGTGTGTGTGTGTGTGTGTGTGTGTGTGTGTGTGTGTGTGTGTGTGTGTGTGTGTGTGCGTGTGTGCGTGTAGCCAACACTCAGGAAAGGATATTGCATTGGCTCTCATATCCCTGGCTGATAGGTTGGAAGGCATACATATGTTTTTGCAACTGTTATTGCTTTATAAAATACACTGTTTTGGAGATAGAATTGAAATTGAGTTAAACATAACTTACACAATTCTTTCACTGCTTTCAGTTTAGACACACCCTCACCCATACACAAATGCCTGAAAGCATGCACTCAGATCAGAGATGCATACCTTACCAGACTCAGCACCAGTTAAATAAGGCTAGAGGAGACATTGTGAGGATTCTTTTGTTTCCCCTTCGTGTGAAAATGAGGCCTAGCTTGAGGCTGTATCTGGTCACTAACCAGGACATGCTTACAAAGCAATGTAGAGGTGAAAATCAAAAGCATTATCATTAACACAAGTTTTCCCCATGTTGTGTGAGTATGAAGGTATTTTTCCTGAGATGATAGGGTGCTAACGGATAAAAGCCTCTCATTTGAGTGACTACAGCTCTTGAAACAGCTGTTTTATGCCTCTTATATCACCGCCCAAGGCCACAACTCAGTTCCCTTAACTTGCGTCAACTCTGATCTATACACCTCGTCTCTAGTTTCTTAATTCAGCTTCCTCATCTCTCTCTTATTTATTTCCTTTTGCTGTATCTATTTACTTTGTCCTAGACAATAGATCACAAGTGGGATTTCAGCTTAAACCTCCTGCTTCTTAGATGGACCATAGTGTTAAAGGAGAAAACAGATGTTAAAGGGGAACATAGAAGTAGGGTATCAATTGTATGTTCCTCTGTTTCTCTCTCAACAAGCTTACTATTTGTCAGAAAATGGTGCAAACATGTTGATCGTTGTTTTCCCAAGATTATGTCCACACACTAAAGATATTTAGTTCACTGTCATAGAGGAGTAAGTGAAGCTGAAAAGATTAAAGGTTAATAAGCTACAATCAGAGAATTTTGATGTATTACCCTTAAAAATGACAAACCGATTAATCGATAATCAAAATAGTTGGCGATTAATTTAATAGTCAACAACTAATCGATTAATCGATTAATTGTTGCAGCCCTAGTCGAGACACATATTCACAATAAAGTGTATTTAACCAGCCCATGACGGGAAATATCTGTAATCTAAACCTAATTATGAAATCACATCTAGGTCTCCTGGGCTATCAAAGATCCCTCTTTGAGGACTGAAGTTTTCTTATGGGTTATCCTCTCTTATGTACATCTCCTCTTTTCACTACTTTGACCCTCTTCACTCTCTTTCCCCCTCCAGTCTCTTCTGGACCCCCTCCACCCCTTCTCTCTACTGTCTCCTGCTCTGCCTCACCCCTTTTCCCTGCCATACTGACGGAGCAGTCCTCCAAGGGATGCTTACTACAGATTTCGGACTTCAAAGCCCTTGCTTTTTGAGCAGCTAAGTGGACAGTTGTGTGTCTTTTTTGTTCTTTTCAAACACTGGAACAACAGTAGATGAATCAAACGCATTCAGATACCACGGGAGAGGAGAAGAAAAGAGAGAGAAAGACAGGGAGGACTGACTGGCCCCTACAGGGGCAGCGGAGGCCTGAGCCGCGGCCAAGCTCTCGAGGCTGAAGAGTATCACTCCCTCCCCACGCCCCCCTCTCTCTCACTCTCCCTTTATGTCCGTCGGTCGACGCCGGTCCTCAGGGGCTGAGGATTCCCTTCAAGTGCACTTTTCTGAAGCGTCCGTCTTCTTCAGGTGCAACGCTCTCTGTGTTTTGTCAGTTTAGGGAGTTTTGTGAGTTTTTTTTTAAATCAGTTGAGTTGAGTTATGTAAACAGTTGTTTTTGTTGCTGTTGTTTTGGGGAATCAATCTCTTTGCAAGCCAAATGTTGCCTGTCAATTCCAGAGACAAGTCCCTGCCTCTCCTTTGTTTTCCTCTTGTTTTCCTCCTCTTTTTCTTTTCTCTCCATTCTCTATTTTTCTTTCTTTGTCTTTTTCTTTTTCATTTTTCCTTTCTCTCTTTCTTTCTTTCTTTCTTTCTTTCTTTCTTTCTTTCTTTCTTTCTTTCTTTCTCTCTTTCTTTCTTTCTTTCTTCTAGACATTTTCTCTCTCTCCTTTCCATCTCTCCAATCTGCATGTGTTGCCTTGTAAAGTGCTGACTGCACAGCTTGTTCCTTTGCTCCTTGCTTTAATTGACTCGCAGGTGGAGAGATCAGCTCACACCTGCCAAAGTGCCGCGAGAGGGGATGTGGAGATCTGAGGGGCCAGCCTGAGACATAACTTGGGGGTGATGAAGGCGGCTGTGTGCAGGGGAAAGAAATTGATGGTGGGGTTTGGTTTAGAGCTACAGATGGGATGGCTCCCAATTGCCAGAGGAGACACGAGGCCAACAGAAGTTCTGCTGAACAACAGAAAAACTCACTTTTTTAAGAGAAAAGAAAAAGTTTTCTTTTCCCATTTGTAAACAAAGGCAGTAACAGAGGAGCTGATGGTCTTGATATTACGGAGTGTTTGGACGTTTCACTGTGAAATTCTTAAAACAACGATTCATCAACTAAAACAGCTCTAGCCCATATAATATGACAATTTAATAGTGTCAGGAAACAGCCCTGACACCGGCCTGATTTTAAAACATTGTATTCCTTACTGGATGTAGGTTATCACTTCCAAAAACACAGTCTTACCACTCAGGGGTTTTCCATAATTTCTTGCCTTGTGGTTTGTCACTTCTGAGTAATGGGCCAAAGGTGCCGTTCCTGTGCCACGTTCTCTGTAACAGCGTCTGGGTGGCCCTTACCAACTGCCATGACCTGGAATAACCAACATCTGTGTGCCTTCCCTTCTAATCTCAGTAAAGTGTCTCTCTCATTTTCTTCAGTAGAAATCCTGTATTTTTTAAAGAAGTTTTTGTCACAGTGTCAACAGTGAACTCAGGGAGGCGTTCTCTGCATCCTTTAAATGTAAACACTTCTGTGCAAACACAGAAAGAGAGAGCGGGGTGGGGCGGGGGGGATCAAACATACAGGACCTCCTCAAGGTGAGACAAAGACACAAACCTAAAAGGATGAAGGGACATGACCACACACATAAACATGGAAAAGAAGACACATTAAGACACAATGAAGACACATTAAGGCATGTGTGTCTCATTGAGGTATGGGGACATGTGCTGGGACTTGCAGAGAGGAAGTTCACTAATGAGGTCAGGGGAGAGAGGTGAGCTGCTTCACAATGGAATGTGTAAAAAAAAATTCAACAGCTGGGCCATACAGGAAGCATCACGCTTATCCTCCAAGTTGTTGCTTTTGGCACACAACATCATTCACACACACACACACACACATCTGTATAAGTCCCTTATTATATTCAATAGGCTTTAAGTCTCAGGGTTTGTAGTCTGTTGTGTGTTTTATGCCGGTGAGGTCACCAGCGTGTCTTTTAATGTCTCTCCAGAAGACATCTTTGCTTTCCAAGAGAGCAAGTGGTATCAGCAAGTCAAATAAATCACAGCAAAGTTGAACTGGCAGATCAATTTTATTTTTAATTGTTGTTTAGAACAAAGACGTATGGCGTCTGAGGCCTGTTAAAACCAAAGTACTTTAAGGCAAGTCTTGCCACTTGGGGGCCATCTTGGTAATGTCTCCGGGCAGTTATTTTGGACTAACACAGTCTTAGGGGCAGCCGTGGCCAACTGGTTAGCACTTCGGACCTGTAACTGGAGGGTTGCCGGTTTGAACCCCGACCAGTAGGCACGGCTGAAGTGCCCTTGAGCAAGGCACCTAACCCCTCACTGCTCCCCGAGCGCCGCTGTTGTTGCAGGCAGCTCACTGCGCCGGGATTAGTGTGTGCTTCACATCACTGTGTGTACACTGTGTGCTGTGTGTGTTTCACTAATTCACGGATTGGGATAAATGCAGAGACTAAATTTCCCTCACAGGATCAAAAGAGTATATATGCTTATATATACTTATACTTAACAAGATGAGGCTCCTATTCAAATTAATAGGGAGGCATACGTAGCCCCAAATAGGGAGGTCATATTGACATAAGAAGTACATTAGGGGTGTTTAAATTTGAATTCAGTGGTAAACATATCTCATCCCAATAAGGCTAAAAAGATCTCTATGAATCTAAAGAATCTTTATGTTAACTTGCTCGTTGTGCATGCACCAACATTCGTGGCATTGCTATTACCAAGGTGACAGTGAAGTAAACAGAAGGTGAATAGTCAGTCATGCCATTCACAACAATGCGGATGGTTACTTACATTACAGGAAGGGGTGGGATATGTGAAGCAGACAACTGCCATCTTGGCCTTATAAACTGTGTGTGGGATTCTTCTTTGAGTGCTGTGTCTCTTCTAAAGTCTATGACTAAACCGCTAGCATGAATGAATTGGTATCAATCAAGTATCAGATGATTTAATTGTGTGTATGCTTATATTCTAAAAGTCTTGCATGTGTTTGTGTGGGTATGTCTGTATGCATTCACATGTGAATTAAACTCGTGTGAAAATACATGTGGTCATGCACTATACTGTGGTTGGATTCTCAGATAGGCTTTCTGACATACACAAATCAGAGGGGCTATATTTTCCCCCAAAAGCAGTATGTGTTCAATTCAGACCCCAACCCAGTGCTGTGCACTCCGGCCTAGACAATAAACAGGTACTATTCATTAGCAGTGAATGTGGAAACCTATATACAGCATGTGCTTGAGTTTGCGTGTTTTGGTGCAAAAATGTTATATTTAAAGCAGGCTGGTGTGCAATTACCATGCTTGTGAGTCTATTCATTAGCACTTATGTGCTTGTGCTCATTAGCACCTATGTGTTCATTAACGTCTGTGAGTGTGAATGTCCGTGTGTATGCCTGTCTGTGTGTGTTCAGTTACTGTGTGTGTGTGTGTTGGCTGTTTAATTTGTGTGAGTGTGTGTGTGGGCGTGCTCGCTGATGGGGGTAATGAGTGGACCTGTGCTGGCTTAACACAGAGGCTGATGGGGACTGACAGTATTTAACATAATTAAGAAAAGCTTCAGTCACAGTAGCATTAAATAAACACCTTGTGAAATGAACGGGGATCTGATTAGAGGGAGCGAGAGCGAAGATGGGAGAGAGAGAGAAGGAGGAAGGGTCATCTTGCAGTCACGGGATGTGCGTGTGAAGCTCCTCATTACCGCGCAGCTTGAGTCGACTCCACACTGCCTCCATCTCACAGCGCTGGGCATGTGCACACACACACACACACACACACACACACACACACACACACACATGCACGTGCACACAGACACAGTAAAATACTAGTAAAGAGAAACATATTTACCTATCTCCAAGAATGCTCATGAATGTGTCTGTTCACAGAAGATTTCCTACAAATTGTAAAGATACATCCACATAAATTATACTTAATTGTAGTTATTCACCTTAGGTTGAGACACCTGCTGATATTAAATGTTTATATCTTATCTTTTGCCCTCATATTGGCTTATAATTATACATGCTCATGTATTGACACTATTGACACTATTTGTGATATTTACTTTATGACACGTTCATGACAGTGTCATGTCATATCTTATGTAGATACCTTCAAGTAAAGTGTTACCATATTTACCAGTATCCAGTCAGTGACCTAAAACAGATTGGTCACACACAGCAATCAAGGATGCTCACGGTAGAAATGGTCTGATGCAAGGTAACTTGGAAGGAGCAGCATGGAGCTAGCATGGAGGTAGAGCTATACCCCCCCCCCCCACCGCCCCATGTGAAGGCCTGTGAGTGGGTTGTATCCCACCCTCTGATTTAATGGGCTCAATGCTCTCTCAGGCTGGAAGCCCTAATAATCTTACTTGCTGTTCAATCTCCCTCATTGGATTGCCTTCTAATGGTGTGTGATTATGACCATATGGTATCCTCAGCCTCCCTCCCACCAATCCCCTCTCCACTGATAAAGACACACGCTTTAAGGAAGGCATTATAATGTTTGGTAATGTGACTGTGTGCTTAGGGTGGTGTGTGGTGGACTAAATGTGCCGCTAGTCATTGTGTGTGTAGTCTTTGTGTATATTTATCTGTCTGTGTTTTGAGGATGGTTTTTGAAAGGAGTTTTGTTTTGAAATTGCATACTGCCAGCAATTTCTAGTGAGCAATGTATAGGCCATTCTCTGAAGCTCCAGTGATGTCAATGACAACTTGCATATCAAAATAACATTAAATAAATAAAGTCAATAAAATATACATTTTAAAGTATTAGGCAGTAATCTTAGTGCATAAACCCCCCAAACACCTGTCTTGAATGGCAAAAATCAGAAGTATTTGCAGCACATCACAGGATCTATGTGGCCCTCTGTTCCTTACCAATGAAATCAACGTTCGAGATAAAATGATGAAGCATTTCCATAATGGGGAAAAAAGAAATGTTAACAGAGTACCCTGTGTTTAGTCCAGACAGGCTGAATATGGGAACTGTAAACATTTAAGCCCCTGACTCTGAGTAACATTACTTTCTTCACAAACCAACTTCAGATTGACAATGTAAATAAGTGAAAACAGAATGTCTTACCTAAAATGTCTTATTACAGGAAGAGGGGAGAGAAGTAGTCTTGCGATTGGCTAGGTGCAGCTGAAATATCCCACTTTCTGAGAATTGATGCTTGATTTATGTTCTCTCTAGTGAGTGTTTGATTAATTTTGGGGTTCAATGGATGCAATATTTACAAAAACAAAATTTACCCCCCCCCCTCCCATTTTCAGGCACATACAGTAGGTGTTAATGGTTGATTAAGTGTTCATTAGAGGTCGTCTACTGCCTGATGTAATTGCCAAGTTTTTGGCCCCTTCATAGCTGGTTAATTTGCCTCTTGTTTATGTCGCGTCACGTCTGCAGCGCGTCTGTAATGTTCTCTCCCCATTTCTCTCATTTGGCGGCACCCTGAAATAAGCGACGCGTGCATTAATGTCTCGACAAAAACTGATCTCGTCAATTGCTGTTAGGTGTGACAAAATGACAAATTGACAAGGTAATAAGTAGCTTGCACAAGGGAGAAAGGCTTCAAAGATTTACGCCCAACGCTCCCCACTCTGTGCAGTATAATCAAATAATTGCCTGACGCATGGCTAATGTCTGGCTCATTTGTCATTTTGCCGACCGTTAACTCTTTAATAGAAATGGTGTTGGTACATTGTTTCAGGGTTTGTTCAAATGTAGGAAATTGCGGTGGCTGCTATTTTTTTTATATACATATATATATATATGCGTTGTAATATTTCAAATAGTCAGACACCATTTAACGTTTGGCGAATTGCCATTCGCCAGTTCCATCACACACAGTAGTTCTCTGGACATGTAGGTCTGCTGTTGAACTTTAAGATACAATTTCAATCAGCTGCAAATGAAGGTATTCAGAATCAAGGAAGAAAACTGTCAGCTCAATCAGTTCCTTTGTGGGCTGAGTCAGAGGGAAAACCCCAAATCACACGTTTGCTTGGCAAGGCTCGGTTCCCATCAGTCTTGTCTCATGTTTGTGCAGCTATTGATGGTGATTAGATGTGCTGTGTAACTTTGTATAACTCTCAGGTTTCCTCAAAACTTAATACTCATTGCTCAACTCCACACAACCTACCCAAAATACTATCTTATCTACAAAAAATATGATGTCTAAGCCTCATGCTCAAGTATTGGTACAGCGCAGTGTCTTTGATTTGGCTCCTGTTCCAGAATTCGGTTTTATGTAAATTATTAATTATAAATTAAAGGTTGTATCAGCTATGGTGGGATAACGTCACTTCTGTTGATGTTCAAACAAAACAGAGAGCTAGCTTGCTACTCCCTCCCCCTCCCTCCCGTGCAATTGAAACTCTCCTAAACGCGCATCTCGTCGTTTATTGGTTGGAACACTTTATTTTGCCTTTGAGTGGTTGGCAACACTTGTTGGTAGCAATTGTTTTTGTGTACAGATCTCGGAGCCTAGGCTGCCTACAGAGACACATTGTTTTTGATGCCCTGCTTATGGGGCAGGCAGCTAGCGGCTCGTTAGGAAAGATTAGATGAATGTGATCATGTTTGGGCCTTTTTTGGGCCTGAAATCGCTGATACATTTAAATTAAGACACTGCTTGGTCAATATTTGCTGTACTGCATGAAGTGTTAATAATGTGTATCGTTAATCTGGTTGCCTGTCTCTTATCCCTTTCAGATGGGCGCGAGTGTTTCATCTGTCGGGATGGGGAGGCAACCGAACCCCTGAGGACCTTCTGTGACTGTAAGACTCTTCTGGCCCATCACAGCTGCCTACTCACCTGGATTAGCAAGGTAACCACCACCAACAAACAGCTCCTGTTGTCAGTAATGAGCTTGAAAACTAGTGGAGTTGTGGATGGCTTTAGTATGTGTATGGAAGTTGATATTTTTTATAATTTGATAATTTAAAGTGTTTTGTAAAGTCATATTTCTTCAGACAATATGTACACATCTTCTAAAGCACTGTGATTTATTATCTTTTGGCAGAGACAAAGCCATTTACCTAACTGCTTCTAATACCTCTATACATACGGTAATTCCAGCAATCTGTTCAAATATTTGCAACATATCTGGATTTTCATGAACAAAGACATTAAAAAACATAGATAAGCGCACGTTGCTGAGGTGGAATGTTGCCAGTTTTCTTTCTGTCAAAAATCTGTCTCTGATCTATTTCAAGGCCTGACGTCACCAGTGTATGAGGTGAAAGGAAGAGTGGGGTGGGCATGGGGGCGCGGGGCAAGACCCTATTAGGTGGCTGGCACAGTGATGAATACTCTCTCACTGATGTGCATTATTGTGGCATAGCTATCAATAGGCGATCAATGATGAACCACTCCCGACCAGACCACACACAAACTTCACTTTTTTGGTTTTAATTAAAGAGACAGTGGTGGCACAACAAACAAGCTTCCTCTGTGATGGAGCACAGTTTGCACAAATCTCAAAACATTGGTAGCTTTTCAGTGCACTCTCTTTTAACATACAAAACCAAATTCAAATATTTTTCTGAAGCTGTTTGGACGGTAGGGACAAATGCTATGGGAGGAAATATTTGCAAAACCACTGTGTCTTGGATTGTGGGTGGAATTCAGTGGTTTCATTGAGCCCTTTGCCTTTGGGGTGTTTTGCTGCAGTAGAAACTCTTGTTTTTGCTGTGGCTACCCCGTAAACTCAGTCTCCCAGCATGCTGTCTTGCTTACTACTTACCACACACAAACACACACACACACACACACACACACACAAGCACACACACATACACAGGCATGACAGTTGCCCGTCGTTGGTTGTTTTGTTGTTGCGAGACAAAATTGACACCAAAGTGATGGTCCTCCGCCATCGCTTTCAAAGAATTCCAAAATAGAGAAACCTCAGAATCCTCAGCAAGATTATGGTGATCAAAAGGAGCCCTTTTCTGAAGTGACAACGGCTGTTGACATGTCTCCCCCCTCGGTTTATGAACAGAACGAGCAGCCAATTACCCAAGCCGCAACGGGCCCTTTTGAGCTCTCTACATCTCATTCGTTTGTCAACTTCATCAAAAAAGAAAAAAGAAATGAGGACTCTCTTTTTTATTGCATCCATCTCTGCTTAAAAAACAAGACCCAGCTAATGTATTTTTTGCTCTCCTAGCAAATGCTTTGCCTTCAAGTATATGCCTTTGGCTCTTGACTTTCATTGCTGTGTTGATGATTGGAGTCGAGAACAGTTGATGGTCGATGATGTGGGGTCCTGCTGATATGCTTAATACTGGCAGTAGAGTGGTCTCCTCACTGTAAGTTCTTTTCCATACGGTCATGGGGGGGTGAGTATCCCACAAGTGGCCAGGGAGAGCATGATAAAGCTCTCTCATTTGGCTTACACAGCTGTCAGTGTTAGGCCTCTTCTCTTAAGTGTGCGGTTACTTTCCTCCACTCTTCACTTTCTCTCTCCATCTCCTCTCTCACACACACACACCCACACACACACATACACACACACTCTCTCACACACACACACACACACACACACACACACACACACACACACACACACAATTTAGAGATGTAATACTACACACATCACAGCATAGAAACACTGTGTGTGTGTGTGTGTGTGTGTGTGTGTGCATGTGTGTGTGTCCACACATGCCATTTCCCCCCTCCTCTCTAAAGTGCTGAGGAGGAGAGGCCCTCTGACAGCGCAGAAATCGGTGATTGACCTGTCACTTCTCGTCTGATAGCCATCTCCCTGAAAAAGCAGGTCATGCGCATACGTCGAAAGTGCCTCTTAACCGCATTTTATGAAGCCAGAAAGTGTAATCCAATAATGATTGGACTCCTGAGTGCTCTGTGATGAGCGTCAAGCAGCGATAGCATGTGCCGTTACTACTCTTAAAAGCAGCTCAGACCACTGAGGGACGGAAGAAACTAAAAGAAGAAGGAAAAAAATGGAAAAAGGAAATTCCTTGTCCTTATCTAATTGGACGGAGAATGGTCACAATATAGTGTCTCTATGGCTAAACACCCAGCCTTCTTTAGAGATGAAAACAATACCACTTTTTTGCCTTAGTAAATTTGCTAATGTGTACTTCAGTTGCCCCTGCTGTGTGTTGTAACAACTTAGCCTGAGGTTATTTGCAATGACAACATCGCAAAACACAAGTTATATGCTTTGTCCCGACCTTTTTTTTATTCTGTTTTTTTTTTTATCCCAGTGCATTGCTTTCGTCCCTTTTTATCTTCATCCTCTTCTCTCTCTCTCTCTCTCTCTCTCTCTCTCTCTCTCTCTCTCTCTCTCTCTCTCTCTCTCCTGTCTCCCATCTGCTCTCCCGGAGACAAATAGCTTGGCACAAAACTAATTAGCAACCAGGAACTAGTTAAGAGATGGCCCTTTGGAAGGAAAGCGGAAAAAGCGCGAGAGAGGCCCGAAGGCCTGATTTAAATATAGGTCCAGAGTCAGTGACTGAGTGAGCCTGGGAGATCCCACCGCCTGCAGGCACCATTGCTTCCTGACCTTTGACCCTCATTACCAGACGCATGGCTCCTAGAGGGCCCGTGCCCCCGGCGAGGTACAAGGGCGTCGAAGAAAGCACGTTCTCTGGGTGCGCGCGTGTGTGTGTGTGTGTGTGTGTGTGTGTGTGTGTGTGTGTGTCTGTCTGTCTGTGTGTGTAAAGGGCTGGTTCCTACATTGGGCACCAGCAAAGCACCAGTGAAAGCCTGGTGTTTCTCAACGCTGCTTTTAGATGGAGGCGGGGTTGAGGGTGGCCAGGACAGGACAGGAGTAGGACGGCCAGGGCATCTGGGGGTTTGTTTGAGAAACTACAGAGCAAGGACAATAGTGTGTGTTACAGCATGCTTCCCCCATCCCCAGAAACAGAAAGGAAAAGTCCATGTCAAACCACTGCAATCACTCGCTCCATATACAAGCATATGAATATGTTTTCCATTTTGCCCTGACAAAAAAAAAGCCACCATATGGTTTCAGTCTATTGCAGCTAATGGAAATGATCTTATGTGAAAAATAATACGCTTTCCAAAATGTGTAATCCAATCCATATGTAATAAACCTCAAAGTTGCAGCGGCAAAAAAATGGATATGATTATGTTTGGCCAGATGCAAAGGGGGAGTCTTTAAAATGCTAACAACCAACTAAATTTAGCATTTTTTAAGCACAGGATGCCGAGATGTGGCCTTGGCAAAAATTACATTTCTGGAGTTTTCAAAGGCATGCTTGTTAAGATAAAATGGTTTTATACATTGGATAAAATCACAATTGCCCGCATCACCCCCTGCGGTAAGAACACCCTACAGACACAAAAGTACACACAGGAGTCATACATTTGGTTTCTGGAAGTGGTGCCAGCGTAGTGTTCTTTCATCACAACACAATCTTAGTGAATTTATGTGTGCAAGGAAGAACTGGAGTCTAGCATTAAACCCTGCATCTGTTTGAGGTCAGGGTTGCTTTCTTTTTTTCCTTGACAAGTGCAACCGCAGATTTTTTCCCCCCTGATGTTTTGCACCGTCTCTTTATGTATACACAGTAAATGCCTGTGATCATATTCTAACGTGTGCGTGCTAGATGTATTTTGCGGTTAGAACTTGCTTTAGGTTTAATGAGTTATTCGGTGTTAAGGACTGTGTTGGCCGACAGACGTAGTACGCCTCCTTCACATTTACAGTGTTAGTGATTTAAGGGGTTGTCTGAGAAACAGCTTATTAAAAAGCCCACAGAATAACTCTAGTCTTTTTTTCAGTAGAGCCATTTTAGACTTTGAGATATTTACATGCAAATATACGAATAGATAGCATATGGTATTCACAAGTACTCTTACACCTTTTGCTTAATTTAGAATGGTTGCACACATGTCTGTCTGCTTCCTAAGTGGCTTTGCTTTTGATGCCATTCTCTCTTGCTCTCTCTCTCTCCCTCTCTCTCTGTCTCTCCCTTGCCCACTCCCCCGATCTGGCCCTCATGGGTTGATAATTCTCATCATTGAAAACAGACATGCTTTCCATTCATTAGCCAAACACTTACAACAATCAGGCCACACTGCCGGGGGCCGTGGCGCTCTTGTAAAATCACATTGCTTAATAGCACTGTTCTATAATTATATGCCATTAACATCTATCAAAATGGGTGCTCCCACATGTCATGCATATAAGCGCAGGATTGGGCAAATTGTATTTCCACTGGCTGCATCCCCCACCCCCCCCTCACACCAACACACAAACACACACCACACCCTCCGCCACATACCACAACCACCATCCTGACTGTGGCACATTAAAAAGCTGGCCTGTAATTGCTCAAAATGTGACATTTTTTTTCGTGCAGGAGAGAAACTCTCAAAGGCTTTAACTTGAGCGTTTGGCTTTTCAAAGGGCTGTTGGAGCGGTGTGGACGGAGCGTGAAAATCAGTGGGGACGCCTGAGAAATGAGCACCGCTAATTGCGTCCGGTCTGTGGCTCCGTTGATTTAGCATGGGACTGTTACAACACTGGTCAGGAGTATTTATTCCCCCTTGGAGCTTTTACACCGAAAAACAATATATGCAT